>NC_140566.1:30266773-30624273 GCF_057381845.1 Rhamphochromis longiceps
CAAGGTTCATCATAGTAATAATGATCCTTTTTAGTGACAATGGCATAAATAGCTCAAAACATCTCTTGATGTCACTGACTTTGGTCAGAACAAACCTTGTGATTCCAGGGGTCATTTTGATGACATTTGCAGAAGCTGCCCTGCCATGTACATCATGAGGTACTGAGCTCCAAAAGATCTTACCATTTTTGGACTCGAATCTTTCAGCCGGAGTAGCTTCAGCACCAGCGACCTCCACCTCTGATCGGATGTGTCTGTGTCTTCTGGATGATAGTCCACATTGTCTTCCCCCTCAGAAACCTGCCCATCTGAATCATTATGCTGCTCTGTCCTCTCCTTCATTTTCACCAAAAATATGATCCAGAACTTGGCTCACTGTAAATCTTCTTCTCATTTTTGTGTGCTGCAAATTGGAAATGTGCAATCTGGAAGTCAAATGGCCACTCAAATGAGTGAATTCACCTCAAATGTCTTGACATGCCCGTCTTTGTTTTGTTTTGTTTTTGTGCAGGTATACTGCAAAAACACGCAAAATAAGAATCCCCTGAAGCTCATATGATTAGGAGAGGAGCTTGCTGTCAGTGTGTCAACTGACAGTGCACTTATGATTTAAGTTTTGGCTCTAATTATTTCTTTATACTCATAATATTATAACTGGGTCGAAACCGACCCTAACAACACAAAGGTCATAATTTAAACTAGGGCATTTTATAATTTAGTGAAAAGATTTTTTTTGTTTAATTTTGTAGAAATAGAGGTTCCTGACAAAGTCAAAAAGCCTTGATACAATAAACAAATGTATGTGATTTTTTTATGCATTTGAAATTTAAAATGGGTCGGTGCCGACCCTAACACGAGAGGAAGGTTAAGCCCCATGCCCCCAGTACCGGGAGCAAAAAGGAGGAGATCACGTTTAATCGGTTATAACAGGGGGTGAGAAATATAAGTCCAGACATGTGTGGTATCCATAGAAACCTCTGACTCTCAGCTAAAATCTCATATGAACCATTTCTACAACCACCAAACTCAACGAAAACAAGCCGTGATTAAACAAGCAGTTATGTAAATGCGCACAAATCCGCTAAACAAACAAGGCGAACCAGAAATTCTCCAGACTTCATGTAACCGGTGTTCACACCAGCTAAAGACAGGCTGGTTATCTTCCAGAGCTACCACTGACTCCAATCACCAAGTTTCACTACACTCTGACCAAAATTCACTGAATGAGCCGCAAAAGAAGACCACAAAAACACACAGCGGCGCAAATGCGCTAAGACAGAAATTGGCTTACCATCCAGATTTCCTCGTTATTTTCGCAGGTAGCCAGTAGCCACGTGATTATCAGCAGTTACCACGCCTACCTAGTCGCATCAGAGCCGTTTTCCGTCAACAACCTTCATTTTAGACCCACCTATAGACACATGACTGGACACACATCACATGTAGTAAATTTGGGCCCTCGTGGGTTTTGGCCTTGGAAGTATCATTGGTTGAAGTAACGTGGACATGGCATCGTTACTGTGATTCTATTGGCTCAAACAATTAAAAAAAGGTGTCAATCATGCAAATTGACCAAAGGAAACCAAAGTTACAGCCCCGCAGAGTTTAAAGGGCCAGAGGCCAATTAAGCGCTCCATGCGCATGGCAGAAAAGGCCCATTACCATGTAAATGTGTGGTTAATTCTTCAAAAATGTATTTTTTAAAAAGCATGTTTAGGCATGTTAATAAAATTAATTAATTTCTGCTCTTAAATACCTAAAAAATTCAACTGGCATGGTGTCCAATTGTGTGCCAAAATTCGACATTTTTGTACAACGTCTGGATATTCATGTATTGACAGGGCTGTAATTTTTCACTGTTTCACTTTAAAAACATAAATCTTTGCACAGATGATGTTTATATGTTTGTTACTGAATTTCTGTAATGAAATGTGAACTGAGGCATATTTTTAAAAGGGTTATATGCTAAAATTCTTTAAGCACCGGTTCGAGCACTGTTTAAGCACCGACATCGTTTCAAAAGTACCGATTTAGCACTGGTATCGGATAAAACCTAAATGATACCCATCCCTAGTCACGAGTTGTCTTTTCAGGATGTAAAGGCTTTATTTGATGGGTGATGTATTTTAACCAAAAACTACTATCTTTTCCAAATATCCAAATATTTGTGGATGTCCAAACATAACCAGCCAGTGAAAAGAAAGGGAAAACAAAGCAAACCACATGATGGTAGCTTTTTTTAATGTTCAGACGATTCAAATTTAGATGCTGTCACTTCTTTGCTGAGCAGTATTTGAACTTGTGGAGGTTGTTTGCACATTTTCCAGTCCAATGGACAGTCAGTGAATGCAAAAACCCACATCATCTATTTAAAAAGCTTCAAGTAAAAATAGTTTCAAAGCTAATCGAAATCACGTGACTGTCACGGTCAGAAGGTCCACAGGACAAAAAAAAAATCTGATGTCTGGAAACTGCCCACAAAATGTATGATGTGGGAGTGTAGATTCAGGAATCAGAGCGTTGTTTGTGTGCGTGTCTTTGTGTACAGTAGGTATCCTTTGACAGCTCTGTTGCATGTTCCAGCAATTGAATTTGAAGAGGAGCAAAGATTCATGAACGAATGAAGCTCCAAAGTGTATCAGCCCTGCAGCGGTAACGACAAAATGCCAAACATCGCTTTCACATCTCGACTGTGTTCTACCCCGAGCCAGCCATCCAGCGGATTAGAGATTTGCAGGCTGATAGGAGTAGGTCACACGGTGTATTAGGTGGGTGTTAGTTTCTCCTGATGGGGGAATAAAATTGCCTCCAGATCGATAACCTGCTGTCAGACATGACTTGAGTGATTTTGCGCTTATCCGCAGGTTGAATAGCAAAACATGTCATGGTACACTGAGCAGGCCGCTGGATGCATTCTTTTAATTGGGAGGCAAATTAAGGGAGGAGGACGATAAAACGTATGCTCAGAGGACAAGCTTATCTTTGTGTGACCTTGTCGTTCTCTGCAACGTGATCGCAAGATCAATGTGTTGGAACATGAGTGAATGTGTTTTTGATGTTAAAACAGGCATTTGTGTGTGATGACAGAAGATACTCAAAATGTGACAAAAACTCAAAAGTTCATTTGAAATGGCCGTTTTGTTGTGTCAGAGTAGCTTTCAGTGATTTAACATTAGCGAATCCATCAAGGTGTCATTACTGCCTTGCAATTCTTGCATTTACAGGCCAGTTGCATTTTACATGCACATCTAATTTAATTGTAAGCTACCAAACTGAGTTAAGTCCAGAAACACTGCACAGTTCATCCTTGAAATATGAAAAACTCCAAGATAGAACTCCTTAGGCCATCACTATGACTGGCAAGAAGGTATAAAACCATGATGACTTAAAAATGACTTAGCAGTTAAAAGTCCAGATATATTCAGAGACAGAAATTATTGCTCCAGTCCATTTAGTTATCATGTGGGACAAACTTTGTATCATCATATTTATACAGTGGAACGAAATCAGTAATGGACAGAATAGAAGACCATTTAAATGCGTGGGAAACCCCAGTTTTCCCAGTATATAGATGACAAAATTAAACCTATCTCATTTTTGCCAAAAAACATATTCTTGTCTGGAATCTTTTTGTCCCTAAACTTAACCAGTGATAGAAAGTGAAAAAAGAGCAAAGGATACAAACTAACAAGTGAAAATGAAGCTCATCTCAGAGGGCTTTGCCTCACTTTAAAAGATGACTGGTATCTCTCAGTGTCCAACACTGTCAAAAGTGACAGGTCAAGACCAAAAGAGTTTTTGTGTATCTGCAGCCACAGAAGTATGTGACAGTGTTTGATGTCCTGGATTGAGAAAGCGACACTGAAATGATCAAAGTGAAGTCAGCACTGTAACATAACTCAGTTTGTCATCATACAGCATGGCTGTATTCCTGGCCTTTGGGATTATCATTAACTTGACTTCAAAGACTTTAGGAAGAAGAAGACAAAGTATGAGTGGACTGGAGGGTGAGCAACTACTTAGAGTTGTAACAACTTAGAACAAAAGAGCTGGACCACCTCCATATCAGACCTCTGGGAGCTGCTCGGGCATTGTAACCCATGCTATGAAGCTCCTGGAGCTGATATTAATACCAGAGGAGGTTTGGATCGAAAGGAGCCAGGTGAGATGGTTCAGGCATCTGACAAGGATGCGCCTCCTGGGTGAGGGGTTCCGGGCATGTCCCACCGGGAGGAGGCCCCCGGGGCAGGCCCAGGACACGCTGGAGAGATTATATCTCTCGGCTGGCCTGGGAATGCCTTGGTGTTTCCCCGGATAAGCTAGAGGAGGTGGCTGGGGAGAGGGAGGTCTGGGCTTCTCTGCTTAGGCTTCTGCCCCCGCGACCCGGCCCCGGATAAAGCGGAAGAAGATGGATGGATGGTTTGGACCTCTGCAGTTATTGAGTTGCTGTGGTTCCTCAACACTTCTTGATAATACCAGTTCCACATCACAAACTGTCACCTCAAGGCACTCAAGGTATATTAAAGACCCTACAATATTACAGGCTGAGAGAAAACCTCAACAATCACCTGTGAGTAACCAGTTTGTGACAGTAGGAAGGAAAAACTCCCTTTCAACATGAAGAAATCTCCAGTAGAACCGCGCACAGAGAGGGGAAGCCATCTGCTGTGACCAGTTAGGGGTGAGGGGAATGAGAAGAGAGTAGAAACAGACAGGACAAAAGACACATGGGAGAAAGCCGGAGCTTTAAATTAATTATTAATGATTAAATGGTGTATAAACAGAGAGTGAATAAGAGGTGCATCAGCTTCTAGCAGCCTAGGTCTATTACAGTGTGACTAAAGGATGGTTCAGGGTCACCTGATCCGCCCATAACTATGTTTCGGGCTCTTTAGGACGATCCACTCTTTCCAAATGCATACTGCACGGCTAGGTGCTTGATTTTATACACCTGTGGCCATGGGACAGAAAACAGCTCAATTCAAAGACTAACAGGTATGCCCCTGTATTTCAATCGTGTCTACACCCATCTGGACCAGCCGGCGAGCACTGTGAGGGTCATGTTTTTTGACTTTTCCAGTGCTTTCAACACCATCAGGCCGACCCTCCTGGGTGATAAGTTAGCAGCGATGCAGGTGGATGCTTCTCTGGTGTCCTGGATTGTTGATTACCTGACAGGAAGACCACAATATGTACGTCTCCCACAGTGTGTGTCTGACAAGGTGATTAGCAACACAGGGGCACCACAGGGGACTGTCCTCTCCCCCTTCCTCTTCACCCTCTACACCACAGACTTCAGCCACTGCACAGAGACCTGCCATCTTCAGAAGTTTTCTGATGACTCTGCGGTGGTTGGATGCATCAGCAGGGATGATGAGACAGAGTACCGGGCTGTGGTCGACTCCTTTGTCACGTGGTGTGAGCAGAATCATCTGCAGCTCAACGTGGCAAAGACCAAGGAACTGATCGTGGACTTCAGGAAGACCAGGAAACACTTGACCCCTGTTTCAATCCAGGGGGTCAGTGTTGACATTGTGGAGGACTATAAATACCTTGGAGTACACATTGACAATAAACTGGACTGGGCTAAAAACACCACAGCACTTTACAGGAAGGGCCAGAGTCGTCTCTATTTTTTGAGGCGACTGAGGTCCTTCAACATCTGCCAGAAAATGCTGAGGATTTTCTATGAGTCTGTGGTGGCCAGTGCGATCCTCTATGCTGTTGCATGCTGGGGGAGCAGGCTGAGGGTCGCAGATGCCAACAGACTTAATAAACTGATCCGTAAGGCCAGCAATGTTGTGGGGATGGAGCTGGACTCCCTCAAGGTGGTGTCGGAGAGGCGGATGCTGTCCAAGATAAAGACAATGTTGGATAACACCTCCCACCCACTCCATGACATGTTGGTCAGTCACAGGAGCTCGTTCAGTGAGAGACTGAGATTACCGAAAAGCACCACTGAACGACACAGGAAATCATTCCTGCCTGTGGCCATCTCCCTGTACAACGCATCCACTTAACACACTGTTTGCTGCTACAGCTACACATGTTTCTTTTCCAAATATTTATTTATAAGTGACTTATGTATGTATGTATGTATATATATGTATATATTGTACTATTCTTAGTTAGCGTATTGTCTGTCTTGTCTTAATGTTGGTTTATAATGGAGCACTGTAACAAAAAATAATTTCCCCCAGGGATCAATAAAGTATTCTGATTCTGATTCTGATTACTTAACTCTGGTGCTGTATTTATTCATCCTGAAACTCACTCATATTTTTCACCGTGTTATAGCCATTTACATTTTCTGTAAGAAATAACACGGAGAGAATGCACAGGGCGAAGCATCAAAATGTAGTGGAAAATGCAGCCAGAAGCGCATCAACAACGTCCACCGTTGCATAATAAGCATCCCGGTGTAAGTGCAGCCAGATTGCACTGACACCATGTTTGTCTTTTCTTACATAATTATTGTTTTTCCTTTCCATGACCTCATAGTGTGTTCCACTGTGGTCAATGAAAAGTGTTTAGGAAAAATACAGAGGAGGTCATTTCTTTGACTGTTCAACCATATAGGCAGAATACATATCACGAGCGAGCGCACACAGCCACACTCAGCATGCACAGCAACAGGACCTTGTAATTAGTTAACCTAAATGGAGTGCATGCAGCCATTATCTGTGTTATTAGTTACACCTGTGGTTTTCCTGCGATGACATGTCAAAATGTCTTCTAGCACATGGGCTTATTAGCACCTGTGCTGCTAACTGGAACTTACAAGCCAAGGGACGATGTGCCACTGCTGACTAGCTGCTAATTAGCCATCTAGGCTGCTAATGGATGTTAGGAGTGCTCTTTCCCCTGGTGGATATGCCTTTTGAGGCTCATTCATTCAGCCAAAATGCAACATAAATCTCGTGTCTGTGCTCAAACGGAGTCATCAGCCTATAAAGCTACTATAATGTCACCTGGGGCTCAAAGTCTGTGGATCTTTTTATGTTGACTGGCCGCTTTTCATTCTTTTTGTCACAACAGTTTAAAGTAGTTTCAGTTTGCTCTACATAACAGCATTTATACATTTTTACTGTGAGATGATTTAGTCTTTGTGTAGTGCCTCTATGTGTTGCTTTGGAGGAAAAAAATAATTTAGAAATAAAAGAAACTGAGTAAATATGCCAGCTTGTGTTATCGGCCTTATTAGTTAAAACCATCTCTTCCTTTTAGTCTGGTTATAGCTGTGTAGGTGTTTTTAAAGGCCTGCAATAGTCTGTAATAATCAGTATAATGGAAATTCTGATTACATTGTAATATTAACTAAAAATGGAGGCTCTGCATTGTTGATACTGTCTAATCTGAAGCTGTTAAAAACACTGAGACAGCCTCAAAGACTGTATCCACTGATTTGTTTTAAATAGTTCCAGCAAAGTAGTTGGAATAGAAGTAGGCAGATAAGAAGACAATAAAGACAAAACACCTGTTGTGTTTCTACCATGAAAGCACAGGTGGATAAAGACATATTCAGCAGAGATTTTACAGATGTAGGTTTAATAAAATTCTGACCCTGAGCATTTTGAGTTTTGCCAATCTTACACCAGTTTTCTTCATTTTCTTGGTGTTTACATAATCCTTTAGCGATATATTAAAATAACAGATGGCACATCGGGCTTTGATGTATACAGACAGACAGCGGATGAGAGTGGCCTCTCTGTGGTTCATGATCAGGTCTGTATGTTACACAGATGACAATTCGGTGAAGTCGGATGTAATACGGAAACACTGGGCTTGTCTAAAAATGACTTTGTCTTCACTGATGAGGCAGGTAATTGCACCAGATGTTCTCATAGCAATTGTCGCTTTCGCATTCTTTCAATCAGATTTATGAAGCCGTGAATACACACAGTTGCATTTTATGAATCTCTGCCTTTGTTGGTGTGGGTGCAAATTCACTGGCCCGATATCAATTTGCATATTGATAATTATGTCTGCTTCACTGCTCATTAGACCTGTCAGTGAAAGGAATGGCAAGGAAGTCCCAGAGCTTCATTTATAAAATGGACTGACAATAAAATTTGATTGCAGCTATGACTTAATCAGAAAACCAAATAAGACTTTATTTAGAGAACTGTGAATCTGGCTCTGGCCTAACCTTCAGATGAGACCATCACCATAATCTGTGCCAAGATTCAAAATCAGTTACTGATGCAGCATTTATTATTGTGATACTTATGACACTATAAAGGGTGACAACAGTGTGAAAGAATTCATTATAGTTGTGAAAAATAAATAATATCTTTCAGCATGTCAGTATAGGATGGGTGGCAAGTGGTTATCAATCAAGCATCACTAAAACTGACTTTCCAAGTAACTGAGCTATGGCCCAAGTGGACCACCCCTAGCAACCACTGGTCGCTAGGGAAAACTCCAAGTCTGTTGGAGAATGGCTGCTTGAGCTTGAAGGCAGTCACTAGTTCAAACTGGTTGCAATGAGGTATGTGATGCTGCAAGGAAAGCCTCTTCGCGTTGGTTTCTAGCAGGTTGGCAGCGGTCACCTATTGTTTGCATCGGAGACTGCTAGCCGAGCGGCAGCAACGCTGTGAAAGGTGAAAAGCAAACTGAGACCACTTGGTTTCAAAGTAAAAGTTGAGCCTCATCGCTGAGACCAACACATTTCAAAAGGCGAAACTTTTATCCCCTTAAGTGGAGAACATATTTCCCAGGGGGATGACTCACCAGCCTCTAGGCCTGCATGACTGAGACTTTCAATCAATTATGCAGACAGACCACTTGCCTAAGAGGTGAGGAATACACACTTTTCCCTTGCATCTAGGTACGCTAGGGATCACTGATTGACCTCTAGGCCTGTGAGATCTAGTTAGCTGCTCTTTTAGGCCATGTCCACACTAATGCGTTTTCAAACGAAAACGCATCTTTTTCTCTCCGTTTTGGCCGTCCGTCCACACTGAGACGGCATTTTCGTTCAAGGAAAACGCAGCATTTTGAAAACGCTCTCCAAAGCGGATACATTTGAAAATGCCGTTTTCGCGTCGCAGTGTGGTCAGCGAACCCGGAGCCTTTTCGAAAACAATGACACATTTTAGTCATGTGATGCAGTCATGTGACCAACTAAACTAAGATAGCGGAGGGCATTACACAGCAGTTGTTTGGTTTGCTCGCAATTTTGACAGCCCTATTAAAGATTAATATCAGGTTCTACATGCTCCAGATAGCTATTCCTCAAATTCCTTTCCTCAAACTTTTTACGTTTGTGATACTCGCAGCAACAACTCCGCCTCATTGTTTGCAGCAATGTTTCAAAGAGCAGGAAAGTAAATAAACGGCAGACAGAAATGAGGCAGGTCGAATCGTCTTGCGTTTCACACATGCGCAGTACTGGAACGTAAGCGTTTTCAGCCATTTCAATGTGGACGCACAACTCTGTGAAAATGACTGAAAACGATAGTGTGGACGTGGAGCGTTTTCAGACGAAAGCGCCGTTTTCAGGTTTATCCAGGGTTGTGTGGACGTAGGCTTACTAACTAACTTTAAATGTTTTTATTAGATTATAGTGGTGAAAATACACCCATGTCATGTCCAAGTTAAGTGCTGTATGTGTGCTTTTATGTGGAATGCAGTCATTTACATGTATTGCCTTGTCTAAACATTAACATTATTAATGTTCAGAGCAGAATCATGCTAACAGGGCAAGGAGCGTAAATATCAAGGCGCGTAAGAAACAGATCAAATACTAATAGTGAGGATTACATAAAAATGAAACAAGAGCTTTTGGAAGCAACAATTGTGTATATGTGTAGCACAAATGACTATAGTCAGAAACCTAGAAGCACGTCACCTCTCATCAGCCATCCTGACACACCTGCAGATGCTTATGTGAGAAGCAATATCCAAATTCACTGCATGTGCAGGCTCTCCAATCAGCTCTGATAAAACTGCTCAACATGTTTGCTCACTTTTCCCCCAAATAAGGTTTCAACGGTCCCCCCCCCGAAGAACAGCAGAGATTCCACCATCCCTGCTGTTGTAAATTTCTCCCACAGCTTACAATTCAAGTTTCTCTGCGTGCCATGTCTGTCACTTGTAATGTGTCTGCCAACATTAGCAAGCATACTACTGTTAACTGACATGACTGACAGCTTCTAGTATCACTTTCACTTGTCTCTGAAGAATGGACAGCATGTGCTGAGCATGTTCCCCAGACACCTTCTCATCTAGACTTCTTCAGCTTTATTTTCTCCAGTGTTGCAGCAACGTCTTGCACCACAAACTCCTTCTGCTTTCCCATAAGATAACTTGAGGTGGCGCGTTGCTCCCTCTGCTACAATAATCTCAATCTGCACTGTGTGTTATGCTGTTATTTCCTAATCTTGTAGAGCAGTATGGATATATGAGGGGTGAGAAGAAAACCTCTTTTTCTTTTAGCTGTTCCTCCAGTTGAAACTCTGAGATTACTTTGACAAATTCTAGGCTTGCCTGAGTCATTTTCCCACTAAATATGTGACGCATATGTATCCAAGCCTGTGGTGAAATTTGCAGGTGTGTCTTTCTGTCCCACCTCATTTAGTGCTGCTGTAACTCACTCCTCAGGTGCATGCTTGCCGTTCTTTGTCATCCCACCAACTAGTTCACCAAAAAGGAAATTACAAGGAAGGCACCTTAAAAAAGATAACAGGTCCTCTTTAATAATGTTAGCTACAATGCAACAATAAGGTTTATACAGTAAACAAGGCTTTTAGCGACACTTTGCACATTGCTGTGTAGGCCGCAGAGACAAGTGATTCATGTCACTGATTGCTGGCTTTTCAAAAACATGTTTACACCTGGTCTGAGTGCAGCCTCCTGCTTCCATGGATGTTACAACCAAAAGCAGTGACGTCTTGGTCCTCGTGAACACACAGATTATTCAAACAGTTATCAGACTTGTTTGTACAAGGACGTGAAAAGCTTTTCCGCTGCTGTTTTCGACTTACCTGGACAACTGCTTAAAAGCAGGGACCTGAAGACAGGTAGTCCTGACAAACACTGTACTGCAATTTCGCTGCATTTCCTGACTGTCTGACACTGCGATTACTACAGCTCTTTTCTGTTTGAAATGGGTTATTTTTTCCCCTAAATCAGGGTTTGTACAGTTGTGCTTATCAAACGCCAGCTCTTTGCCCTTTTTGCACAAAATCTTCCTTTTGACTTTTTTTGTACTTATTTTTGTCCTCCATGCAAAGCTCTGAGCATTATAGTTGTTTTTCCATCTTAAGCATATATACGCACAGAATAGTTTTCTATATGAGATCGCTGCAAAAAGTGCAGCCTTACCTAATGTCCACCCTACTGTTACTCATTTTATATTAAGATTTATAAATCTAGTTGGTATTGGTATGGTGAGTATCCTTCAGTAATACTAATAAATCACACAGCAATAGTACATTCATGTAGTTGTAAAAAGCATGACAGTGTTTTAAGTAATCCAAAGTATTCACTGAGTAACGTGAATTAAAGTAACCTTCCCAACACTGGTTCATAACTACACATTGATAGTGGATGGCTTTGGCACCTGTGATTCACGTGTAAAGGCCTCTGTGAATGTGTAGCTGAGATATAATGTACGAATTGTGAACATTCTCAAAACTGTATTGTACATAGGTTATACTTTTTTATTGTGTGAACTTTATTTTTGTGGAACTAAGGTTCCGTGTGTTATTGTTGAAGTGGGACATTAATCAGTGTAACGCCACCTGCGGCCACATTGCGGGTGTGGGGTTTCCTAGCCAGAGCTGTACGGACTCCACACTGGTGAGGCACGCTTTCTGTAGCTCTTCTCCCTGTACTAAATTATCCATATAAATTCGGTGTATTTGTCTTTGTTAAGTATTGGCTCCTAGGGTTAAAAGCTCTCAAAGTGTTTTCAATCGCTTTGAGTGAGAAAAATGATATTTGGAACTGCGCTTTATCTGTTGTATCATCCGTTTGTGTGGAACTGACTTGTGTTAAACAGGGTGAGGAGAAGCCTGCTGCCGCTGTGTGACACTGATTTTGCTGCTGCACTCTGTTTTATAGGTATGTGTAAATGTGTAGTTTTTGTTTTATGTGTATAATGAGCTCATGTCCCGAGGCTGTGCTCTGAGCAGTATCTTCAGCCATGTTGGGAAGAGTTAAAAAGTTGTTTGAATATGTATTATGCAATTGACCTATTTTAATGGGAATTTGAATGTTATACGTTATTGTTAGTGATTCCATAATTGTCTCTGTTTTACCCCACTGTAATATTTGATTTTGAAGTGGCGGTTGTGAAAATTATTATTTTGATAAGTTGTATTTTCTTTTATATGATGCAAGCAGAGCTGTACGGACTCCACACTGGGTGAGGAGAAGCCTGCTGCCGCTGTGTGACACTGATTTTGCTGCTGCACTCTGTTTTATAGGAATAAACCCTGTTTCCAGCCAGTCCGTGTCTGTTGTCACAACGCAGTCGTCCATTTCACATCTGCTACATAAAAGTGGTGCCGTGACCCGGATGCATCTGATCAGCCGCTGCCGATCGCTGAGGTTGAGCTGAACACTTCCGACACCTGTAATATAAGTAAAATTATTCTGTGGGTCAGCAAAAAATTTCCAGTGTTCTGTTAGTAGGCATTTCTCCCAGTTACACCTGTTAGAGTCTAACTGAGCCGTGTTTACTTGTGTTGTATTTTTCTGAGTGATAGGTATTTTTGTATTCCTTTTGTTTCTGATCCCCTTTGTAGTTATTGCTAACCTCCTGTAAGCAACATGGCTGGTAGGGGCCAAGACTCCTTTAACCTTT
This sequence comes from Rhamphochromis longiceps, assembly GCF_057381845.1. Lineage (NCBI taxonomy): Eukaryota > Metazoa > Chordata > Actinopteri > Cichliformes > Cichlidae > Rhamphochromis > Rhamphochromis longiceps. Next base: position 30,279,588 of record NC_140566.1, read on the forward strand.
TCACGCCAGTTGCTGGGAGAGGTTGGAGACTGTCTGGGGCAGATGAAGTGAGAGACAGGTCTATAATGTCGCGTGATGAGCCAGCAGAGTCAGATGACATTATTCGAAATAAAGCTCATGAGCGCCAGTCCTCAACCCCTGCTTTGAGCGACGACAGCACACACAAAGAGCTACGTGAGCTCATTGGTGAATTGGGAACCCAGATAGGTGAATCAATCGCTAGCCGGCTACTATCCAGTCAAGTCCCACTTGGTCCAAACCAGACAGCTCCAGCCGAGTCCCCCAAAGTTAAGAGCCCTGACACCACTCTCGACCTCTCCAAAGTGAACTTAGTGGTCCGACAAGATATCAAAGACCCACCTATGTACAGAGGTGATGATGCGGATAAGTACTCTGTTCATGAGTGGATAGACATGATGGAAGTGTACTTAGAGAAGAGAGGGTTGTCTAGAGCTGTGCAGGTGGATGAAGTCTTAAACCACCTCCTCGGCAGAGCTAAAAACATTGTTAAGGTGGGTTTGAAAAGTAACTCATGTTCTGGTGTAGTGACCAACCCTGAGACCATCTATGCCATACTCAGGCGTTATTTTAGTGATAGTCCTGGCTCCTGTCAACCACTGGCTGACTTCTATGCCACCCAAGCAGTTGCAAAAGAGACCCCAGTAGACTATTGGGTGAGGCTTAATATCGCTGCTGAGGCAGCTGACAAGCATTTACAGCGTCAGGGAGGCAAAATGGAGAACATGGAGGCAGAGATAGCCATGATGTTTATCAGAAATTGTCCTGATCCCAGCCTCGCCTGTGTTTTCAAATGTAAGCCCATCAGTAAATGGACAGTAATGGAGGTTCAGGAAGCCATTGATGAACACCAAAGAGAGTGTCATGCAAAAAAGAAGAGCCTGGGCTCTGCCAGACCCCATCCCCTCCTCGTGGCCACTGCGACAACCACAAGCGAGTCGCCTGAGTTTGAACTGAACCATGCCCAAGTAGGTACAGTAAAATGTTCCCAGGACAGCCCGGGTAAGGCTGCTGGAGCTGCCGCTTCAGACCCAAGTGCTCTAGACCGCGTGCTCAGTATGCTGGAGAGGGTGTTAGAGCGCTCCAACCAGCCTGTCCACCCCGTAATTAGACCACAGCCTCTAGCCTCAGCCAGGTTCCCTTCGTGCCAGGTTTGTGGCAATAGCTCACATTCCACCCGCACTCACTGCATGAGAGAGAGGAGATGTCTAGGTTGCCTGGAGGTTGGGCATCAGAGGAAAGACTGCCCCAGAGCAGCTGAGCCCATTACCCAGCAAAATAATCCCCAGGGAAACTAGGGTGCTTGCACTTGAGAGGGGACAGTGTGAGCGAAGAGTGTGAAACCCTCAATCCCAGTGATGACATACAGACTGTATACAAAGAAAGCCTGAAGTGTGCCCCACCTGGTACTGTTGTACTTTCCCAGAATATAGTAAGACTTGATGAGGCAGACAGCCTATTTTACACGAATGCATTGGTGAATGACAAAGTCTCTTTGCAGGCCCTTCTTGATACAGGTTCCATGGCGTGTACCTTGAGCGAAGAGGCGGAGCGAGAGTTAAAGAGCGCTGGGGTCGCATTGGAATTAAGCGACACTCGTACCGACATTGTGCTAGTGGGCTGTGGTGGAGTTCAGGTTAAACCCAAGAGTATATGCGAGTTGAAAATGGAAGTGTATGATTGTACGTTCAGAGTGCCTGCCCTAGTGGTCCCCGGTCAGAAAGATCAGTTGATTTTAGGGACAAATGTTATCAAACACCTCCTCAGACACTTCAGGCTGTCCCCCCATTTCTGGCAAGTCCTGAGCAAACCCGAATCAGCAGAAGCGCCTGAAATAGTGCAGTTTCTGAATATGCTGTCTGGCATTAACCGGTGGAGGGGTGACAAAATGCCAGATGTCATTGGCACTGTCAAACTAGCTCAGGCAGTGACTCTACTCCCCAAGCAAGAGCACCTTGTATGGGGCAGACTGCCAGCGTCATCACCCCTTTCCGAGGGCAGCGCCATTCTGGTTGAACCACCAAAATCGCAAACTCATAAAAAAGGTGTCATTGTCTGTAGAACTGTGGTTTCTATGAGTGGCGATAGGTGGGTCCCTGTTCGAATCCTGAACACATGTGATAAGCCTATCACATTGAGACGAAACGCTAAGGTAGCAGATGCTTCCGCTTGTGTAGCTGTTGAAGATCTCGAAGTGGCTTCTGACCAAAACCCAAGTGAGACCCTTAGGGTCCAGAGCCAGACAGTGTGTAGTGACGCACAGAGTAGCCCTCCCTCCTGCCCTAGCCTGCGTGACAGCTTGCAGAAGATGGGGTTGGAGGACCTAGACCTCGACTCTTGTGAAGTCTCAGACCACTGGAAGGCTCAGGTACTGCAACTGATCCACAGGTATGAGGATGTCTTTTCCAAGGGTAAGCTGGACTGTGGACTGGCAAAGGATTTTGTCCATCGCATCCATTTGTCTGACGACAGGCCGTTCAGACTTCCTTATCGGCGCGTCCCTCCAGGGCAGTACCACAAGTTGCGGCAGGTGCTCACAGAGATGGAGGAGCGAGAGCTGATCCGCAAATCCAACAGTGAGTGGGCGTCCCCACTGGTACTGGTGTGGAAGAAGAATGGAGATCTCAGAATATGCGTGGACTACCGCTGGTTGAACGCACGCACAGTCAAGGATGCCCATCCCTTGCCCCACCAGTCAGACTGTCTAGCAGCCCTGGGAGGTAACGCAATTTTCAGTGCCATGGATCTCACCTCTGGCTTCTACAATATTGAGATGGCAGAGGAGGACAAAAAGCTAACGGCCTTCACAACACCAATGGGGCTCTACGAGTTTAACAGACTCCCCCAAGGCCTGTGCAACAGTCCGGCGAGCTTCATGCGTCTCATGATGGGCATATTTGGTGACCAGAATTTCCTAACCCTGCTGTGCTACCTGGACGACCTGCTTGTTTATGCACCCAATGAAGCAGAGGCTCTCAGGAGGTTGGAGATTGTGTTTAGCAGACTACGTGCCCATGGACTGAAGCTGGCCCCCAAAAAATGTCATCTGCTCCGAAGGAGTGTGAGATTTCTGGGCCATGTTGTGACTGAAGGCGGGGTTTTGACCGATCCTGACAAGGTTAAGGCGATCACCGCTATCTCAGAGGCTGATCTCATGATGGAGGACGGGGTTACGCCATCCCAGAAGAAGATAAAGTCGTTTCTGGGTATGGTAATGTATTACCAACACTTCATACAGGACTGTTCTAAGATTGCCAGACCCCTTTTTACCCTGACTGCCGCTCCTAAAGGAAAGAAAGTAAATGCCCGAGGTGCTGCTTCTTTCCGGAGGCTCAGCCCAAGTGATTGGAAGAAGGAGCATGTTGACTCGTTTGAACGCTTGAAGGCTGCACTCCTTGACTCCGTTGTGCTTGCTCACCCTGATTTCAACAAACCATTTATCTTGTCGACAGACGCTTCACAGGACGGCTTGGGTGCTGTGCTGTCACAAGTCCAAGAGGGCGAGAGTAAAGCACGTCCCGTTGCATTTGCCAGCAAGGCCCTCGCCCGTGCACAGAGAAACTATCCCGCCCATCGCCTTGAGTTTCTGGCGCTAAAGTGGTCTGTCTGTGACAAATTCAGCCACTGGTTGAAGGGGCATAGCTTTACCGTCTGGACAGACAATAACCCCCTAACATATATTCTCACGAAGCCCAAGCTTGATGCATGTGAACAGAGGTGGGTGTCAAAGCTGTCCCCCTACGACTTCAGCATCAAGTACATTCCTGGCAGTAAAAATGTCGTTGCAGATGCACTGAGCAGGCAGCCATTCGTTCACAACCGTGTTAGTCAGAGACTCATGACTGAACCCTATGCAACCCTGTTAGAGGAGTCGCAACAGGTCAAAGAAATCTCGGTTCAGGATGCATTCAGGCTCAGTGCCAACCACCAAAGTGTTGAGTGTTTGGCCCCTGCAGAGAGCCTAGGGTGTTGTTCCCTGACTAATGATGAAGTTTCCGCAGTCTTCGCAGGCCACGCTGAGTGGGACCAAGGCTCAAAACAGAGAGCAATCTCCTGGTTGACTCAAGAGCTAGATCGGTTTCCCTCACTAGGCCAGAACACCTTGTCTGCCTTCTCGCTCCAGGAGCTACAGGAGGAGCAGAGAGCAGATGTGACACTGTCTCAAGTCATTCCGTTCGTCGTACGTGGTCGGCGTCCATCACGTAGAGAAAGAGCTCACCTGTCGCACAGAGCGCAAAAGACGATGAAACAGTGGGAAAAGTTGAAAGTGTTGGATGGTATCCTGTACAGAGTGAGCAAAGACCTGCTCACTGGCAAAAAGCGCCATCAGTACGTGACCCCATCCACATTAATCAGTCAAGTCCTGTCAGGTGTCCATGATGATGCTGGCCATCAGGGCCAAAGCAGAACTCTGTACCTAGCCAGGCAGAGATTTTTCTGGATCAACATGGAGCATGACATTCGCGAGCATGTCAAGTGCTGTAAACGTTGTGTTGTCAGCAAAACACTCGAGCCTGAGGGGAGGGCTCCTCTTGAAAGCATTAAAACTACCGGTCCTCTTGAGCTCGTCTGCATAGACTTCTGGTCCGCAGAGGATCACAGGGGCAAGAATGTGGATGTTCTAGTAGTGACTGACCATTTCACCAAGATGGCCCATGCTTTCCAGTGCTCAGATCAGACGGCAAAACAAGTTGCGCGCCAGTTGTGGGACAGATATTTCTGTGTCTATGGCTTCCCTCAAAGGATCCATTCAGACCAGGGCGCCAATTTTGAGAGTGAGTTGATCCAAGAGCTGCTGCAAGTGGCCGGGGTGCAGAAGTCAAGAACGACACCTTACCACCCTATGGGTAACGGTCACACCGAAAGGTTTAACAGGACCTTGGGAAATATGATCAGAGCCCTACCTCCGAGGGAGAAGCACAAGTGGCCTCAGATGTTGCAGACATTGACCTTTGTCTACAACTGCACCGCTCATGAGTCCACTGGTTACGCACCGTTCTTCCTAATGTACGGGCGTATCCCCAGGTTACCAGTGGATGTCATGTTTCACAATGTTGCAAGGGACAATGATGTAACAGACTATGACAGTTATGTAAAAAGGATGAGAGATGACCTCAGAGAAGCACTCGCATTGGCCCAGACTAACACCAGAGCTAGTCAGCAGCGTCAAGCAGACCTGTACAACAAAAAGCAGAAAGGTGTTGACATTGAGGAAGGAGATCGTGTCCTTTTGGCAAACAAGGGCGAACGGGGTCGTAGGAAGTTAGCTGATAGGTGGGAGTCGACCATCTACACTGTGATCTCCAAGAACCCCACATGCCACACGTATCGCATCAGGAACGTCAAGAGTGGACAGGAGAAAGTTGTCCATAGGAACTTGCTTTTGCAGGCTAATTTCCTGCCCATAGAGTCCGAGGGCGAACCAGAGATGTCTTTTGCCAGTGAATCAGAACTCGGCCAGGAGCAGAGTCAATCTGATGGAGAATCCCCTGTCGCTGATCCTGAGGACGATTGTACTGAACGCACAGCCCGTTGGGTGGCTCAGATGACGGATGACTGTGTCCCGGCTCCTAGAGGACCCCAAGAGTGTGACAGTATTGGAGACAGTGTCTGTGCGCAGTTGGATGATGAGGAGCATCAGGACAGTGACAGTGCCAGTAGTGAAGTAGCTGCTTACCCTGAAGTAGATGATGACAACAACAGCAGGGCTTGCACTACCCCAGTTGAGGAGGGAACACTACCAAGTATCAGTTACCCTGAAAGTCAGCCAGTCAGCGAGGTTGGGAGCCTCGTGAAACATGGTGGTGTACCCCCAAGTAATGCAGCAGGCCAGATCAGGACGAGAGTGGGTCGAATAGTGAAGCCTGTGAATAGGTTAATCCAGACTATGAAGCAAAGAAACCTACAAACAGGCAATGTAGTGAGCAGCTTTGCCAAGAACTTGTTTCTGTGAGGGCTACTTGTTTTATATGTTGGGTGATTTTCATGTCAGATGTTAACACCTATTTTGAGATTGTCTTCAGCTCAGAGTACTATTCATCATATAGTAGCTGTTACCGTGTTGTTTGTTCAGGATAGTGTATAAGGCACTTTCTCTTGCGAGTAAACATTAGGGGGTCTGGCCAACTTTCTTCTGTTTACTTTCCCCATGAGTTGGGAAACATATTTGTTGCACGTATCACCGGGTAGTGAATTTCCAGATCACTGACAGTTACGAATTGTTATATGTGACGCTCAGTTGCTCACCCTTACCTAACGGGTTTTGAGAAGTTCAGGGGGGAGTATGTAGCTGAGATATAATGTACGAATTGTGAACATTCTCAAAACTGTATTGTACATAGGTTATACTTTTTTATTGTGTGAACTTTATTTTTGTGGAACTAAGGTTCCGTGTGTTATTGTTGAAGTGGGACATTAATCAGTGTAACGCCACCTGCGGCCACATTGCGGGTGTGGGGTTTCCTAGCCAGAGCTGTACGGACTCCACACTGGTGAGGCACGCTTTCTGTAGCTCTTCTCCCTGTACTAAATTATCCATATAAATTCGGTGTATTTGTCTTTGTTAAGTATTGGCTCCTAGGGTTAAAAGCTCTCAAAGTGTTTTCAATCGCTTTGAGTGAGAAAAATGATATTTGGAACTGCGCTTTATCTGTTGTATCATCCGTTTGTGTGGAACTGACTTGTGTTAAACAGGGTGAGGAGAAGCCTGCTGCCGCTGTGTGACACTGATTTTGCTGCTGCACTCTGTTTTATAGGTATGTGTAAATGTGTAGTTTTTGTTTTATGTGTATAATGAGCTCATGTCCCGAGGCTGTGCTCTGAGCAGTATCTTCAGCCATGTTGGGAAGAGTTAAAAAGTTGTTTGAATATGTATTATGCAATTGACCTATTTTAATGGGAATTTGAATGTTATACGTTATTGTTAGTGATTCCATAATTGTCTCTGTTTTACCCCACTGTAATATTTGATTTTGAAGTGGCGGTTGTGAAAATTATTATTTTGATAAGTTGTATTTTCTTTTATATGATGCAAGCAGAGCTGTACGGACTCCACACTGGGTGAGGAGAAGCCTGCTGCCGCTGTGTGACACTGATTTTGCTGCTGCACTCTGTTTTATAGGAATAAACCCTGTTTCCAGCCAGTCCGTGTCTGTTGTCACAACGCAGTCGTCCATTTCACATCTGCTACAAATGCAAACGCACACAACCCCATCTTGTTAATGGGCAACTGGATTTGGAGACCAGGGTAATGACTTGGTCTCTTACTGGGTTCCTCAACCACTCATCAGTTACTGAACTCCCATTCTGAGTGCTTTGTATTGTGCAGAATTTAAAAGTGGAGCTTTCAAGCAAGCAATGGATCTGACTGACAAAACAGGGTGCACTGCATGCTCCCACAGTAGCTACTTGTCAGTCATAAGTTCAACTCTGTTTTTGACTCTACTAAGGACCAAAAAATGAACACCATGTTGTTTCCAGTAAGTCTTGAAACTACTGATTGAGACCACTAGCTTGTCAGGAAAGTGTTTACTGTGGTCATAGATCAGGCCTACTTAATAGCCCAACGGTACTCTCCACTGATGGGAGTATGGACGGTAAAATGTCAGGATCTAAATATATAATTTGACTGACTGAAACAATGCAAACAAACATTACCAGAAGTGCTATACTGACAGACCAGCCACATCTCTCCATCACTCCCCAAAGAACCCATCAAACAGGATGACTCCGTCTCTCAGAGCCCCTTCAGAGAGGCTCTCATGTTGAAAAAGCAATAGCCCTCAGGTGAGATCCTCAGGCAAAATTAATGTGGACAAGGGTTCTTCACACTGATTATTTGATTGGCCCTTGCCCTTCTAAGTTTGGCTGCAGATAATTGGACGTATCTTCTGCAATGCTGCTACACTGGGTCTTGGAAGCAAATGGAAATGGAATGACGCACATGCAGCACTAAAATGTCAAGGATAGAAAGTCATTGATGAGTTTATTGAAAATATAATTACAGTAGTAATTATATTTTGTGAATAAGGGCTGGCTAATCCAAAATTTATAGATAGATAGACAGATAGATATGAAGACACTCATGATTACCTGCCATCATTGTCACGGTAAGTAAGTTTATCTTGTTGGTCAGTGCACGATTTTTTTTCTAAGACTGCATCAATTACTGAGATAAAGCCAGATAAAAAAGCTGATTTTCTTTTGAAAATTAGTGTTTCATTTTCTCGCTGACCTGCTCCCCCGCTATTTTAACAAAAGCAGGACCTGCGTAAATGACTTCTAACTGAACAATGAGATGAATAGCAAGGCTAAACATCTTGATTTTTTTTCCTCCAACCTCAAACACTCTGCAAAGCACATACCTCCAAACAACAGGCTGTTTTCTCCTCAAGGACCCTTTTGAATAAAACGTGAAAGGGGAGTCTTTTCATCTGTCGTGCTTTCCTGTTTAAAAAAAAAAAAAAACGTATAGCAGCGAGAGATTCTGGACAAATGAAACCATAGAAATACCCTTTCCTGCGATCGTTTGATTGGCCCTTGACCTCCTGTTTTTACTGTCAATCATTGAACCTCAATTTGTACATACTGCCACAATCTGAAAAAGGGAATCTGGTTTCTGTTCCCAAGCTCACGCAAGCTATTCCCTGAAGAAATGCTGTTCTCTTAGCCCTCCAATCATCCAAACCAACACTGCCTCAGTACCAACCTACACTGCTTTCATCTGCTCACGAAACTGAAATCACAAGCGACAACGAGCAAAGAAAAACTGTGGAAAAAAGAAATCAAAGCACTTCAACTCATTGAAACGGATAGTTCCTAAATTAATTAACTCTTAAGTGTGCAAATGAAACACCTAATAAGTGGTCACCTTTTATGTTTTTTCCACAGTAGCTACAGTGATTGCAGGTAATCTGCAAATTCTAAAGCCTTGAAGCTGCAGATGAAAAAAAAAATCAACAAAATAAATGAGAGGATTTAAATTCAGTGTCCCATTGACACTGTGTGTAATATGAATGACAAAACATATTACACACAGCAAAAACACCACAAAAATGTCTAGTGCAGTGACTCTAATTAGTGAAGGTGAGGCCTAGCAGACACTAATCAGCCACATTTTCCGTGTGTGGACACTTGTCAGTTAACGAGGCCACACCGACAACCCCAGTCGTCAGGATGATGAGATAAATAAAGCTTCAGCTCCACTAGAGTTGTTATAAATGGGGAAATTATCCATAGGGGCTGAAAATGATTGTTATGCCCGGCTGTAAACATGATTTTGAATCAAATGACTCGCATTTTGAGTCAGCCTCCAGTGTTCGCTAGCAAAGCTAACATGCTAGCATTTCCTTACTAGCTTACTAGCTTCAGCTTTCAGCTCTGGAGGTTGTCGCTTGGGCTAACATAGTTATCCATTTAGCAGACCAGTGCTAGAGCATGTAGAGACAACCAGTGGCTGCTCTCTGCATGCTACATGCACTGCTGCGACAGTTCTAATAGCATGCACTTTCCAAACAGTCGCTAATTTAGCTGTAAAGTGTCTAGCTAGGGATTTCCTGTGTGCGCTTATGTATAATAAAGAACCTATTTCTAGTTTTGTCTAATTTAACCCTGTAATGCCACGTATCTTAGTTGACATCAGTTTTTGAGACATTTATAACATGAGTGTGACTTTTTTTAAATCCTAACTCCCTTATATGTTTTTATGTAAGATAAACTGCGAGCAATCTTTTTGCACAAACTCCAGATGTATTAAATTTATATTTAATTTCTTTTAATTTTTTAATTTGTTAGTAGGTTCAATAAAAAAATTTGAATTTTCTAGCTATAAATTTATGGTTCAGGCCTTAAAGGGTTAATACAAAGTATAAGTCGGTACCTTTATTAGTGTGCCATAAAGTAAAGAGTGACCAAAAACTATACACTGTGATGATACAGCTCTATAGGCCACTAAAACCTCTCACTGTGTCTGGTAAGAGGCATTTCAGGGCAAACCAATAATATTTCCTTAAATTTTTTTTAGACACCAGGCACTTTATATCTTCTTGAAAGTTGGCTCTTTAAATTATGTTACATCCATACATGACTCATTTAAAAGTTCTCTCTGTGCTCCTCATTTATCTAGAAACATGCACAACTGAGGCAGCATCTCAATAAATGTAGAAATCCCAGCTTGAGCATGTCCACCACCATGCACCTGTTGGTCTTTAAACAAGGTTGGCGTGTTTGATTGGTGGTCCTGAGCATGCTCAGGTGATGCATTACCTCTGTGATGAAATGCAGCGTATACTTATGCTAGTATAGAATAAAGGATTGGACTCCATGATAATACTTTACTTTGTGTTAGAGCTTTTGTTCTGTTCACAGGCCTATTTCATCACACACCTCGCAGCACACGTGCAGCATGTGTCACTCTGTAAGAGTTACAGAGTGACACATAACATATAGCATGATAAACTGATGAGATTGATGTTAGTATACAGTAAGGTTTAAAAGGCCTCATCGCTGTCTATGGTAACGATCAGTGTAGAACTGACAGCACAGCAGTACTGAATCCTCTGGCTAGCAATGAACTACTGCTCAGCTCACAGTTTGAGACGCTTGATTGTACCAGAATTTGAGGGTGCTCAGATGCGCCAATATATCATCACTGATAGCTTGAAACTGCTTCCTTTGGAGACATCAGAGAGTTAATTAATCATCTCAATTTCTAACCCAGAGAGATGGCTGTTCTCTGTACCTTTAACATTTCAGTCAGGAAGCAAAGATGCATGGCACATAGCACAATAAAGATTTATTGAGATAAAAGGATGATTAATAAAAGTCTGTTTCATAATTACAGGGTTTTGGCCCTGTCAAAGGGGCTTTAGGTTTGGTAACACTGTAAGGTTTGTTGGTCTTTAGACCAGTCCACTGGTTCAAACTGGATTAGCTGGATTGATCGTCATGACTTAGACCGTTCCTTTAGTGCAGGGGTCGGCAACTCCAGGCCTCGAGAGCCGGTGTCCTGCAGGTTTTAGATGTGTCCTTGATCCAACACAGCTGATTTAAATGGATAAATTAGCTCCTCAGCATGTCTTGAAGTTCTCCAGAGGCCTGGTAATGAACTAATCATTTGATTCAGGTGTGGTGACCCAGGGTGACATCTAAAACCTGCAGGACACCATCTCTCTCTTTCTCTCTCTCTCTACGTTCCCTAACCCTGCTTTAGTGCCATGGATTGGTTGACGACTTTGATATTTTGTAAAACATCAAATAAAGTGGGTTCTGAACACATGCAGTTAGTGGGGTTAGGTTAACTGGTGATTCTACATTGACTGTAGGTGTGAATGGTTGTCTATCACTGTGTGTTAGCCTGCGACAGACTGGTGACCTTTCGAGGGTGTACCCAGAGGTGTGCCTCTGTGACAGCTGGGATATGACCCTGAATTGGATACATGGAAAGATGGATCAAATAACATCTGGATGACTTGTTGTGAAAACTCACATTCATGCTCCCCTTGGGATGCACTGCAACCACACTGATTATCCCTTTAATCAAGCAGCATCACTAACTCAAAGTCTTATTTCAGCTGGGTCCACTTTAGTCAAAGGAAAATTGTTATTTCTGTCTGCAGCAATTTATGTTTCATGGTATGGGTCTGCACCTACAGGGAACAGTGTGCCGAAGCAGACTGTATGAATTGTGAATAGCAGATCAAATGCAGACACAAAAGAATGTGGAACAAGACTTGATATTAACAAAAGGCGAGCCAAAACTAAACATTAACCTAAAGTGGAAGAACTTAAAAAAACAACATGAAGAACTCTGACACGAAACTTGGAACCACAGCAAGAAACACACAGACTAAATACACACAGAAGGTGATCAGGGGAAGTGGAAACACATGGGGAAACAGCTGAGGCTAATCTGACTCAACGAGAAAAGGAAGCAAAGCCGACTATACTGACATAGGACACAGACTTTCAAAATAAAACAGGAAACAGCATAGGCATGATAACACAACCATGATAACATGAACAAGAAGACAAGAAACATGACAAACTAACACAGAAGACCTAAGTGAAACACAACTAGACCAAATGTAAGGGAACCAAATTATAATCCTATTACTCAACATATTTCAAGGAATAACTTGTGAACTCAAAACGTAAACTGAAAACGCTGGGTCAGAGAGCCAGGATCGTGACATCCACAGGCAAGAAGTGCAGCAGCAAGACCTAAAGTGCATAAAAAGCAAGCATTGAAGATAACAGATATGCCTATTATTAAATCAGACACTCTATAAAAATGAGGTGCTGGAAGGCAAACGATTTTGCCATCAGCCTAATGGATAGGATACAATGTATAGAGCTAATTAGTATTAGCATCCTGCCATGCTAAACTAAACACAAAATATAGAGTCAGGGCACTTACAGGACACAGACTTGAAATCTGTAGCCTTCTCATTCAGTAAAGATGATGGCAGGAGTATAATTTTAAGTGTGTTGTTATCTGTACGCTAGCATTCAGTATAGCTGCATAGATAGCAAAGGTTATCGCTATGAGCCACATGACACATTGGTGGGGCTTTTTTTAACAAAAAGCTGTATTGAATCAACACAAAGTACATTCACAGTGACAAAGTAATAGTTTAGTGAATATTGCCAATAAGAAACAGAAACAGGAGTGAAGGTTTTGTTCCCTTACAAGGGTTTAAGTACAACGGTATTAGAAGAACCAATTAAAGACTCATTTTAGCTCATTTGGTCCAAAATGTACATAAAACTTAAAGTAACGAGTACGGCATGTTAAATATTGATGCACTGTGATGTTCGTTTTTTCAATATGGAATGTAAGAAAACATAAATGTGCAGCAATGAAAGGTCAGGGCAAATTTCAAAAAATTAAAGGAGGTGGTGTTGGTGGGGGTTGTATACATGCTGTTTTTGTTGTTGTTGTTTGTTTTTTATCCTGGTGACAACTGAAATTAAAGCTTTTCAAGAAGGCTTTAAAGTGGCATGACATGTTTCAATATGAGGGAAGTCTTTTAAGATCCGTGAACACAGTTATGATAAATTAACATCATAATTGTAAATTCCCAAAACTGTGCTTCTAAGATAAACAAAGATTCCCATTATGTCAGAATGTAGCCCATGGCTGATTTATTTATTTATTTGATTGAAACTAACTTTTTAAATGATTTTAAGGTTGTTTTCTCTGCTTTTATGGTTTTTGTTTTTGTTTTTTTACATTTATTTGATTAAAGTGGAGCCCATTTTGCAACACGGCATTTGGTTCATGTGGGGGAACAACTTTGGAGCAGCATCCACCTTTCAGGAAACAAACCCACCTCTGTCCAGATGTGTCCCTCAAAGATTCAGTTGCCTTTGCTGTCTGAGGATCAGCGAGATGCCTGCCATCATTTTCCTCAGAGAACACAGCACCTGTTGATGATGTGACTTAAAAAAAAAAAAAAAAAAACTCATCTGGTACCAAAGATGGCTAAGAACAGAATTTATTTTAAACACCTTGTCATCCTGTTGCTATACCAACCACCAGATTAGATTTTATACTGGGAACCATCCACTGTGATCCTTAACCAGAGGTTTAAGGAAGAGAAGCAGGTGTGTGAGCGTGCATACCGTGTGCGCAGAGATGTGAAAAATAAAGGGAGGCTGTTGTTTTCGTTGTTTTCTGAGGGGGACAAAGAGGTTTGAGTGTGCGGCGAGGAGGAGACAGACGGATTACATTATGTTAGCCAGCAGGAGTCTGTGGTCAGACACTGTGTTGTATGAGCCAGCAGGAAAATGCCTGCTGAGTGTTTCTGCAGGGCTGTACTAGATTTTCTCCATAGATACACCTACTGAATTCTATTTTCTTCTTCACGTGTGTTGTCTGTAATAAAAATGTCTTCCATATGGAATCGAATTGCTTGCTTTTAGGTTTATTTTTAATGCACAGTATACCTGTGGCTGCAGGGTTCTTCCAAAGAAATATGAATGGATTTCACAGGTTCTACCCATTTTTTGCAGAAGTAAAGGGTGGTAGGGGTGCTGTCTGGTTTTCTATCTTAATTTCACATCTTCTCAGAAGACTATTTTAGTCAGTCAGGTAATCTCCTGAGCTCACATTGGATGTTAGCCCTAAAAACCTGGTGGTTGGTGACCGCACAGTGACAGCAGAGCTGTTGGGGTGAAAAGATGGGGACATGACTCATGATTACTAATGCTTCTTCACTTCACTTGTAATAAATTAAGACACGGGAGGCCTTTTTTTATTGGCAGTGAGCAGGATAGGCTGCAAGTGGGAAGGGTGGGAGAAAAGCAAATAAATAATAGATTTTCTTAGTCTTAAATCTGGGTGTGGAAGCCAATTACAGTGAGCCTCAGGATTAATTGAAAATAACCGGTCGGGCTTAATGTAAGGAAGAAAAAAAAAAGCGCTTTAGCCCATGAAAAATTAGCATGAGCAACAAAATATATGCAGGGGCTCATTAGAATTTTCAACACTTCAATTCCAATTACTAGCACAATTCATCTTCCAGAAAGTGAGAAATCAGGAGGGGATTGCACAAAGAAAAGATTATTCTTTCACTCTGAACAAGAGAGCAAATGAGAGACAGCCAAGAAGAGAGAAAAAATAACCTCTAATTGCTTTTATCCTCCGGATCCATTTTGTACATTTGTGAGAGCAGGCGAGCAGTGTGCTGTTCGACCCGTGGTGCCTCTCACCGAGTCTACAGAGTGAAGATGAAGCCGTCACTGCCACACCTTATTGAATCCCCACTAAACAGACGCCGTCAGCCGCAAGATACGATCTCTGACAGCACGTATAGCAGAGGGCAACGGTGGATACAATGTCCTCGCTTCCTGAAGTGAAGCTGCATTTGTGCGATTTAATTTACAGGGTTTCAGTGACATGCTTACACAGATTTCACTGTATTTCGAGTATCTAGCATTAGCACTGGAAAATCAAGTCAAAGATTATTTCTAGATCACGTTTGAAGCAATATCACCTCAGCAAAGTGCTGCACAGGATATATCTGAAATTAACAATAAATGTGCACTAAAACACACAATAAAAACTTAAACCTTGATTTAACAAAATCAAATGAAACAATGGTAGAAGTAAATGAGCTCTGTTTTCACAATAAAAGCCAGGATATCCTGCTGCATCAACACTGAAAGCTGGCAAGCATGAGTTGTTGTTTTTTTAAACAAGGATTTAAAATGATTGAGTGAGTGACTGCGAAGCTCTCACATGAAAGGGTGAGGTTGTTCCAAATTTTAGGGGACGCCACCAAAAAGGCTCTGTTGCCTCGGCTTTTGTGCAATATCTCTAAAATGAGAACCATCCCATCTCCGTGTAAAGCTGAAAAACTAGTTCATGCATTTATTACTTCTAGACTCAACTATTATAATTCATTATTATTGGGTTGTCCTAAAAGCCTCTATCTGATCCAGCCAGAGTACTGACAGGGACTAGAAAGAGAGAGCCTTTCTGTCCCATATTGGCTTCCCTTCATCGGCTCCCTGTTAAATGTAGACTCAAATTTAAAATCCTCCTCCTGACATACAAGGTCTTGAATAATCAGGCCCCATCTTATCTTGAAGACTTCACTGCACTGTATCACCCCAATAGAGCACGTTGCTCTCAGACTGCGGGCTTACTTGTGGGTCCTTTAAAAGTAGAATGGGAGGCAGAGCCTTCAGCTTTCAGGCCCCTCTTCTGTGGAACCAGCTCCCAGTTTGGCTTCAAGAGACAGACACCCTCTGTATTTTTAAGATGAGCCTTCGAACTTAGTTTTTTTTTGACAAAGCGTATACTTAGGGGTGGATCAGGCGACCCTAAATCCTTCTTTAGTCACGCTGTAATAGGCCGAGGCTGCCTGGGGGGTCCCATTATGCACTGTTTCTTCTTCACTCACCTTTTTTGCTGAGTATGTGTTTATACAACACTCTGCGGTTATTATTAATCTCTGTCTCTCCTGAAAGTGTATCTTTTGTCCCGTCTTCCTCCCCTCTGATAGGCTGATAGGCGCCCCTCCCTGAGCCTGGTTCTGACAAAGGTTACTTCCTGTTAAATGAAATGGACTACAAGCCGGTGTAGAGAGGTGAGTACAGGTGTGATGTGAACATGCGATTTCTTTCCTGTCAAAAGTTGCATTTTGTACAACCTGCAGGAGACAAAGTAACAACTGATCCAGGCCAAACATTCAGTCATGTGGAGGGAGGCAGGCTTTCACTTTACTGAGGAGCTCGTCGAGATGAGCCTTCAAGAGCTAATCTGTTTAAAAGTGACAAAATAAAGTGTACTTCAGAATGGGATGCTATTTCTCCAAATCTTAAATCAATATGTCTTCTCATTGATCTGTTCAGAGACTTACTGGTCACTTTAATTGCTTTTCTTTTCAGTCATTACAATTGCCAACTTTACACAAGTTACACAAATAAAGTGGGTATCTCTAAAAGTTGCAGGACAGTTTACTTTCTAGTGACACACACACACAAAAAAGATGTTTTTCAACTGATCAGGGCCAAACATTGTGCAGCCCCCCTCATGCTGTCAAAAGACTTCTGACTCACTGAGGCAGGAATAATAGACCTCTGGCAATTTTTTGTGGCACCGGTGTCTGGCACTAACACGCTGGCAGCCTATCCATTCAGTTCTGAGGCTTGTAGTCTCAAGAGATCCATCTGGCTTTGGTGCAGTCTGTAGCCCCTCGATGAGATTGTGTTCTGGGGAGTTCGTATATCGGGTGCACACCTTTGGCTCATTGCTGTCTTTCTCAAACCTTTGCTGAGCAATCTTTATGGCGTGGCAGGGCTTGGGGAAGTGGCTACGAATGGGTTGGTGAATGATAATCAGAAGATGTATCTTGACATTTACATTTCGAGGTCTGAGTGAATTCCCTTAATCTTAGTCTTGAGAGCTTAAAAATAGAAAGCAGCTGAACTTTGGAATTGCCAACTTAGAGAAGACTAGTTTTTCAAGCTCTAAACACATGGACTGCTATACATGCCAATTCAATTGTTATTGTATGCTACATTACATTACAGATGTCATATTCTATCTCATAACACAATTTTTAACGTCATTCATGTCAAGCTGCAGAGCTTGTAAACTGATGTGATATACTTGGGGTGTTGCTTTCTATTGCTTTGAAAGAACTGATATGTGCCACTCAACAATGAGCATTGATTCATATGTTTAGTTGCAGTGGCACACGCACGACTGTCTGAATTGTATCACAGAAGCCGTATCTACTTGTTACTGTAGGATGAAGATGTAGGTAAGTGTGCTTATTGTTTTTCTTGTCTGACTGTAACATGAATTAGCGTGAAATTTGTTCTGGACGTTGTTCACGCACTCTTAATTAGAACATTAAAGAAAATATTATGTTCCACATGCACAGTAATTATCACATTTTGGGGCCAAGCCATAACATTAAGTGTTTTTTTGATAAGATTTGACTTGTTGGTGATTCTTTACATGTAATTCCAGTGACCATCAAAGATGAAGTGATTATTCACTCATATTTAGGTAGGAGCTTCAAAATAGCCGCACAAATAACTACCCTGAGGCATTTTCCATCATGGCTGTCTGGCGGCAAGACTTTCTTCTGGAAGAGGAATCTCAACAGGGGGCCCGGGGACCACTTGAGCCCCACGTCACTCCTACTTGCGGCCCGTATATTGACGTGAAGAAATATAATACAATACGAACAAAATTATAGCAGAAGAGCTGCCACGTGTCACATGGTGAATCGTTGTTCAAACTCAGTGAACTTTATTTAAAACCTTGTGATGTCTGGTGGGTAGTGTGCATGAAATGATGTGCACTACTGCAAACGCTGTATATGGGGCGGAGATTCAAAGCTCAAGAAGTGATTGAATTTGTGAGGTTTTTTTTTATTTTGGCAGTCACATTCAATTCTTTGTAGCTTCACTCTCATCCTCGTACTCTTCCTTGTGACGGCTCTCTGATAATGGCTTCTCCTATTTGCTGGGATCACAGGAAAGCAAATTTGTGTCTGTGCATGTGTCTGCTTTTGAAGTGTTCTCGCTATAATCTAAAGTATAGGCTTCTGAGCGGTAGAGGTTCTCTGAGCTGCAAGGATTTCACGTGAAAGCAGTGATTTGTAATTTGCTGGTTTGGCAGCTACTAAGCTTGTGCCTCGGGGCGAGCGCTGAATGCAACAAGGGAAGGAACAGACTCTGCTCATTGCCTTTTTATTAAATCTCCTGAAGTCCTTCACCAGCCAAGAACAAATATCCACTGAGATCCCGTTTAAACAGTGTGAGCTCCTACATAAATTCAGCTGTTGATTAAATCATTAACGACTGTCCACTCATTCATAAGAACATTTTGGTCTGTCAGTCTGAGTGTGTTCACCGAGACTCTGGCGACAATATTATGTGATATCAACATTATTGCCAATACCTTTAAGCTTTTTAACCCTCTTAGGTCGAGTGCCTCAGTTACACTCCATTGCAGATGCGGACACGGAAGGCTGGAGACCTGCCGAGTAATACCTTCAGTTATACATTTTTAGTGTGCCACCTGTTCTGCACATTTGGCTGGCAATGTGTCTTTCCTGCAAGTCCAAGTCCATGTGGTTACAAAAACAAATAAACAACAAACAAACAAGTCTATCAGAAAATGCCATTTTTGTATTTATTAAATTGTTCTTGGAAATCAGGGAACAAAGAAACATTTAATCTAAGAGTAAACTTTCATTTTTCCCCAAAGTATTAGCATGGGGTTGGTTTTGGGTTATCGCCTGTTAAGGCTCAGCTCACAGATTTACAAGGTGTGACACTGACACAGAGACTGAGACACAGATCCGGTACAAACTATAAAATCAGTATTTCTATATCCAAGCGCAAGATGTCAAAAAAGATTGACACACTCAGTAAAACTGGCACAAATTACAACAGTATAAATTTATTTCTTTGGCATTTTTGTGGTTATTTCCGATTATATGTGGAAAATACTTTCTTGCCAAGAGGCAAAGAGAGACAGAGGCTGCATGTGCACATCTCTCTTTTTTTGTTCTCATCCACCAAGAACGCTGTGGCAGGAACATCATTCTGATTCTGACAGATCTGCCAACTCACTTGTGTTTGACATAATATCACCCGTCAAAGTTCCCACTGGGAAACGTCCCAGTGCTCCCAATACGCCGTGCCTCTCTTGTTGTGTGAATTTACTTGAATTTTCTTTTGAAACCTCTGACAGGTGGAGTGAATGATCATCTTGCTACGATGTCATATTCTTCTTGAAAACTGTAGGCCCTGCTGTTCAGGTAGGGCGACCAGGTGTCAAAATTTACTTGTAACTGCACAGCATTTTATACCCTTCTTCCTCACGCCCCACATATTGAGGCACTGTCCTGCATTTCTGATTGTTTCTCACGTTTACTGAAGCCAACACACACACATGGATCAAAAAGAGATGCAGATCTATGGATGAATCATTTCTAAAACCCAAAGCTGGGCGGAAATAACAGAAATAAGATGAAAACAATAAAAACAAACTTTAGCTCAAATTTATATGTACTATATTTGTACATATAAAGCTCCCTTCAGCCCCCTCTTCTGTGGAACCAGCTTCCAGTTTGCATTCGGGAGACAGACACTCTCTTTCCTTTTTGCTAAAGCATATAATTAGGGCTAGATCAGGTGACCCTGAATCCTCCCTTAGTTATGCTGCAATAGATGTAGGCTGCCGGGGAATTCCCATGATGCATTGAGTTTTTCCCTTTCCAGTCACCTTTCTCAGTCACTATGTGTTAACAGACCTCTCTGCATTGAATCGTACCTGCTATTAATCTCTGTCTCTCTTCCACAGCATGTCTTTATCCTGTCTTCCTTCTCTCACCCCAACCGGTCGCAGCAGATGGCCCCGCCCCTCCCTGAGCCTGGTTCTGTCGGAGGTTTCTTCCTGTTAAAAGGGAGTTTTTCCTTCCCACTGTCGCCAATGTGCTTGCTCATAGGGGGTCATATGATTGTTGGGTTTTTCTCTGTATGTATTATTGTAGGGTCTACCTTACAATATAAAGCACCTTGAGGCGACTGTTGTTGTGATTTGGTGCTGTTTAAATAAAACTGAATTGAATATTTACTCAGTGGGAAAATGAGTTCATTCATAGCACATGTGTCCTTTATCATGCCAGCCGTGTAATCTGAATAGAGACCGGACCATCCCTCATCCTAGTGGCTCTTCTCTGCATGTATTGCTTACCCAAACTTTTTCTTAACCCAAGCTCAATAGCAAATGGCACTCCCCAGTGGCAACAGTCTCCTCCAGCAGTAATGCACCCTGCCACGCTGCAAGAACAGCTCAGAAAGAAGCACAGCCCTAACCTTACAGCTGTGCAGATCCAAAACTAAATGAGCCCGTGCGTAACCACCACGATCCATCAGAGCTGCACACAGTATAAGGCAGATAGCTTTAATGTTGTGGGGGACGAATGTATAATTGTGCATTAATCTGTCAGCAGTTTGTGACACATTCTGCTTGATCAATGAAAACTTGTGTTGCTTGAGGGAAATCCTGAATACACAGGATTTATTCCTAGAAAAAAACAAATGCAAGTGTGTGCCAATCCCTCCAGTAGTGGTGGAACAAACCAAGTCTCACATCTACATAATCTAAATGTGAAACGTAGAGAATATGTGCTTTATAAAGCACTGGTCATTATTCATGCAGTGCTTCTTTGAGGGTCAAACATAGCTTCAGGCTATGTGATGTCAGAACTCTGGGACATTATCTGACCCTTGAAATGATCTGTGGTCAGACTTCTAGAGGGAAGTACAGGTCGTGTTTTTAAACTCCGAGTGGATCCTGATGCCTGAGGGGATGTAAACGCAACATACCGAGCCTGTTCAGGCATCAACCACACCGCATGGCCTCCTCCTCCTCCTCCCTGTGCTCTTCTGTCTCCCTTTCATAATGTTCACTGTCTTCCTACCTTGAGATCAATCCCAAAAAAAAAGCTAAAATGCCAGAGGCCCACCCAAGAGCAGATTGGCTATAGTTTTAGAATGTGTAGTTTCTGCTTGAAAAATCAAACCACCCAGAGCATATCAGCCATAAACTGTGCACTAGTAATGACAGAAAACACGGGCTGGGAGATTCATTGATAAAAAACCATGAAATAAACACAGCAAACGCAGCAATAAAAGCAAGACAATGCCACAGCCTGAGACATTCACACACACACGAACCCTGCAAAAGCATTTAGAGGCTGGGCTCCATCATGGAGTGCATTCAAGCAAGACGAGTCAGCTGCACAATGTGAAACGCCACTTGGGTTTTTTTTCATGTTCCTGATTGAAGAGAGACTGCCTCGATGCTAGAAGATATTTGTTTTCAGAGTTACACCCCATCCCCTGCCTCCCTCCGTACATCTTCTGTCATGTCGGTGCCACTTTATAGTGCAGTTTTTGCATCGTAAGCTTTACTCTTTTTAAAGAAATCATTTACTACTTGCTGGATGCAAACAGGAAACATTTTCCAGGCTGTCGGTAAAGTTTTACTTCCAGAAAACTCTGCTATTATGAATCTAAAAGGTTAAATTGATGGTAAGGTTTTAAAAGAATTAGCAAATAAAAAAGGCCATTTCAAAAAAAAAAATTTATTTTAAATGGCCTTTTTTAAGCAAGTTACTAAGATTACAACTTAAGGTTGGAAGGGGCATCTCTTTGGACTGTGACAGGAAACCAGCATGCCTGGAGGAAAATAGTTATTCAATAATTATTCTTTATTGGAAAAGTAAATGAGTTAAATGTACACTAAGAGCAAAAGAAGGAGAAATGGTAGAGCTGCCTCCTCAAAGTTGGGAGCATTAGTCTTAAAATCCAGATCTGACCTCCCAAAACTCCTTTTAAAGTTCAGAATTTGCCCACTCACAGGAATTTTGTAATGACAATGTGTGTGTTTGTGTGTGATGGTTGCAGATGCCAAGTTAATGTAATTACCCAAAACAATGTGTAGCTGTGCCCAGGTCTCAGTGTAACAGTAATCTAAATGTTATGTACATTGCCGATGCAGTGTAACAGCAGTATCCCCCTTCTGCTTTCCCTCCTGGCGCTGTAGTTAACAGTATAACGGTTACTGAGCTAATAAGCCCAACTAGAGTAAAACCACAACAGCAGTTTAGAGACCCATAAAGTCGCATTCAAAGTCTTTGGAAAAAAAACTGCAATTAACATGCTAAAGTACTTGAAATGGGTAAGATGAAAGGGGTCACTTATTATTATTATTCTGCTGCCAATATTCTGGTGTAAACCTATAACTTTATGTTAGACTTTCGTGGATGCAAAGCTGGATTGAAACACACACACACATTCTCGTTTTGCTATCTTAGTGAGGACATTGAATTGACATATTACTTTCCCAAGCAACTTACCCTGACCCTAACCATCAAAAATAAATGCCTAACCCTAACCTTTAGCCTAAACCTAACCCTGACACTAAAACCACATTTTGAGTCGCAGTAATGCCTTCAAACTTGTGAGCACGGGCACTTTTGTCCTAATAAGTAATTGTTGGTCCCCACAAGTATAGGAACATTCCAATTTTTTGATCCCACCAAGACGTCTAAACAGGTACACACACACACACACACACACACACACACACACACACGTTCTGAATGCAGATAAAAGTGCAGATACAGTAAAACTATGCTGACTTGACAGTATTTGTGCCTGAGGGGTTGTTATCAGGATGCCAAAGATGATTGTTACAACTTTAGCTCCAAAAAAATATATATATTTTTTTTACAAAAGACCATCCAGCTCTGTGTGATGTGATTGTTGTGTTCCATTTCTTTCACGTCAGATTCTAATTGTAGCTGAGAAAGATTTGAAAGCATCCGTGAGTTTGGTTCATTGCGATAAAGGTAAATTAAATTTCAAATTTACTATTTGGATGATGAGCCATGGTTTTCTTTTTCTTTTTTAACTGAATTTTTTTGCCTGGTGATGAGGACACGTCTCTTATACTTAGTGACTAACATTTTCCAGTTTTTTCAAAGTGCTCAATTTGGATAAATTATGTTTTTTTTTCTTTCCAGTCAGAAAAATCCATAAATAACTTTTCATAAATAAAATTTCCCAAAGGAAAAAAAAGCAGCAACCCTGCAGTTCAGATATATTTTATCAATATGGATACTGGAACACACCAAAGAACCAGTCTTTAGCAACTGATTTAGCAATGAATTAAGACAATAGCAACTGCCAGCAAACACTCACCAACCAGTCAGAGAATACACTTTTGTCCCTAGCGACTGGTGGGCACCAGCTGGTTGCCAGCCGATCTCTGGCCTATGTGAACAACATCGTCTTGGATGACACGACATCAGTATGTCAGTGTGACATGTTTACACCAGTAGTGTCGAAAGTAATTATTAACAGTGTCACGGTTTGCCGGGGCAAGCCGTGTGAATAATAATGGATCCAAACTGCAGGCTGCTGAAGTGGAGGGTGAGTTTATTGGCAACTAAAAGGTACAACAGACAGGGTGGCGAGGAACAGAACGGTGAAAACTCTAAACTGGGAAAACGAAATAAAACACTAACCGGAATACGAACGTGACATGCAGGGAGAATGACCAGAGAATCAACACAGAAGGGTGGAAGGGAAATAACACAGACGAACCAGCAACTACCATGACAGAAGACACAACTTAAATACACCCAGAGAACACAGGGAGATTACACGCAGGTGGGGAACACAGCTGGGAGTGATTATCGTGACGAGACTAGGGAGGCAAACTGAAACACTCACATAAGACGCAGACCTTCACAATAAAACAGGAAACACATACACGCAATGACATAACACACCAACTAAACACAGACTGGGGGACACAGAACATAGGAACATGAACAGAAGAATACAAACACCCAAGGTAACCAAAACCACAGAATACTAATAGACTAAACATAAACACGGAGTCGCAGACTCCGGACCATGACAGGACCCCCCCCTCAAAGGCTGGCCCCAGACAGCCCAACAAAAAAAAAAAAAAAACAGCCAGAAAAAACAGAAAACAACCCGACCAGGGCGGGCGGCGGGGGTCCAGGACGGAGGGCTCGGGGCAAAACAAAACAGGAGCACCAGAAGGTCAAAAGACAAAAAGAAAAACAAAAACACGAGTCCAAAACCAAAAGAAAAGCACACCAGAGCACAGGAAAACAGAGTCCAAAACAGAAGAGGTCAGGGGGCCGGCCAGCACAGGAGTCCAAAACAGAAGAGTTCAGGGGGCCGGCCAGGAGGCCGACAGCACAGGAGTCCAAGACGAAAAGAGTTCAGGGGGCCGACCGTGCGGATGGCAACGGCGGCGACGTGGATACAGTTCGGGAGGCCGGCCGTGCGGACGGCAACGGCGGCCACGTGGATACAGTTCGGGAGGCCGGCCGTGCGGACGGCAACAGCGGCGACGACAGCGCTGGTCCGGGGGCCGGCCGTGCGGAAGGCAACGGCGGCCACTCAGGCGATGGCGGTCCGGGGGCCGGCCGTGCGGAAGGCAACGGCGGCCACTCAGGCGATGGCGGTCCGAGGGCCGGCCGTGCGGAAGGCAACGGCGGCCACTCAGGCGATGGTGATCCGGACCAGGCGAGGCTGCAGAGGCTGGACCAGGCGAGGATGAAGACTCGGATGAAGCTGGACCAGGCGAGGATGAAGGCTCTGAAGCTGGACCAGGCGAGGATGAAGACTCGGGTGAAGCTGGACCAGGCGAGGATGAAGACTCGGATGAAGCTGGACCAGACGAGGCTGAAGGCTCTGAAGCTGGACCAGACGAGGCTGAAGGCTCCGAGGCTGGACCAGACGAGGCTGATGATGATGCTGCAGCCGGTGAGGATGATGATGATGCTGCAGCAGGCGAGGATGATGATGATGATGATGATGCAGCCGGCGAGGATGATGATGAAGCTGCAGCAGGTGGCTGAACGGGCCCCTCGGGCCCTCCAGCCGACGAGGCATGAGGCTGGACGGGCTCCTCGGGCCCCCCAGCGGAGACTGGAGACAAAGGCCGGAGCGGTCCCTTGGACCCTCCAGCGGAAACAGGAAACAAAGGCCGGAGTGGTCCCTCGGACCCTCCAGCGGAAACAGGAAACAAAGGCCGGAGCGGTCCCTCGGACCCTCCAGCGGAGACAGGAAACAAAGGCCGGACGGGCCCCTTGGACCCTCCAGCAGAAGCCATCACAAAGCCAGCAGGCATGGAGTCCTCTGGCAGACATGAAGGCAATGGGTGCTGTGCTGAGCACTGGCCCTGCTCAGACAGCACTGACACGGAGTTGTTCTCTGAGGGCTGCTTAATCTTCAGGGGTCCAGAATCAGCTGGGGACTGAGACCTAGCCTCTGGGGAAGCCCTGGAGTGCAGAACGGTGCCTGAAGCAGCTAAAGCGCGAGAAACTCCCTGACTGGACCTTAAATTTTCTCCCTGCATGGAGTGAATGAGTGGAACCGGTACTGCTGGAGCCAGGGCTACGGGTAGCGGGGGCACCGGAGCCACTGGGGCCTGTGCCACAGGCGGCACTGGAGCCACTGGGGCCCGCGGCACTGGAGCTACTGGGGCCCGCGCTACAGGCGGCACTGGAGCTACTGGGGCCCGCGCTACAGGCGGCACTGGAGCTACAGGGGCCTGCGCTACAGGCGGCACTGGAGCTACTGGGGCCTGCGCTACAGGCGGCACTGGAGACTGAACTGAGGGGGACACTGGAGACTGAACTGAGGGGGACACTGGAGACTGAACTGAGGGGGACACTGGAGACTGAACTGAAGGGGACACTGGAGACTGAGCTGAAGGAGGCACAGGAGACTGAGCTGAAGGAGGCACAGGAGACTGAGCTGAAGGAGGCACAGGAGACTGAGCTGAGAGTGACACTGGAGACTGAGCTGAGAATGGCTGCGGGGGAGCTAACTGAGCTGAGAGAGGCTGGACAGGCGATAAGCAGCTCATGTTGACATCCGCCACACAAAACACAGCCCCTGAATGAACAGTCACAAAGTCTGGAACAGACATCTACAGTTTTAGAATATCTAAACAATCAGTGTCAGCGTGGCCCTTTGTTGAATATGCATTACAATGGAATAAAATGACTTACTTTACCAAGCAATCAATCTAACGTTCTAACAATCCAACAAAGAAGAGCCCTGGTTTGCTGCTGCCAAGTGAGTTTGCTTTGATTCTAAATGTCATACAGCCTGTAGGAGGTTTTACTCAGCCCGTACCAGCAAGCCTTCCAAAGTGAGACAACTATATTATGAGGTTTGGTTTTACATTTGAATAAGCGGGCTTGCTAGAATACCACAGGATTTAATGTAGGCCCTTTACCCAATACTTCAATTCCTGAGTCAAAGCAAACATAAAGGTCATTGAGGCGTTTTAGAGAACACAGAGTATAAACAATCCATCTTCAGAGAGACTGAGGAAATCTTTTCGTGTCTCTATCCCGGCCTTTAACGGGATCCCTCTTAAAATGCAGAAAGCAGCCAAAATCAGTTTTTAATGCCATCTAAACCTTGTTATTTATTTATTTGTTTTTTGATAGCTGGTTTTGTTTGCAAGCGTAGCATTCAGCATTTTTGTTTACCAATGCAAAAAAGCTGCACATGCCTGCTGCGGCGAGAGGTGAATAAAAGTGAGACTGAAACCTACAAAATAACCTGAAACCCCTGTCAAACAGCAGCATGGCACCATCACGCTACTTTTGGACCTTATTTGGTATTGTGTGTAAATGCATCTCTCAAGGGCTCAAGGGCCAGCTTACTGAGGTCTTGCCGACTCATTAGAGCCAGCAGGATCCGATCAAACTGCACTCAGATCTATACAAATGGAGCTTTTTCAGAGAAACCACAATCTCTACAGGCACAGTGAAGAGAGAGGTGGGGGTCTAGTGGAGGGGAGAGTGGGGGCAGTTGACTTTGATGAAAGCTGATAAAATGATGTTTGACAACAGAGCTATACAGCAAAGCAGCTTGAATCTTTGAACAGACTGCAAGACTTCGGTTTTCTATCAGCTTGTTGATAGAAAAAGTCGCCTTTATAATGAAATGCATGTAACCACATTTCACAGCCTCTTTTCATCACAGCTCCCTGCTCTTTGTGTTTGACAGGTTTCCATGCAGTTTCATTTACTCGTATGACCTTTAAAACTACTAGTTAATGACATCAGCAGTAACCGGCTTTTCTCCAAAAAAAGAAAAAGAAAAAGTTACTCTATGCAGCTAATATCAGCGAGGCTGAAGGCAAGTGCTTCTCAATATCTTCAAAGAAAGTATTAGAGAATATGATTATTATTGCATGTGACAGTTCCCTCAAAGTTGGGTTGATGATTTTATGATATGATATCCATCAAGTGGATTTAGGCTGGTTAAAGCCAATGAGCAGGTATAAAAGATGGATGTGCAGCGCTCAACAAATTTATTAGACCACTAACTAAAACATGTGTTATTTATTAGGCAAATAAACTGAATTCTTTTTTTTATATATACCCAAATCTGGGCCGACTTTACTGAGAAGTTAGAAATTAATCAAGCACAACATTCGTCCAGTGAAATTAGTTTTTCTGTTCAGGAATGGAAGTAAATAACTAAATTAGCATCTTAATCAAAAAATAATAATGGAGGGTTTTTTGTAAAACATTAAATTTGACAATTATTGGATAACAACAATAATTATATTTTAGACTTATAAACTTAATTCAAGAGCTTGCTCATGGATTAGATTAACCATTACATTAACAAAGAAAAAAAAATACTGTCAGCATTACATTGTGTGGTAGACACTGAAGAAACCCCGAGGTTATGGAATACTTGAATTTGGCATTTTAATCTTCACTATTCCAGTTTTTAAACCCAGACATTACAGATGTGATTCTGTGCATGATGCAAATGAAAAATGACCCAAAGCTACAAAAGCAACACAAGAGTTTCTCGAGGCAAGGAAATAGGATATTCTTCAACAGCCAAGTCAGTCACCTGATCTGAGCCCAATAGAGCATGCTTTTCAGTTACAGAAGACAGCACTGAGTTGCAGAGAGATCCACAAACAAGCAGCAGCTGAAGGTGGCTGCAGCAACGCGCAGGCAGAGAATCTCAAGGGAGGAAACTTTGTTCGGTGCTGTGCATAAAAATGGCCATTTCTTAAATTGAAGCTAAGTCTTCACTTCAATCACATCTTGATTGTTTAATTTAAAAAATCCCTATGCTGTGTACATTTATAGTATTTAGACACAACAAATGTACTTACAATCTTCATTAGTCAGACTTATCTCAGTACTCCTTCGCTTATGATTACATAAATATGTGGAGTCCATACACCTGATGAAGGTTTTGTAATTGAACAAATATACATGGGTATGTTAGAGAGTTTCATTTAATTATGTGACCAAAATGAATAATGTTGTGACTACTTTAGTGACTGAGACCATGAATTAACTGGGGAAATATTTATTAAGGCACAAATCAAGTGAGAAATAATAGTTTTCCCACAGATTATTATACAATCAAACAGAGATTATACCCATTCTTAATAAACAGTTGTTGGTTAATGGCTACGGTAATTCATCTATGAGGCAACCAGAATTCATAGAAACACAGTTACTGAACTTCACCCAAGCAGCGCACTTTATTTATCACACCTCGTATTCTAACAATCGACCGCTTCTCTCTCAACGGAGCACAGTAGATAAAACCAGTCTGATTTGCTTTGAATATCAGCTGGTTGATATGGGCTACGTGCCCAAGTTATATCTTGAAGTCCACTGCATCACCAAGTGGTCTTCATCTGCATTGAGAGTCTCTCTGTGATAAGCGTCTGACTTTGAGAGAGCAGGGTGGGTAAATTAGAAGATGAAAGAACTTAATTTCTCTACTAATTCATGTGCTGCCAGCTTTGAGGTCTATGTGTAACGCTGTACCATGCACTTGACATGAATATTAATTTTTTTGTACATGTAGATTTTATTGTTTTTATCGACAGAGCTTCTGAGAGCTGGACTACCTTGGTAAGTAAAAGAAATCCCTCGGTTACGTCAATCTAAAACATACGCCATATTACACAATTCTCTAATCCCACTCTATTAAATGAAGAGGTTTACATAAGCGATAATGGGAATTTGCAGAGCAACATTTGTGCAGCAATCAGACTCGCTAAGATGCTTCCAAAGCTGCGGCCAAGTGTCCTTAATTTTGCTTCATTTTGTATACATATACTGGATATATTTTTAGGTCTTAGTTTACCCGCCTACAGGATGGGGCAATATTCCCAATCCCTCTTTGGCGTACATTTGATGAGATATTTTTTTAAAAAGTAGTGTGTGAAGACAAATTTCTTAGCCTAAAAATTATTTCACTTTTAGATAGAAGTCCAGGAGCAACCCACTCTCCCTGAAAAAACTAAATAAATAATAAACAGGCAGAATACAGAGTTTGAAAGCTCTGATCGGCGATCACTATAAAGGACTTTTTGCAGACAGATTTAGGTTGTGGGTGAGTAATATAAACTGCAGATTTAAAACTAAAACAATTAAAAAGACACTTGCAGAGACAACATGAGTCAGAACACACACAGAAAGATAAGAACCTGCAGGGAGGCAAACCTTTGAAAATCACTGCATCGGTTCTTGGAAATGGTGCGATGATGTAGCTCCCCGATATATTCTTTGGAGCCCTGTGTGGGATTTTTGTTCTGCTGCTCTGCTCAGTAACACTCAGATTTCTACCTGGTGGGATGAGAACAAATGCTAATCGAGTTGAGATGAGCAAAGTGCTGCAGGCGTGTCCCCCTCCTTATGTTCAAGTTTACTTTTGAGAAGTGGTGGCAAGTATATTTACTCAGTTAGCCTACAGTTGCAAAATACACCTCCAATCTTATAAAATGCAGTAGAAACTAACATTACCCACTGCTTCCTAAACTGTTTGTCACATGAACCGTTTTGGTAAAAACTGACCCACTCATTCACCCTGAAAATTGTAAGACACATATACGCACACCCCCACACACCAAACATCCACAGATGTTGTTTTCCAGGCTAAATTTGTTCATCCACTCACAGCCTTTAAAAAGACATCCTTTTAGTCTAAATTTAGATGAAAGGTTAAACAGTTGCCTTTTCAAGCTACAAAAGACTTTAATTCAACCTAATTTCAGCCATTCACCAATATCCCATTGAGCAATTTTCTCTTGATTAGAGGCCTGAAATATATCTAACTGGCAAACAGCCAAAGGCTAAAATCCAGTTAAATTTTCACTTGTTGAGTCCGCACCTAGCTGTTTAGGAAATGGAAATGCATCTTTGATATGGAGGAAAACCACTTGCTGCCAGGATTACATTCACAGGCAACATATTTTCCATCCATGGATCATCAGAAAGAGAATCTTTACTGCACAGATGCCAGAGGTCAGGGTTTATGTTTCTCTGAAAACCCTTACCGCTTGCTCTGACAAGCTTTTTTTCTTCAGCCGCATTCTTGTTAAACTATGACTCATTCTGTATTGACAGATTTACCCGCTCACTTGGATGGAGAACAATAGTTTTAGGCAGAACCATCCATTCTTTACCACAGCCACCACAACCAGGTATGAAGAAAAGAGAGCTTTGTGCAACAGCACCTGGCTTCATCTGAGGAAGGGATTCCCTGTGGTCGTCTTTAACAGCAAAAAGCATTGAAGTTTAGCTTCAAATGATGCCTCAAAACTGTCATGAATGCTGTACAGGATATTTTAGGGTTTGGTGGTCTTCCCAAGGCAGCACTGAGGATGTGAGCCTGATGAGCACCTTCATCAGGCTTCATCATAAATAAAACTGGAGCAAGACTGTCAATATTTATTAAAGCAAAGAACAGGGTTAATAACCAAGAAACTGAAGTATCTCAGAGGCCTGTAGAAGTAGTTTAAAGAGTCCCTCACACTGCAGCACCAACAAATCTGAGGACTCATTTGCTAGTTTGTAATGCAAATGAGGCAGCTAAGGCACTAATGATGAGCACAGCCTCGTCTGACTGCCTATACTTTCCACCGCCATCTTTTGGATTCTCATGAAAATGAAGAAAAGAACAAGATAGTCAAATTTAGATAAAGAAATGTGTGAAAATTAGTTCAAATTAATTGCGTGATACTAATGAATACAATTTTTAATGGAGCAACACAATGCTGACAGACACACAAAACACAAAGAAATAAATAACAATACAACTAGAAGGTTTCATGGTGCAGATTGAAACTGAATGCACATCCTAACGCATTAGAAAGTAGTACACCAGCTCACAATACTGGTGTTGAAACATCACATACAGAAATGCAACACTGCTGCAGACACTTCAGAGTTACAGAATGAGCAGTAAGTGGCAGTGCGGGGCTGCTTGTTATGGACCTCTATCCATATTCAAGCTGATAAAGTTCACACCAGAATACAAATCAAGCAAACAGAACAACTGAAAGTAACAGAGTTCCATAGTCAAATATTTAATCCCTGTGAGCTGAGATGAATACACTTAACAGGAACAGAAAGCAGTAGTATACTCTCAAGAGGATGAACCTATTGATTATGAACTTCACAACACTGTTTTGCAACCTGTAGGGCTGAAGTGGATGTGCAAAAAAAATTGTGAGTGGCTAGTCGAGGCTAGTCTCACAAAGCAAGTCAGACTCCCATGTGAAAATGACCAACAACAAACATATTTTCTACAAAGTTATATAATTTGGTCGACCTCAGTGGATTTCAGCCAAAGTGGTTACCGGCAGTAGCTGTCTGCCAAATGCTACCTCAGCGAATTTGAGTCTCTGTTGTCTTTGTTCCATTTAGAAGATTTTAATGCAGTTATGTGTTGTGCATTTAGCAACAGACCATCTGAGAAGTTGATTTTTTTCTTTGAGTGAATTCTAAGATTATTAAATGCAGACTCGTTCAGACGAAAGAGAGAGTCCGCGGTGAAAATGTAAACTAAATTCTCTTTATTCAATAAACAGACACTGAGACAGAGCGAGAGGGGCACTGTTTACGCACAAAAGGGTAATCAGGGAAGTGGACACGGGAGGGTAACAAAACATAGGTAATTGTAATCAGCGACATTAACATGGTGGTGGTGTCGGTCTGTGAGGGGACGGGGGGTGGGGGTCACTTGAATGAACTTAGGAAAATAGATAGGAAAGAATGAGGGAATAAATTAACTCTAATACTAACGGTGACTAAGAATCCAAAGCTTAGGATACATGAAAATCTAGGAAGAAACAAACTATGACCCAAACAGAGAACAAGGGATCAAAAAAGAAGTATTTGTGTCTGTCATCCAAACAATCTATCTTTCAAACTAAGGTAGCTCTGCCTGATAACTAAGATGATTACCCTCGTCCAAGTATAATCACATAAGCTTCAAAGTAATGATCCATAAATCAGTGCCTACCTTTTACATACAGCCTGTGTTTCTCAGCTGACTGATCCAAAATACCTACAAAAAGCTAGAAATATTTATGGTCACATGCAAACATTGTGAATATAGTTCTGGAAAGTTTTCTTATCATGGGGTAATGTTCTTTCAAATTCAGTAAATCATTAGAACTGATGCCCAAACTCCTCAGATTCATTCAAAACATAAATTATCTCGTGAAAGGCAAATCATGGGACTTCAAAATCAGAAGTCGATATCAGCAATATTTTCTAAGAACCGGCATTTTCCCAAATAAATAAACCTTTCTTGTTTGATGACTCTGTGACATTAGCAAATCACTTTACATTTTCTTCCTATTCAAAATCAAAATGTATTGCATGTATTAGAAAATGTAAATTCCTTGTAACTATAATACAGTATGATCAGAGATTACATACATAATCTTTAAGATTACAGTTTTCTGGAAACCACTTGGCAAGACTGACATCGCCCACTCCAAAGAAATCAAATCCACTTTAGCTGACAATGAAGCAATCACACAATACAGATACAAAAGGAAATCCTCCTGCCTCGCTGGTATTAGTCCAGGTGAGCTCAGCAAGCGTACTCTGTCCAGCACTCCTCTCTAAGGCCTGACATTGTGGTCTGTCTAAGCAGAGCTGTATTGTACAACTCATTGAGTTCTCCCCTACGGGACAAGAGAGCACAAGAGTGAAATACTGAAAGATGCCGCTTCCAGGAGTCAAAAGCAGCAGGGCAGAGACCTTTTATTGATCCTTCTGAGGTGGGATGCAGAAACCTGGTTGAAAAACACGAGTTCAGCATCTTCTCAGAGAGTAACTAGAAGAAGTCAGAGGACAGAAGTGAAGCCTCTTTAGCCAAGTAAGAGGGTTGAAAGTGTTTGGCTCTGCAAGCTTCAGTCCACTGAGGAAACAAAAACACGTTGTGGGGTTTTGTGTGTGTGTGTGTGTGTGTGTAGTAGAGAAATAATACAGCAGTAGATGTTACAGTAGAGGTCAAGTGTTGGAACAACTGGAAAAAGAACCTTAAGATCAGATGACCAATTAACTACAAGTATTTAGGGCATTGAAAACCATGTTATCCAGGGACATGTGCAGTTCCTTATCACTGTTATGGAATCTGGAGTCGTCCCAGTAAACACACTGAAAGTGTGAG
The DNA here is from genome assembly GCF_057381845.1 of Rhamphochromis longiceps. Taxonomy (NCBI): domain Eukaryota; kingdom Metazoa; phylum Chordata; class Actinopteri; order Cichliformes; family Cichlidae; genus Rhamphochromis; species Rhamphochromis longiceps. The sequence continues at coordinate 30,313,170 of NC_140566.1, forward strand.
GATTTTTCATTTGATTTGATTTTTGAGCTATTTAAAACTAAAGCATATGGTAGGAATAAGCGGAGGTTAGGTAGGACTTCCTAGACATCTGGTAGGGTCATTAGCACTTATGTAATGTACACTATGTGTCATTTCAAACTCCCTAACAGATAGGGACATGTTTGGTATTTATCAGTCTGTTTTTACTGCACTGAGTGTGTCTTCATATGCGTAGTGATAAATCACAGTTACACAGACATGAAAAGTATAATTTCAGCATCAGTCAAGCGGCAGCAACTACATTTAAAAGCCATCGATTTGTGTCTGTACTGCAGTTCTTGTAGTAGCCCCTACAGGTGAAAGTAAACTATATTGTCAAAAATACATATAATGTCCAAATATTTATGCAGATACAACATTAAAAGAACATTAAAACTGTACTTTGCGCTGACTACACTTGGCCACTAGAGGAAGAAGAACTTTAAAGCAGCTAAACACTGTGATGGCCTAGGGCACTAGTTTTCTCTATTTTGGTTTTGTGTTGTGGTTTTTGCTATGCTTTGATATGCATGGGAAGTAATTTGCTGTTTGAGCTACACCTAGGCCCAGTGAGTCTGGTTATAAAGCTCTCTTCTTTCTTTAGCTAGCTGTTCTCTTACTGAATTGGATCAACTTAGCTTAGCTTAGCTTAGCATGTGTTCCAAAGTTTTGCTTTCTGCACACACTGCCACAGATCCATGCACGCTGAGAAACACATTATCATTATCTATTATGTTGCATAGAGTTAATTATACTTTACTACTCGTTGAATCTCCCTCTGTTTTGTTGCAGTTTATGAGCCGGGTTGTGACAAATCACGTGCAATTACTGTATCTCAGTTTAGATACCTCAGTTCATTCACTCTCATGCAGTGCCCTGTGTAAACTGTAACATGTAAATCTACAGCTTGTCAACACTCTGACTACACTTCTGATGTTGATGATGTGCCATGCTTGTCGCTGCCCAATGCAATGCAAAGTGGAATGCTTGTTGTTTTTCACCTGCTAGCTGCTAACTTTTTACACCCTTTGCTAGCTCTTGGCGGTCTCACCACAGCTTATTCAACAGCAACAGACATGGCTGTAGCTACAGGAAGTGAAACCAGCTGGAGTTCAATAATATAGCCAATAAAATCAGCTTAAAAATCAGCAGCTAATTGTATTCAGTCTTATTTTTAACATAGGGGATGTAATTCCAAAGCCAAGCTACTCTTCAGCACTTACAATGGAAACTCTTTTTTTTTCATCTAAATATGGGCAAGATGGAATAAGGCAGGCATGTAAATATAATCAACAAGTGCACTGTGTAACTTCACCCTTAATTTCGCGTGGCAGTCAGAAGTAACAAGTTGAAAGCTTTGAACTTTCATCTCCAGTTATCCCTTATGTTGCCTCATTAAACTGCACACACCAAAGGATCCTAAAGAGATGGAAGGCTATCGGTGAACTGAGCTTACCGAGTGCCCACTCAATAAAGTTGTGGTTAAGTTAGTTATGTTTTGATTCATCACATTGTGTGGGCAGGGAAGTGATCAGACACCAGGATTTAATTTCGGCAAATGGAGTGGGTCTTTGGCTTCTCAGTGGAGGAGGATGAAGTACTACTCTTAGCCCCTCTCTGTGGGGTTTAAACACAGGTGGATTCAGCTTTTTAAAAACGCTGAAGCTTTTAAAAAGCCCGTGCATCACCAGCAATGAGCACACACATCCTCAATACGTGCATATGAAGTGCGACAAACTAAAGCCAAACAGCATTTCTCCCTATTGATGACAGCCCCAGAAGCCAAATGTATCTGTGTAATAGCGGCATTATCATTACATAATGTGCTTACTGGGATGAAGGGAGAGCAGAGCAGAATTTATATCTGATGAAGCGGGGCTGCTGCTAACTTAAAACACTCAGTGGCTCCTGTTGAGAGACAGCACCAGTAATAATAACCCATAATGTGACCAGGCTGACAATCTGGCCTGCTTTGTTAGTGCTGGGTTAGTCACAGGAAAACATGGAACACTACAGTGAGTCATTACTACTGCATGACAGCTTGCAGATAGATGCCTAATAGGATTCTGGTGTGCAGGGCATGGCAGTGCTGAACTCACTCTTTACATTGAACTGAGCATTATGAGGCTCGGGGGATGTTTTCAAGTGGATTGCGGCAGCCCTGTGTTTATCAAAGGTTTGGAAATGGCTTTTGGTCTAAGAGAGGCAACAGATGGCTCAAGGCCTCCCCTGCACTCGTCCTTAAAGTACCACGCAGAGTTTTTAGGTGATTATCTCTCTGGCTAAATACCAGAAGCATTTAAACATTGCTGTTGAACTGCCTGCCAAATAGTAGCAACTTTGGAAAATTGTTACTCGGTGTGTTTAAAAATGGTTGTTTATTGAATTTGGTAGAATCCTCGTTAGCTTACGTGTCACTCTACAATATGCCGCATTGCCAGTAAATCTCCTTAACTTATTCTCTGACTGAGCTTGCAAACTTTTGCACTTATACTACTCATAAAAGACAACAAATATTTGAGTAATCCTCATCATCTGAATGCAAATTGGAATGGTGCATAGGGAAATAACTTCATCTCAACTCTCCTACCTGATAACTGTGCTGCCATTTATTTTTCTGGCTTTAGCAGAGTTGTGTGTGCTCTCACTGGGCCCCTGAGAAGGTTCTGTAGGCTTTAAAAAGAAAATTACCTCAGTTTTAGCCTCGTTATTCAGTCCCCCAGTTTGTTTTAGAATCGGTCTTAAAATTGTTTTAATTAACTACAAGGCACGACGTGGCAGAGCCCCAGAGTACTGCTGAACTTTAAAAAGGAAAGTCATGTTAAATTCTGCATGAAAGGCACTGCTGAGTTAATAGTATAATTTTAATTTGTTTAACACTGATAAGTTTTGACACAGACCTTGATGTAAACGTTTGACCACACGCAGATGTTATATTACACTGAAACCAGACTGCATGTAAAAGATGGACACGGCAAGTTTAAAAAGTCTAAAGCTTGTATTAAAGCTTGTAAGGGGGCAACTCTAATTACAAAATACAAAATAAATTCAAACAAAAAAATGAGACTATATAAAAGTCCATGAGTTAAAAAGCTGTCTTTCTTATTTAATTGGTGATCATAGTACACTTTTTCTGGATGATTTTATGGTCTTAGCTTCTCTTTTTTGGCAACACGATGCTAATTTTGCAAATTAGGGTTCCTTTAATACAGTCAAAGACAGGAAATAGGTGTGCAAACATTCACAGTCATCTTCACACCGACTTTTATGAGTCAAGATAACAACGAAATGGCAATAAGACAGAGTCAGACTGTGGTCTACTAGGGTCAAGCTGGCAATAACACGGTAACTCTTTAAGATAAAATGCTGATCAACTGTGATAAATCAACAAAAATTGCAGATCTGTTGCTAAACATACACACAAAGGTTTACATTCAAAGTCAAGACCAGGACATAATAGGAAAGAGTTGTTGAAGGATGGTGATTTACTCGCACAGTAACCCTGGTAACCTTGCTTTTATAGAATACAGCCAGTTGGCAACCGGTTGAGTCGAGTCCCAGATTGCAAAGAGATGCTTCACAGATAAGTTGCACTCATCAGCAAAGAATGACTCCTTTAATAAATAAAAATCCACAGTTATTTACACACCTTTGCCAATCTGTCTGAGGGTGACTGCAGTCAGCCAGAGTCAGACCACGATTATTAGGAGACAGGTTGAGGTGGTTGAGTTACAATTAAGAGATCAAATTCAACAAAGCAGAGAAGTGCCTTGTGCAAGTCAGTGGACCACCACAGTCCTCAAGCTCGATCCTCGGCACCTTTGATATCAGTAGCTCCAACAGCTCAACTGCTGCAATCTCAGGAAACACACAGTTTGTGCTAATTCTGTCACATACATAAATAAAAAAGAAATTAATTCCACATTCACTGCAACAAAACATAAACTACACTTAGAGATTTGCTTCTTCTGGTGCGTTACTGTCCTGTTTTAGACTCTTCTCTTCTGCTCCGACACCGTCTCTTCACCGTCTGACAACTACAAGCAAATGCTGTAGCTCAAAACTTGTGCTGAGGAGACAACAGCAGACAGCACTGCACTGCCAGAGCAAGACATCTCGGGGGAGACCTGTGTGTGCAGACACTGTGGACCCGACCCCGCCCAGCGCCCCCGGCCACCCCGTGTTAGTTTCGTCAACACATAGCAAGGCTTGGAAGCTTATCTCTCAGAAACACAAGCTCTCCAATGTGGGTCACTTCTTTGGGCTCTGACAGGGACATGGCTCTCACTACGAACAATCATTAATTAATGTGGCAAGGATCCGGATGTTCAAATGCTTTTGATTACCCCCTCCCCCCCTTTTGCAGGGGACCCTTGGTGGGTGATGCACTTTTCCGTTTCAATTAAAATCAAGGTTGAGTCACAGCGAATCAGAAAATGTTGCCGTTATGCAGATTAGCCAGCAGGTTCTTAGCAAGGATTGAGAGGTCCCTGTGTGATTTGGTTCATAAGGGAGAACACTGCCACGCTGCTCCACCCACCCCCAAGAGGAACCATGCAGATACTGGATCAAGTCCCGCAGGACAATGAAGAGCCAATTTGGGGCAGCGCTGGCTCTTTTAAATTACAAACAGCAAAGAGAAAGAGAGGCTTGAATTTTTTGCAGCAGCAGAGCAAAAGTTCCAACTGCTAGACGAACAAACTCAAAGTAAAGCAGCGTTTTCATTTGGATCACAGCGGTGCTCGCTTCACTGCCAGGAGGGAGAAATTACTTTACCTCAGTGCGCGCTTCATATGTATGAGTCCAAGCGTTATCAGATCAGCCTCGCAACAGGTGCGATAAAATGTCAGCCACCACCCAAGATGGAATAAGGCAGGAAACACACATAAGCAAAGCAGACAACACAGGAGAAAGTAGATTTTAATTAGTTTTATTCCTATATGCTAGTAGAAGCTGTTAGGTCTGCAAAAATAATATGTTCTCTGCTTTTATAGATAGCTTTTATTATATAGCCTGGGTAAAGCTGTCCTTCAGTAAGTCTTTCAACACAAACAAATGAGGGTAGCAGGGTAGCTTAAAGCAAAAATCCATCCACAGCGATGCACATCAATCCATGATGTTTGTACGGTGTTCAAGGGCTTATTTGTCATTGCACGTTGATTAACATTTTCGAGATTCACATTCGCTTTTATGAATGTCCTTTCATTTTCTTTGCACACAAGGCCTTGACTGGACTAGAAAATTAATATCCAGCAAAATGCTTTCCTATAGCATAATGCCACAAGTTCGTGAAGAGCATTTACAGTAGCTTTTGCTGCCAGACACGGAAAAAAAAAGTCAGTTTTTCATCTTAATCCAAAACACACGCGGCTGCAGTAAACTATAATTTGTCTTGTGGCTGTGACTGACAACACCGAAACGGCGATTCTGAGATTGACACCAAAACCTGCTGAGTTATTTCCAATATGAATCATCACTGGAGCTGCTGCAGGCATCCCAGTATGGGGTCATCGTTTTCCATGTTTGAAAATGTCACCTCGGAATTAACTTTCATACGCAACAGCAGATCGGAGCCAGACAGCACATGCATTCATCACCTGTACTGTTGCAGTGTTTTGGTGTGTCTTTTTCTATACACTATACAGAACCCATGACGCATTTTCTAAAAGCAGATTGTGAGCCGCTGCAGCAGTATTATGCTTCTTTATCTCCTTTGAAACTCCCATGGCAGCAGCAGAAGAAGCAGCTTGGGATTATTTAAGACATTCCATCAGACCCAAACAGCTACTTGTTATTCATTTCTTAATTATATATTTTAGTGCCTACGTTCATTAGAGAGTAGTTGAGGCTGGTGACAAGCATACAGATGACTCATACTTTGGATAACGCATTCAACATACTTTATACTTTTCATACTCCTTCCTTGTTTGGCCTTTCTCTTTTTTCTTTTTCTTTTTTCAAAGTGGAGCTGACATTGTAATTATCGTGCATCACTGATGACTCTTCAGGTGATTGCAAAATCATTAAGACTATACACCGGCAGATGTTTGGGTCTAATTGCCCTATTAGGAGGGAGGGTGGAGGGAAGCTGGGGTTTGATGTTTGAATAAACCTGCAGTGTGACCAATCCTCAGCTGACATGATTAGAACCGTGCACCCAGTCCTCTTTGATAAACTTGCAGTAACACGCATGCCGCAACACGCCACCTGTTGCACAGAGCAAACACACCGCAGCTTTTTCATGCATCTCGGACAGATTGGATAGCAACTGCTCTGGAGGAAAAAATTTATGCAAATATCACCGAGAAGCATTAGAGATTAAAACTAACACACATTCAGTCCAGATGTTGTAAGGGTTGCATCTGTTTTTCAGAGTCGCATAGATAATCTGTGAGACTCCGGTAAGTCTTAGACGTATCGCTTTTTATTCATCGACTTCCAAAATGAATTCATTCTGAATGGTCTTACTTCAAAGGCATTACATATGGAGAGTTCAGTAGTCTTATGAGTTGATGCTAGGTCATAATAACAGCTGGAAAACACATCGGAGAAGCCAGGCTTCTGTTGACACATCACAACTACATTTTCTTGCAATTTGGACTCTTATTTCATTTTACCCCCGTATATTGTGCTTTTTGTTGGTTTTTCAGTGGCACAGGTTTTCCACTGACTGTATATCAAAGATGGATGTAACCCGATAAACTTCACTCACTGGATTCAAAGTCTTGTTCTGAAGCCTTGAGCAGAACATCTTTGGATATGAGGATTAGAGCGGGTCCGAGCGGGTGGATCTTTCGTTTAGGTGGTAAAGGTAATCATGACCAGTTTGTACACATACTTCCATATTTTGCAGATTCACTATTTTAAGTATATGCATCCTATCAAGTATCAGTTACATGGAGTGATCTACAAATACTCTTAACAGTTCAAAAGTTAAGTGTGCAACACTGTACACCGCCTATGATTGCTTTCATGAAGGGATCGCTGCACAATCTGCAGGCAGTAAAAGCAGCAGTTATTATCAGTATTAATGAATCAGTACATTGACTTTTTTAAGGACTGCAGGTGAAGCCACATATTACATACTTGATTTATAAAGTTGTGTTTTGAAGTCTTGAAAGAAGCATTTTTGAGATCCCCATCTTGGTGTTTTGACACTGAGTGGGGTGAGCGATGAGTGGACCTTAGTGAGAAACCAATGGACGCTGTATGTTAATATCATAGCAAACCACTAAAGCATACGCTTCTTTATCTTCTGTTTAACCCATTATGCACTCTTAGTTCATACAATGAGCATTTTCTTGCTTTAAACAAGACGAGAAACTAGTGGAAGAGACCAAAAAGTCACCGCAGGGTCATTTTCTCATAGATTTATTTTAAAAATCTGATTTCTTCTGACCACCAGAAGACTCATTCACTGCTGGAAAAATGCAAGTTTAAAGCACTTCGGCACTGGCTTCACTTTTCTGACCTTATATAACTTTATATAGACTTTATATATTTCTGATCTTACATAAAGACTCAATGATCTTCAAGTCATTTCATGCTGCATTGTTAATGGTTGCTTAACAGGTCATAGCTGTAACAACACTGTGCGAAAGCCCTCCTAAATTTAACACTGTTAGAATATTGTTCCAGGCTGTCTTACATCACAAGACCGTTGGAACGGCTAACTTTTAAGCTCTCTCACGGTGTAACGCGGGACCGCAGTGTTAGAGCCACGAGCAAAGACATTGTCACAGTTGGTCATCTTTCTCTGGGACTGCCCAGGATCACACAGCGTTTGCTTAAGGAGTGAAAAGCTCGGTGACATATCTGCTCGCCCTGCATTCTGCTGATTCTCTAATCTCTTTCCACACTAACTTTATCAAGTCTTTCAAGTTTCTGGATGATGAGCCGTAAAGTCGGATATAATGGTGCACACTTTCAAACAGTCACACAAGGAATTCTTTGTGTTGCATTTTTACACTAGAAGCAATTACAAGCACCTTATAGAGACGTTGAAACGCTGCCTACTCTTACACACCTCCGCAGTCCAGTCCCTGTGCAAATGCAAAGCAGGTACAATCCTCATACTGCCTCTTTCACAAAATGACTGAAATTGGCCGATACAGCCCCACCTTGTGGACTCCACAGACAGAAAAGTGTCTTCAGATGCTTTCAGTCAACCTAGTAAGTCCTCTAAGGTTTGCCTATTGAGCTATTCGCTCCTTCAAATCCCTACAACGTCAGTTTCCTGGTAAAGTATTCACTTAAAATAGCAGTAAGTGCTAAATTAGCTACACTATAACAATCAGAAGGCAGTTTCCCGTGGTTGCGGTCATATAATTATGCTGCACTTCTGCTTCTGCTGCTAACTTATTGGACTGAGCAAGCACAAAATTGAGGTAGAATTTGTAGCAATGTGCAAAGACAAAGTATTTTATTATGTGTATAAGGAGCCACAATCAGTTTTCAATATCTAAAAACAAAAGCAGTTTGAAAAGCTTCATAAACAGCAGTTTTCATAAGCATGTAATGATAAGAGTCACTTTGCAGTTTATAGTATGAATTCCCACACAAAACATCTTAAAACTCTAGGTGGTGATGGCTGAAGAAAGGAAAACATGGCAGGAGTCATTTCTTTTTCTAATGAAGCCGTCCTTCATAGATTTGAAGAATGTCTTCCTCCATCTATTTTTGCACACTGAGTGAAATTCTGGTTGCCTGGCAGAGTTCATTGACCAACATCTGCCTACCCTGCTCTCTACCAACCCCCTCTCTTACACCACTCTCCTACTCCTGTCCAGTTCTGGATTAGAGCTGGCCTAAGCCCCCCCTTGCATGCTGCTCTGCATGGATTAACTCTCACAGAAGCTACACTGCTGTCACACATTAACCTGCAATCAGAAGTCTCTTGTGCAAAGGACACAAACCTCCGTGTGTTGTTAGAGTCTGACAAAAACCAACCGGGAAGCATTTGTTCTGTTTTTGTGCGCTGCGAGAGCAACATGTAATTCAGAGTGATGCGAGGCAGGACAAGTTCACTACCAATAACAGAAAAAAGGAAGAAAGCTACCATTGCTGTCTCACTGATTAATCAGGCGGATCCAGAGGTTCCTTTAAAAAAAGAAGAAGGTAGCAACAGCTTTTATTTTGGCAGTACATTTACTCGAGTTGTGAAGACTGTCACGTTATCTTCTCATCAAGATCTATGCTGTGAGTGAAAATGGTTTTTGCAGGATGCTGGAATCTTGCTCTGTCTCTGTCACTTGCAATAGCAGTGCTGCATATTAATTCCTATTATTATTCGGCCACTCAAAGCTGTTAGATTAAAAGAAATGACATTCGGCAAAAAGCTTTCTCAAAAGGAGCCTCCCCTCTGTGATGGAGAGAGATATGCAAACACACACACACATACATGCACGCACAGACACGCACATATCTTCATGCTTTAGAAACTAACACAAAACAAGCCAACGAATGGACAATACAGTCACATGAAAGGAACTTTGTGGCCGTCTTGCCACTAGTCAGTATAAAATGTGGATGGGCTTTACAGATGCAGCCCACTGAGCTCAAAACTGCGACTAATTTGAGGCTTCATCAAGGAGCCGAGAAAACGCAGTCTGGTGAGACTGATCGACAGTATAGATCAGGCACCCTGTAGACGCTGGGAAGAGGAAAATGCACACACAACGACTGCAATCATTCACTTCAATAACATCACACATCCTTTCAGTTGGAGGAGAGCTGAAGAGGTGGAGAAGGAGGGGGAGCGGTATTCTTTGCAGCAGCAACAGTTGGCTGTCTGTCGACTGAGAGGCAAAGAGTTAGCATGCGCACATACGCCAGGCGACTGGAGATAGAAAGAGATGGACGGGGGAGCTGAGAGAAGAGAAAGGTGACAGATAAAGCCACAAAGCCACAAGGCTGGAGGGATGCCTGGCAACCGGTGGCAAAAATGGAGATGCAGTAATAAGAGAAAGGCAGAGAGAAAGAGCTGAAAGGGATACACACACACACACACACACACACACACACGTAGAAATGTTAGGAAACACCGTGGTAAACAGTGGCATGGAGACAAGTGGGGAAATCATCACTCACTGGAGTCATCTGAGTCGTATCCCTCCACATCAGGCTCCTCGTCCTTTTTGGTGGCCTGTAAGGAGGCGGAGGCTCCGGCAAGAGCCCGGTCTGGGTTATCCTCATTGGGGCGGTCACTCTCAGCAGCAGCAGTCGTGGAGGCAGAAGCTGAGGAGGTGGAGAGGGCAGAGCGGAGGGGCCCAACGTGGGGCAGAGTAGGGGGAAGGCCCCGTGGGTACCGGGGAAAGTAGTCAGAGATCTGCTTGATGGGCTGGATGGGGCCAGGGCACACGTCAATGGCCATGTGCTCCTGGATGCTGATGGTGGGTTTCTCGCCTTTGCGTTGTGTCATGCATGCGGTCCAGCCAGGAGCCAACTCCAAAAACCAAAAAACTGAGAAAATAATAAAAGAAAAAGAATATAAACAGACCCACCTCCCTGGTCCTACTCCGCTTACTTCTCTAGAAGAGGCAGGTGTTGTCTTGGGTGGGTGCTGATGAGTGGACAGGTCCAGGTGATCTGTGGATGGCACCACTCTGGTCTACATGGAGTTCAGTAGGCGGCTGTTTTGTCTTCCAGTGCTGTCCTCAGACCCAGACCATGCTGTCTGACAGCCTCACACACACTACTACCTACCCTCCCGCTCTCTCCTCTTCCTATACCCCCACACTCTGCCCACGTCTGCGCTGCCTATCAGAGAGAGAGAGCATAAGAGTGGTGTGTGTGTGAAAGAGAGAGAGGGACTGTGAGGGAGAGGGAAGGGATTAGAGAGGAAGGAGGGAGGGATCAGCTGATGTCACTGCCTAGCAACCAAGCAGTAAACAGGAACCGTCGGCCGAGGTGCTTAATTATGATATTAACCCCATCCATCTGTCAGTGGGAGGGACGATCCACAGCCATGCCAGACGCATGTGAATTTGTGTCTCCTTGAGCGCGTGGGCGTGCGTGCGTGTGTGTCTGTGCGTGTCACGTGCTGTGATAACCTGGACAATGAGGCATGAATTGACGCTTTGTGAATCCCTTCCAGGATGTTTTAGTGCTGAAAATCAGTCTCACTTCTCAACTGCAAACACCCAAATGAGAAAACTGATTTCACCTGTTTTCTAAAATTTCAGCGTACCACCAGACACTGATTTGGTTTTTCAGAGTGAGAAAACAATAAGAGTAGAGGGGCCGACCAAGGCGAGTTCTCCCCTCAGGCCCCAAAATATCTAAATGTGCTCCTGCTACTGCCATTGCATTCAGATTTTAATTCGTTGTTTAATTTGTTTCCATTACACTAATCAACACATATATCTTAATACCCTGCAATATTATACAAATATTGCAAGGCTGGTAAGATGGTAATGTTGTTACCTTACAATATAAAGCCCCTCAGGTGACTATCGCCGTGAACTGGTGCTATATGAACAGCCAAAGCAGTGAATTGGATTTGTTTTCACCAGCTTATTACAAACTTTAGATTATTGGCTGGGCTATAATAATAATAATAATAATAATAATAATAATAATAATAATAATAATAATGAACAACTAGCTATAAGCTATATAAGGTACCTCATTTTTCGTTAACCATTTTTACACATAAACAGTACTAAAAACTATGAAGGACTGTTTTTTAAGTAACAAAGCACTACAAGTATCAGAGGTTAAAGTGGACAGATGGAGCTACGTGAACTGAGTGCACCACATAACCACTGTGCCTCAGCTGCGGCAGCTGCAACAGTTATCCTGGTGGAAACCTGATCGTGTGTCATATTGCTTTATTTTAACTGCTACACATCATTCAGCTGCCCTCAGTTATGTCCTTCCTGTTAATTTCCATTACATGTGGAGTGCCCCAGGGTTCGATTTAAGGCCTGATCTTATTTTCATAAGCATGTTGTTGGGGCGGATGCGGCTCAGGTGATAGACTGAAACATTGTTGACTACAGTGTTCGACGGTTTGATCTCCAGATCCTTTAAGTGTTGACGCTGAATCCCAAGTTTCTCCAGATGCCACACAAACACCTTGTGTGGCAGCTGAGCTGGTAATTGTTTGTGTCTCTATGAGAAACATTAGAATTCGCTTTAGTTAAACGCAGCTATCCAAGTGCAGACTATTTCCCATTTATTGTTTCATTTGTGCAGGCCCACCTGTTTAAATGTGCATATACACCCATCCCCGAGTACAAATTCTACACCCTGATGTTTTCACATGTTATTTAATTCCTTACCACCTGTTACACAATTATAGGTGGCGGTGGAAATATGTACACTCTCAGATCGCTTATATCATTACTGTGTATGGATCTGGCTGACACCGTGACCCGGTGATGTTGATGCCAGACTAGGTGAGACCCTTCCTGTCATAGCACATCAGTGTTTACAGAGAGCCACACATAGAGAAAGCATTAGCTACAGGATTTATGTGTAAGTAAGTCCAAGCAGTTGTGATGTTAAAAAAAAATCCCTTACGTGTATGTGAATCTCTATATCCAGGAGTGCAGTTCACAACATGTCAAAGCTGACTTTCACCCTCAGACACCCCAAGCATGAGCTCAATGCTTTGTCACATTACATAACAGAAAATCATTCTGGCTGCAGATTTACTCCAGCCTCTGCAGCTCAGCCTTCACCCATTCACAAACAAAACAAACATTCCTGCAGTGAACAGATGATGTAGCACCCTCTTGTGTCAGTCGTGAGTAACTAAATGTAGCTTTGGGGTTCAGAGGCCGGTCCTTTGCATTCGTTAACTGTATTAATTTCACATGATTATTTGACACAGGTGCTGCACATCAATTATTTGTTCAGTTCTACAGGAAAATGCCTCCTTTATGTGTCATCAACGATGCTCGACAACAATGCCTTCAAAGAGATTTCATTCCTCACCTCATTTTGCGCCGTCTGAACAGGTGTCCTCGATTATGTCCTTCCTCTAATAAAAAAGCAGAGTATCCCCGCAGGATATGTGCCAAAGATCTCCTCACTATCAGAACCAAAGCAGTTCAGATAAACAGTGATTATCAGCTCAAGAGGATTATCTTAGTTTAATTCAGCAAACAAGAATGTAAGATTTAAATAAAAGTCTAGGCTTTGGTCATAATTTGGTCATTTCCCACAACAGATTTGCTATTTTCACTATTTTATCATCGTTACAAACAGATTGCATGTACCGTAATTGTCGGGCTATAAGCCGCTACTTTTTGCACAAGCTTTGAACCCTGCGGCTTTTAGTCAGGTGCGGCTTTTCTATAGATTGTCCATGATTTTTGTGATATCATAAGACGATTTGTTTTGTTTGTTCCGCTGTTGTACGGCACTACGTTGCCTGGCGGAAGGATCGGGGTTCAAGAGTGGTATGTTGGTCACATGTCCATCCGCCAGGCAACATAGTGCCGTACAAGTAGCGCGAAAAACAAACTTCAAAGTAGCGCTACGCATTCAGCGGGAGGCGTGGATGATGAGCGGCGATAAACTTGCGAAAAGCAAGTTGTGCTCAACTCTACCGGTGGATTCTGACAGCGTGGAAAAGTGTGCAAACATCCACGATCACCAACGGATTTCGAAGGGCTGGACTGCTGCATGATGAAGAGGAGGACACCGCCACGGCCCTTCAGAGGGTGTTAGACTCCGACACTGACAATGACAATGAGGATTATCTTTGGTTTTGAAAGTGACAACGAAGGAAAGAAGCTGAGAGTGGATGACGAAGCCATCCTGAGCCTGTTCGTATCCGACACTGGAGAAGAGGACTTTGGTGGTTTTAGTGCGCAGGAAGATGGTGGTGAATGACTGACTTTTCTTCTTGTTAAAGCCGTGTCACTGCACCTGAGCCTAAAAGGTAGTCTGAATCTATTTTTCTGGTGTGCTGTAGGTTACTGTTATGTACTACATTTGTTACTCATTTATGAAGCACAGCACATGTGCAAATATGTACCCATAACTTGATTTTCAAAATATTAATAAAAGGGGTGTGTCTCCAAACAGCCATCTCTTTCCTGACAATTCGCTTTGTGCATATTCTCTTACATATGATAAGTCAATATTGAAACACCTGCGGCTTTTGGTCAGGTGCGGCTAATGTATGTACAAAACAGGATTTTCCCCTGATTTTAGCTTGTGCGGCTAATATTCAGGTGCGCTTTGTAGTCCGGGAAATACGGTAATTGCCAACTTTAACATATTCGACTGTAAACTGACAGCGAACTGATTCAGTCTTATTGCTGTTCTTGATTCACCAAAGTCACACAAGTGGTTGCAGACTCGGTCCCCTCTTCGAGCCGACCAAACGTAAGGAGATTTTAAGTACGCTAGTAATTGCTAGTAATTTTTGGTTATGCCACAGGCTCCAACCACTGTTTTCCCCTGCAGCATCACCTTGATACCCTTTAAGCAGTCATTTAAACCTTACTCAGTGTTTTACATTTCATTATGAAGTCCCGTGGTGCTTTGAAATAACCGTTTGCTCAGCTCCTGATATTGAATAGCACGAAGCATTAATGAGTGGCAGCATCCAAGGAGAGCTTTAGAATTTAAATTGAAGGCACTCGCTGGCATCCAGCAGACACCGTAAATATCACTAAATTATGAAGCAGTTCATTGATACTCTGAGAGATTGGCTGGTGTACACAGTGGAGACAGGCATTTCTCTCAGGAGACAAAAACCAACCTGAAGCAGAGTCAGTATTGGATTTCCATTCATTAGGTTGCCAGAAACACAACTCCAATAAAGGCTAATGTTTTTCTAAAAGTTGCTTATAGCTAATGAATTCAACACAGTTATTTAGAAAGTGATATGTCACAAGTTATTTCTGCTGCCTCCAAATTTCCACCTTAAAGAGCAGACAAGTGAATTATTATTATTATATCATTTATTTATGAGTGACTTATGTATGTATGTATATATATGTATATATTGTACTATTCTTAGTTAGTGTATTGTCTGTCTTGTCTTAATGTTGGTTTAAAATGGAGCACTGTAACAAAAAATAATTTCCCCCAGGGATCAATAAAGTATTCTGATTCTGATTCTGATTTACTTTTCTACAACTTGTTTAAAAGCACCATTTAAATATGAAAGACGTTTTTCTAGCATCAATCAATGCCGGCACTCACAGCCACTCCAGCATGCGGGGTCGATAACTCAAAAGAGGTCCGCTAGAGCATTCGGAGTAAAGGAATGTAATTTAACTTGGTGGCTCTCTTGAGACAAGTAGAAAAGGCAGCTAGGAGCATCACAGTCGGGCGCTGCTGAATGGGTTAACCGAGAGTTCACTGATTAGCGACTGGCTCCTGTGGGAAAGACAGAAAATGTGAGTGGGACGCATGAAGATGAAGTCAAAATATTTTTGGAAAAGAGCATCCACTAGAGCTGACACCACTTTCACCCAGAATCTGAGCACATGATCAAAGCGGAGATGCATGGCGCTAACAGCTGATGTGGACAGTCTCTGGTACCTGTCCTGGAATAGCGTCAGTGCCTGCAGCTTTATGAGGGCCTCGTTTAACGAACTATCACTGAGCAGTAGGTCATCTGGTGTTAGAGTAAGTCTGATGCAGGGGAGGTGTTTGAGTCCTCAAAGAGCATCAGGAAGAAATCAGGTCCCTTTAAGTGATGACGTGATGAATCCTGCTTCCGGGCCCAAACTACCCTGCGTTTAATAAGGCTTTTGTGTTTTTAACATGTTTTAATGCTTTGTATCTTGTTCTATTTAATCTCAAAGAGCCCCTAAAAACAGTCAGTGATCACTGTCGGCCTCTCTCAGTTTTAATTACCGCTATTCATTTTAAAGCTCAGTTTTTAAAACCTTACATGTAACTACAGCCCAGCTCATGCAGCAGTATATTAATGACTAACCTCGTATTGTGGATGGATTATCTCAGTTGTTCTCCTGACTGAAGTTTGGTCTGTTTACAGCATCCTGCCATGCGATTATATTTGTCCCTAACCATCAGGAACCCTCACATTAAATTTTATCGAGTGGAAAAATCCTCCATCCTCCAGCTTCACTGTGTTTATGTTATGCTAACATAGCTGTGTCGCTAGCGATCACGTAACGCATCATTATATACCAGCTAGCCCAACTTCAGTAACCCTACAAACGTCACTGCTGTTTAGTTTCCTGTCTTCATTTATGTTGGAAGTGACAGCAGAGCTGTACGTCTTCATTTGTTTCAGAAATCTCTCAGTCAGAACATGCTATATTATATTTAGATGGAAGCTAGCAAGCTAACGCCATGCTAACTTCAAACTCTGTTAAATTTAATAAGTTCTGTTTTCATGGATGCCTGGATGTTAAACTTAATTTTTACACCTGGAAGATAAAAACTGTCTAAATTCTTTCAACTCTCAGTGATGCTGCAGTGAATGTTTGACTTTGGGACCTGTGCCTTTCCATAAATCCCTTTAGTTGTTGTGGGAGAAGTGTCTCTTAATCTTCTGGGTCTTTGTGGCTTTTGCCCATCTCAAGCCTGCTCGTAGCATCAGTGGACCTAGATGCAGCATCCCTGTCTGTCAGCGAACCTCTGCATTCAGCCAGGGTTTCTGGTTCAACAGATACAGTCTCAGTGGTGGTCTGCTGTTCCCTTTAGATAATCTGCCTCCATCTCACCCTTCTACTAGCATCCACCTCCTTCCCACCACTCTGCATTTCCTCCTTCACAAAATCCATGAATCTTCTCTGTGGTCGTCCTCTTTTCCTCCGGCCTGGAAGTTCCACCTTCATGTCCATCATATCCACCATCCCTCCTCTGCACATATCCAAACCCTCTCAGCCTTGCTTCTCTAACTTTGTCTCCAAAATGCTCAACCTGAGCTGTCCCACTGATGTGCTTATGTCTAATACCGTCCATCCTGGTCACTCCCAATGAAAAACTTAACATCTTCAACTCTGCCACCTCCAACTTGGCTTCATTGCTTTTTATCAGTGCTATCATCTCCAACCCAAACATCATAGCAGGTCACTACCATCTTGCAAACCTTCCCTTTCACTCTTGCTGCTCTCCTTCTTCACCTCTTGCTTTCCCAGTCTGTTGCTTGGGATAACAATGATAGCTACTCTAAACATAATACAAGCCTTATCGTATAAATAGCATCCTTTTTAGTGTGTGGATAGTATTCTTTCCCCGTCTTCTGAGTAAAAATCAGTACATTATATTTTACAAGCAACTGAGTTATAAAAGCGCTATACAAATACAGGCCATTTACCATTTACCATCTGAGTTCATTACAAAGTTGAAGCCATGGACGTATTACTTTATATTTCATTCAGTTCTCCGTGATTCATGCTGTTTGCTTTGTTACAAATGCCAGAAACATATTTATGATTTTAAATTATTGTTTGAAATAAATAGAAGCCATTATAATTCGATTACAAGAGATATTAAAAATGTAACACTACTACTCTAATATTTGTGACATCAACCTCTAAAGACAGTAAAATGTCATCATCTAAAACAAGCTGGCTGTCCAATCCTGTCAAAGTCTGAAACGACAGCTGCAAAACCCTGGATGTCTCTTCTTTGCTGTCGGTCTCTGTCTTCTAACATTTTCTTCTGGGAAACTTAACATGAACTAAGTTACTGTAAATCTCTGCATATCTCTGTATGTGCTCGTTAGCTTTGTGTCACATTGCAGCCGAGAAAAACCGTTAACCCTCAGGCTGATGATTTAAGTGTTGTAGGACACATAAACACACAGTTGGCTTCATTTCAGTACCTTTACCATCTGAGTGAAAGATCCAACAATGTAAACATGACTATTTGGATATATAATCTACAACTTCTTAGTAAGCAAACATAGTCCAATTTACACAACAGATGAAATCCAGAGATGGGCAGTAACGCGTTACTGTAATCCGATTACTTTTTTCAAGTAACGAGTAAAGTAAGGGATTACTATTGCAAAAACGGTAATTAGATTACCGTTACTTTCCCGTAGGAACGCTGCGTTACTGCGTTACTAAAACCGTGATTTTCTTGCGAGAGTGTCTCATGACAGTGACGTAAGCGAGTGTGACGTTTGTGACAACAGCTGTGTGCAGATCAACAATGGCTCACATATCGAGTACGGGAGAGAGTATGCGTGCAGCGTTTAAAGCGTGGAAGTACTGACCTTACTTTGAGTTTGATTCCATAAAAAGTGACAAAAACATTAGCGTCTGTTGTGCGTGGGAAGAAAACTTCTTTTTACAGCGAAAAAACCCCTAAACTTCCAAGCAAGCACCGAGTGCGCTACGACGTAATGGGAAATTCACAGAGAAACTCGTGGATTCTTCCACTGACCGCTGCGGCACACCTGCACCAGGGTAAACCTCCGCCTACCTCACTCCTGCTTTACAGGTGAAAATAGAGCAAAAGGACCGCTAGTCTTTGACTTTATTTATTTTCTGCTGTGTTTTACTTGCATCTATTTGAAAGACTGAGTGTAAACACACAAAAAAAATATTTTATGTGCTGGAATGTGCAGAAAATAGGTTTAAATATTAAACAAATTTCTTCCAGCCAGAAAATGTTGCATATAATTAAATTTTTGCTTGATGCATAAAGTTAAAAGATTAAAACTAATAAAACAAGTTTTAAAAAGGGACTTTTCCATTTGATTACATTTTGTATGATGGATTATGTAGAAAAAGTAGAATTGGGCTGAAAGATCTATTTCTTTATCACCTATTCAGGTTGTAAATCGTGTTTTTAAAAAGTAACTAAGTAATTAATTACTTTTGAAAATAAGTAATCAGTAAAGTAACAGGATTACTTTTTGGGGGAAGTAATCAGTAATTAGTTACTGATTACTTTTTTCAAGTAACTTGACCAACACTGATGAAATCAGATGACAAGCAAGAACTAAAAAGCGATGCTTACCTACAATGTAAAAAATGTGTTTTCCTTCCCGTTAGTGCATACGAGGTGAAAATCAGGTGAGCAATGTTTTCCTACATTTTTCAACTGGACGACGGCCATATGAAAAATGCAGTGCACACAATGGATGGCCTGCCATTGGTGCCATTTCCATTTAAATATTTTGGTTACTTGTTACTGAGACTAATGGCAGCTCAAAAAGGCAGAGCTGAGAGGGAGATAAAGCCTTCAGTCCTTTTTTACACACACACTGGACTTTCTGGACTTTGGTTTTGCACAACACTGGTCACTATATTCTTCATTTCCGGTTAATACTTGTACAGCTGCTGTTATTGTGTATATATTTATTTATATTTAGATTTCTTCATACATTCTTATATAGTTCTATATTGTGTATTGTGTATTTTGTTGTACAGTTATTTTATTTTCAACTTTAATTTATATATTTATCTTTATCTTATTCTTCCCAGTTAAATTTACCCTTCATTCTAATTTGTGTTGTACAGTTATTTCATTTTTAACCTTAATTTATATTTTATTCCTTCCTAGTTAAATTTACCCTTTTTAATTTTTCATATTTATTTCCTTTCTTATTCATAGCCTTTTCCTTTTTTGTTTTCTTTAGGTCACGAGCAGTTGTCCAAGCATTTCACTACATATCGTACTGTGTATGACTGTGTACGTGACAAATAAAAATTTGAATTTGAATTTGAATTTAAAATTAGGGGCGCTTTCTGCAGTGACTCACCTTTAAGGAAAACCCCCGCATCATAAATGTTCCTGAGGTCCAAACTGGACTTTTTCTCATGGCCTGAGGGTCAGAACAGCCATAACATAAAAACAAGGAATGAATCAACAGAATTCAGGCATCACACCCTCTCTCTCTATCAGCGCAGCAGCCAATGTCTGCCTGCCTCTCTAAACATAATAGATGCCTGACAAAATGGATTGTCACAAGGAAAGGTGGAGGAGAGAGGCAGAGAATAAGATGGAGCTAAGTGCTAAAAGATAAGTGCCAGTCAGGGAGCAGGTCAGTAAAAAGCACAAGGTAAAACATGCACATGCACACACACAAAGTTATTTCTTTAAGCTTTTGCCACAGATACAGAGCTGTCTTTACATGAGCTAATTCTGTTGTTCTTGTCTGGTCGGTGCATCTGTTTATGTAATGATTGGTGGATCCCATAGCTTAATAGGCTTAATATGTCTTAATTTGTCATCCAAATAACGTTCAAACTGTTGAAAAGTGTGGTCAAAATCAGAGTTAAAGATATTATGTTAATAACACTTATGCTGTATTTTTGGGACCATAAGGCGCACTGGATTATAAGGCACATTAAGCGAAACAAAGCAGTCAGATAAGTCAAACTTTACTCAACTCATTCTTCTTGCTTCCTCCACTTCTGTACCATTGATTCATTAATGCTGAATTCTCTTGCAGCTGCTCTATCCCCATGTTGTTGCAGTATATTAATGACTAACCTCGTATTGTGGATGGATTATCTCAGTTGTTCTCCTGACTGAAGTTTGGTCTGTTTACAGCATCCTGCCATGCGATTGCATTTGTCCCTAACCACCAGAAACCCTAGCGTTAACTTTTATTGAGTGGAAAAAAGTTAGCATTCATCCTCCAGCTTCACTGTGTTTATGTTATGCTAACATAGCTGTGTTGCTAGCGACATAGCGCATCATTATATACCAGCTGTCCAACTTCAGTAACCCTACAAACGTCACTGCTGTTTAGTTTTCTGTTTTCATTTATGTTTGAAGTGATAGCAGAGCTGTACGTTTTAATTTTTTCAGAAATCTCTCAGTCAGAACATGCTATATCATGTTTAGGCGGAAACTAGCGAGCTAACTTCCTGCTAACTTCTAACTCTGTTAAATTTAATAAATTCTGTTTTCATGGATGCCTGGATGTTAAACTTAATTGTTACACCTGGTAAATACTGATTATTTTATTAAAGATGAAAGTTTTTAACTCTCAGTGATGCTGCAGTGTTCGTTTGACTTTGGAACCTGAAGCGGACGGCGTTTTGGACCCAGATTACTCCAGGAGGCTCCTGACTACGGTAGCCGTAATGCTCTGACAATCCATCAAGCAGTGCTGCTTCATAGCTTACCAAAGTCATACTAAAACATTTTTTGACAGATTGTGGTTGTGGTTGTGCTTACAGGTCAGTAAGTACAACCAGAATTTATACAAAAGGCGCACTGTCGATTTTTGAGAAAATTAAAGGATTTTAAGTGCCCCTTGTAGTCCGAAAAATACGGTAATATCTTAATAAAAGGTGTCATTTTCCCATATATAGCTATATATACAGATTTCCTTTCTAACTTAAGTTTAATTCATTTGTCAAAAAGAGAGATAACACACAGCTGAGTGTATCACTCAGCTGTGTGTTATCTCTCCGTGTTTATTCAAGCTTGTTTTCCAAAGTGAATTCTTTTTGGCCAGAAGACAAACTGAGCTGTGACGGTTTAAATAACACATCGGGTTAGTCGATTCGCATGAGGTGAGAGCACCGAGTGGCCACGGGTGGATTTAAACTCCCAGCTTGAATTATTGCTTCAGTGCACCCCTGGGTCCGAAGGTTGAATATAAAACGCAGTGCATAATAAATACTCCATTTACCTCCGAAATTTGACTTCATGTTGCTGAAATACAAACACCTTGGTGACCGTGTTTTCTGTGGGTAATGATGCATACTGGCAGTTTTACTCTGGATGCTGATAGCACACTGTCCCCTCAGTGGAGTTATAAATAATGTCTGAACCTTTTGTTACAGGTAATGAGTTTTCTACAGACTCAGATATGCCTCTGTAAAATGACTTCATTGTGTTTTGTTGTTTAATTGAAGCGACTGGCAGCTTTCTTTCAGGTTTTCCTTTGTATTCACCTGATTATTGAGCAAGAGAGCTTAGGTATGATTCATGCACAATAATGTTCAATGCAAAGATGTTCCAAAATCACGCCAGGCCTCTGATATCTCACATTTGTAACCCCCCTCCCAAAAAAAGAAAAGATGAAAAAGATGGGCACATCCAGTGTTCCACAGGATGGGTGCTGGATCAAAAAGACATCTAGCAGAATTTGAAAACAGATTGATCCTCACACCAAACAACTGCAGGGTGAGGAGTTTATTTGCTGAGCCGCAGAGGAAGAGCAAACCGTCAGTCGATGACTGACTCAAGTTTCACAAGAGCATCATTTTAAAACAACTCTTAAGCCAGATTCACTTCCTAATCTCTTTCTTTCTGCCTTCCGGTGAAGGCACCAATGACACTGGCCCACCATAAATCTGCTCACAACAAAGTTTTGCATCAGCAAAGTCATCACTTCTGAAAAGAGATATTACTGCTGCACTCCAAGGAGCTCCTGCAGCTTCATCTGTACAGCCGGTGTTTTGTCACCGTTTGACTTTGGGGTGAACTTTCCCTTTAAGTTACTAAAAATGCACCGAATGCCTGCAGCTGCTCTGAGAGATGATATGAGAGGGACACCAAAATTACACCACGACCCACAATTTGTATTCACTCTCCCTTCAAGTGTTGATTTTTAGCAATGACATGATGCACCATAAAATTACCAAATAGAGAAAATTCGACTTTTCCTCGTGAGAATTACCATGTTTCCAGATTTTTGTTAATGTGGCAGAGTGCATCCCTGTCATTCGAGTGGATGACGCCAGCATTTTTATTTGCATACATTATGAACATGATAATTATAGTAGCAGTGTTTAGAATACATGTATGTGTACATGTCGCAAATGGAAGAACAGAGCTTTTCCAGCTCTGTTAACTGTTAACAGCATCAGTTCAGTTCTTTTTGAATATTTGTACTTTGATTTCAAGATCATTTCCTATCATGAAAGAATATTTACCACCTGTTTCAGTCGACACAGTCTCTTGGGTTGGGCTCTGTACACCGCTCAAAAAAAGCTAAAGGAACACTTTGAAAACATATCAGTCTCAATGAGAAAATAAAATGTGCCATATCTATACTGATATGGACTGGGTAATGTGCTGGGAATGAAAGGATGCCAAGTTGTTTGATGGAAGTGAAAATTATCAACCTACACAGGGCTGAATTCAAAAACACCCCAGAAATCACAGTTAAAGACGCTTCAGCAAGCTGGTCCATTTACTGAATTTAATTGCAGCAACTCAAAATGTTACTTAGTAGTTTGTATGACCTCCAAGTTCTTGGATGCATGCCTGACAACATGATGTCATTAGGGCACCCTCCTAATGAGATGACGGATGGTGTCGTGAGGGATCCTGGACAGGTTCAACCTGGCAGTGTCGGATGGCCTGAAAAGTAATGCCATACAGGTGGTCCAAGCATGGGGGCCAGTCAGTGGTATCATTTCCTTCATCCTCAAGGAACTGCATCCATACTCTCGCCACATGAGGCCATGCCATGTCGTGCATCCTGAACGAGCTGGACTACCTGTGCAACATTACCTTTGCCAGTAGTGACACTCAGATCATGGGTAGATAGTGCTAAATAACAGGTGATTATCAAAATACATTGATCAGATCATGCAGCCCAATTGCTGAAATGGTTTCGAACCACAGGCTGTTTACAAAAGACACTGTGATGTTAGTTATCAGCTAACAAGCTTGTTTACCAAGCATAAACTCTATGAGTGCATCAACACGATTCCTGCTAATTAGTGCTAAGCAACAGACTAATTAAATCTGAGAATTTTAGTCACGAAAACTGGAACAGAGTCAAGGACATGGTTTATAACACACACCAAGCCACATTATGGTTTATTTGGCAGACGGTCGCATTAAAAATGCTTCGAAATGAACCCCACTGGAACTGAACGACCGTGAGTGAGGTGAAGTGTTCTGATCTGTTTAAAACCACCCATGACAAACACAATAATGATCTCATGGCTAAAGCATCGGTCCAACATACTCACGATACAATATTTTCTCTTTTGTGAACTGTCTGGCAGTTGATGTTTAACCGTGACACTGTAATGACAGACCAGACAAATGAGACCTACATTTCACTAAATCTCAATTATTCTTAAATTAACGGCTGGTAGAGCGTGCTTTGTTCATTTGGTTGGTAATTCTGCACCCATTTCACTCTCTGAGCTTAAGGAAAACAAGAAAAAGTTTTTTTTTTCTTAAAGTTAAAATGTTAAAAGTTAAAAAGTTTAGGCCAATTTAGGCCAAATTAAGTGAAAATCGACCCACAAGAGCAAAGTGGCTCCATCTAGCAATTTGTAGTTCTTTGTACAAGCTCATTAATTCTCATTGCAACTTTCATTTGCATTATTATAAATATTTGAAACAAAAAAGGCTTTTTTTAACCAGCTGTGCCGTCGATCGTTAACTTCTGATTAAATTTATCTGGAGAGAGAAGGAAATGTGTGTTGGACTGTCTTGATTTCTCCATTAAGCAACAGTCAGAACTGAGCCCTTTGTTTACGCCGCCCTGATTCAGAGTAGGGGTGCAAATGACAAAAGGATAAACAATCTCAAATTGCATACCGAGCCTGGAGAAATCTGATTAATGGTCTCTTAACAAGCGTTGCAAGGAGACTCCAACTCTCCAGTCACCCAGAAACTCCGTGCAAATGAGGGAGTCAAGAGTAAGAGTGACCTTTACAAACGTTCTTGTTCATAATGGTTCGCGCTGACGCCTAAATTTCATCCCTACACTTTGGCTGAATATTAACCAACTCATCAGATTAAACCAGGAGGGCAAAGAGTCAGTGAAAAATGTCTGAATGCAAGCACTTGCATCCATTTCAGCACTACAGCTTTTATTGATTGGAGTGTCTCATTTTTATGTCTTTTTATATATGTTAGTGTTATTCTCCAGGATTTTAGTGCTATAAAACACTCAACACTCAGACCTTGAAGGACAGCGTCTGAAAGGCAAAGAAATTGGAGCTCAGGTTCTTTTGATCCAGTCTCTCAACTCTTTATCTGCTAACCCTGCCCTCTGGTGGTGTAAATTGAACTCTACTCTCCACAGAGATTGCTTTGCTTCCCCTGTGAAAGCATAATGTTGCAAGAAGCTCGTGTTTCATGTAATTCCCATAAGAGAGCAACGTATAAATCAAAGATTAGACTATAGAAGAGAGCAACATTAACTTCACAGTGCAGCGGCAAGCTACAGCTGAAGAGAATTACCCCCTTTCAGAAAAATGACCTGGGCTTAACATTATATTTTTAGTAAATTGAGGTAGTAATGTTCAGTTACGACTGCCAAAGCTACTGATTTAACAATATTATTATGGTTGCAGAGGCTAAAGTGTGTTTTCCAGTATTTTACCTGCAAAGTTTACAGATATGAGAAAAGATGAATATCAGAAAAACGTTCGGTACAGCACAACTGTTATTTACTGAGGGAGCTTTTACAGCAGACCATTATAGGCTTTGTAAGACCAGAACACAGGCCTATTGTGCTTCCTTCCCTACTTGACTGTATACAAAAGATGGACGTAGCAGCTATGATGTTGCCACTCATTAAATTTGAGGATCCCAGTTTTGCATCGTGTCCATCACAGTGTTGCTGTTGTGGATCACATTTGGACAAAACGTTATCTCCAGTAAGTTGTCTCTTGCTAGCTTGGTTATCAAGCTGCAACCACAGACTGTGTATGGTACAGACACAGATACCTTTTAGTTACGTACAATTAAATTGCTAGATTTTCTCTCATCGACTTAAATAAAGACTGGATAGCCTTTTAGTGCAACTACGAATAAGGCCAGCTGAGTCAGCACCTACCTGTAACTCAGAAAGGCCACGCCTCTAATAATGCAGACCTAAAGCTTTAACAGAGTTAAAAGTAGAGATGCACCAACTGTGATTTTCTTGACTGATTCCTGATTTGATTCTTTCTAATAACTATATAATCATAATTAAATACATTTTATTAAATTGCACTAAATTTTAAAAATCTTCTGTCACTGAAATAACTGACTAAAGTGCTCTGCTCTGAAATAATTAGCAGATATTGACTTGCTCCGCCTTTACTGGACATACTGTACTTTACCCACTGAACTAAAGCAGGTGCCACAGCTTTATTAAAGAAAACAAATATCTGTTCTGTTATTTTCTGGTATTTGGTTTATAACTTCCCCAAATAAGAAGACACCAACTCTTTTTTTCCTTTTTCTTGTTTTGTAACTGCTTTGATGCATTGCTAATACCGAGGCTGCTAGCATGTTTCTGGCTCCGAGCCTTTGTTAGATTCTTTATGTCTGTGTTCAGTTAGGTGAGAGTGACTTGAGTCTGCTAAGACTTCTTGCTGTTCAGTTCATTCACAAAAATATTCACAACTAGCAAACTTTATGTCTTTGCTGACTGGCCTGTTTCCATGTCGACCACGCTGTCCATGCCCAGTTGATTGCTATATCTCTAGTTAAAAATGGGTGACTTATAAATGTGGTGTACTGGGTTTTTTTTTTATTTATCATAACAAATTACTGGTAAATATCCTCATTTTTGCCACAGAATGAAACACCAGAATTAAATGTCGAGAGGCATGGTGGTTTATGATTTCTTTATTTTGTTTTTCGTGCAGCTGTCTCTCCGGATCTGATTATAATTACAATACCCGAGCTCTGTTTTTGTTACATTTTTATCGTCACTTGCTTCCTGTGTGGTTGTGAGCCCTCAGTCATCTGATATTTTATTATTATTTATCTATTTTGCACAGGTAAGAAAATAATGTCTCCTGTAGCATTTACTAAATATGCATTTGATTGGCAACTTTGATTGGCAACTTTAAGGCAGCAGAACAAGCTGAAAACATGACGGTGAAATTTATGACCTCATGCAGCTGCCTATTCATCCAGCAGACGTGGAGCTAAATCATTATGCATCTGGAGTTGTGTTTTTGGCAACTCTACTGCCTACCCGATATTCACTCACATTTGACCTCTGTTTTGCACGTCAGTAACTCCTGAGAAAAACAGTTTATCTCATTTCCTGCAAAACGGTTTCTTGCATGGTCTAGTTGTAGTGCACGACTCTTATCTGAGCTTTTCTGCTGAAAACAGCTGCTGCCTGCTGTTTTGTGAGCAAAGTTTCAGGACAGGAAACTAAAATAATGAGCTAAAAATGAAAAGACGAGTGGTACTAAGGAGGACGGCAATGATTTTCTGTTAGTTTTTCCCCAGAAATTTTCTTTCCTACAGGTGTGCAAATACATGCCAGATTTCTTTTGCTTAGAGCCAACCAGCTTCATTTGCTTCTTTGCTGTGCTCGTGAATGAGAGTGGGAACACTTGGCATCAAAACTGACATGGTGCTTTAGACCTTCTGGCTCTATGCCTGGCAGTGTTTTGGAGTTTCAGGTTATGACTATTGATAATAGATGAAACACACTTTGGAGGGAGGTTTCGCCACATTACACCATATCATAGTAGTCATTCATTTGGCTCCTGTGCAGACATTTGGCTTTCCCTCTTAATTTTGTGGGAATTTATCAGAATAAGTAACAGGATGTGAATTTAAAACATTAATCACTCCTTGTTTACTGACTTTCATTCCCATTAAGGACCTCATGACAAGCACTGAGCTTCACAAACAGATGATGGATAATAACCGCCTCTTAATGTCTTTCTTGACTGTGTAGCTTTTCTCTGCCTCCTCCCACTCCATAAACAGCAGTAAACATACTGTTTTCTCAGCATTGCTAAGTGGTTGATTTATAGTCATCCGCCTTAGACTAAAATTACATGTTATTTCATCCAATTACACGTTTTTTATGTATCACATCTCTGTTGCTGGACAGTCTGTGCCTCCTCCTTGTTTGCACGGATTAGTTTCCGTGTTGTGGTTGATACTGCATGAATCATATTTGCCATTTTTTCATATAAATTGCATTCATCGACACGGGATGTGATGCCTTGCCTTCTTGAATTAAAAAATAAAGTGTTCATCCTTTCCTCTAAACACAAGTCTGGCATTTTTTTTCTTTTTCTTATTGTCTGAAAATCCCTGGATGACACCAAAGCCCACACAAACTGTGCTCTGTTGAGCATTTACGACAGCAGGATGGCGCATGAGGACTCAAAATAAACACAGTGGCGTTGTTTGTTTGTGAAGACAGAACATCACCCAGTGTAATAAAAAGACTCATTTATGCACTTTAAATAGTTTATGCACAACAAAATAAGAATAAGCTTTTGTCAGCACTGACGCATGTTGGGCTTATGCACTATGCGTTGTTCCTGCTGGTAGACTGTCCGGAGCTGGGTAAGCACGCTGTTGCTGTTTCTGATTATATTACTGACAGGAGGAAATCAATGGAGCCAAATGTTCTCCAATACTTATGAGCTTCTATCTGTCCAGGTTTTGAATGCAAGTTTGAATTTCTGCAAAAATAGGTGCAAATGAGGAAAAGAGGCGCATGGAAAGCTGCACAGGATGTAAGTGGTCCTGAAACACTGTGCCGGTCTCAGAGTTGGTTCTGATGGAAAAGTGACATGAATGCAGGTGGTGGGTACTTAAAGGGGAAAGAATCCTAAACCTAACCCTATGTTTTCCAATCACACTTTTTGTCAGTTAGAATTATTTTGTTTTTCTTTGTCCTTTGAATTAGGGTCAGGCTGAGCACCGATGATGAACACGCTGTAGATTTTACCATCGCACAGCTCCAAGCAGCTCTGTGATCTTAACAAAGACTAAATATACACTCACTGGCCACTTCTCGATAGCGCAAACATCCATTCTGCACTTCACACGGTAGCAGCTAAATGCATGTAGGCATGCAGAGAAGATCAAGTAGATCTGCTGAAGTTGAAAAAGAAACAAAATTGTGATTTAAGTGACTTTGTGGCATGGTTGGCGCCCGCTGGTCTGAGTATTTCAGAATCTGCTGATCTATTGCAATTTTCCCACACAAGCATCTCTAGGATTTACAGAGAATGGTGTGAAAAGAGAGAGAAAATATCCAATCATACTCTTTTGATGGCCAGTTCCAGTTTACATGGCCAACATATGACTGAGGAGTACACTGACAAAAGGTTAGTGTTTGTATTGTGTCTGTCCAATGGATGTTGGTTTATGGAAAAGGGTACAGAAATATTTCTGCAGCACTAAAGGAGCACGGTGACCTCCATCATGTGTAAATTGAAGTTGTTTGGAACCACCAGAACTCTTTTAGAGCTGGCCAACTGGCAAATCTGAGCAAACGGCATAGAAGGGAGGTGACTATGATCACTCTGACAGAGCTTCATAATTTCTCTGTGGAGAGAAGGACAACCATTTCTGCAGCACTCGACCAATTAGGCCTGTATGACAGAGTGGACAGATGGAAGCCACTCCTCAGTAAGAGGCACATGACAGCCGGCTTGGAGTTTGCCAAGAGGCACCAGGAGGGTTCTCAGACCATCCAAAAGATTGAACTCTTTGGCCTGAATGTCGAGCATCATGTTTGGGGAAAACCATCGTTTGGTCGAAATCATTGTTACAGTGAAGCATGGTGGTCACAGTATCATGCTGTGGGGATGTTTTTCGGCAGCAGGAAATGAAAGATGAATGCACATAAACATCCTTGATAATAACCTGCTCCAGGCTTAACCTCAGACTGGGGATCACTACCTTGAATGGCTCAGTTAGAGCCCAGACTTGAATAAAACTGAACATTTTTAGAGAGATCTGGAAATGGCTGTGAATGCATGCACCCCATCCGACCTGATGGAGCTTGAAAGTTTCTGCAAAGAGGAACAAACTGCCCCAAAATAGGTGTTGCCAATTCTCTAGGACCATACGCAAAGAGACACAAAAAGGCTTTAACATCTGGGAAAGGTCCTTCAACAAAGTAGTGATCAGAGGCTATGAATGTGGTGGATGTTATATTTTGTTTTTTTATTTTAACATCTAGTCCTTTTAGAATCAGAATCAGAATCAGAAAGGGTTTTATTGCCAAATGTTGAGCGGGTTTACAACATTAGGAAATTGCTGCGGTGCTTCAGTGCAAACATACTGTTATAAATACTGTTATAAATTAAGCTTAAATAGACATGAAAATAAAAATGAGAATAAGAATTAAAAGTGCTAAGTAGATAGATAGATATATACATGATATATACATGAGTGCAGGTGGTGATCAGTGCCAAACATGGAATGATGCAGTGAACACAGCGTAGGGTCATGTGTTAGTGGTGGGAACAGTCATACGGTTATTGTTCATGTGTCCGACAGCAGAGGGGAAGAAACTGTTCTTATGGCGAGAGGTTCTGGTGCGAATGGACCGGAGCCTCCTGCCTGAGGGGAGCAGGTCAAACAGACTGTGTCCAGGGTGAGAAGGGTCAGCTGAGATCCGAGCTGCACGCCCCAGTGTCCTGGAGGTGTACAGGTCCTGCAGAGATGGGAGTCTGCAGCCAATCACCTTCTCAGCAGAGCGCACAACACGCTGCAGTCTCTGTTTGTCCCTGATAGTGGCTCCAGCGTACCACACGGTGATGGAGGAGGTGAGGATGGACTCGATGATTGCAGTGTAGAATTGCATCATCGTCCGTGTTGGCAGGTTGAATTTCTTCAGCTGCCTCAGGAAGTACATCCTCTGCTGGGCTTTCTTAATGACGGAGGTGATGGTGGGCTCCCACTTCAGGTCCTAGGTGATGGTAGTACCCAGGAAGCGGAATGAGTCCACAGAGGTGATGGGGGTGGTTTTAACTGCATTAACTGAATTTGCAAGATTTACTTTATCATTATGGGATATTGTGTGTAGATTTCTGAAGTGAAAATGAATTGAATCCATTTTGGAATAAGGCTATAACATGACAAAATGTGGAAGCGAGAAGCACTGAATACTTTCTGTATGCACTGTTAACATAGGTGAATTGGTAATAAGTAAATGGAGTTTCCCTTAGGATGACACCAATACCAGTTCACATAGCACTTTCTAGTCACCAGAGAAGCCAAGAGAACATATATGATGACTAGGCACATCTATACTGGTACATCACAGAACAATACTTATATTACCTCCATGAGTAAAAGTCCTCTACATCCAACTGTGGCTTTGCATCTAAAACCTGCAGGACATCGGCACTCAAGGCCTGGAGTTGCCCATCCCTGCTTTACATGAATGAACCATTGAAACGAAATGATTGGCTGAACTTCAGCTCTGCTTTAAATATTCTTGGAGCCTCACCTTCTTCATGAGTTGTCCATTCAGGGGATTGCTTGGCAATTTGGGTCTCGAGGGCTAGTTTGGCATTTCTTCATCTCCAGCGGTCAGGCCCTACTTGGTAATTCTGCCTTGCTGCCATCTGCCCTCTAAGTCACACAGATAATGTGAAGAACTTGGAAAAACTGATGCCATGTACTTTATCGTAATGCTAAAGTGTCTTGATGCCATGGAAATACGTTAACATCACCAGTACAATCCTTATTTCATGCAGAGAGAGCTAGAGCTTACAGATCTTAATATTTCTCTGACCTCTTATTTTAGGTAGAGCCAAATTAGTTTATTTTCCCTGGGAGATCATTAATCTCCCTAATCTAAATTAATAAATGCTGTGGTGTTGGGGATAAAGGGAGAGTCAGAGACGAAGAGCGGTTGAACTTCAGAGACTGTTTATTTAAACTTGAATTCATTTACAGCAGTTCCACTGGGGAGGAAAAGGGTCTGAATGACATCCTAGCCACATTAAAACCTATGGTCCTATCTACTGTATGTACAGGGAGGAGGATGCAGCTCGACAGTGCAGAAGGCACAGAGTTGGCTTAATATTTGCCTGTAAGCGCTGCTAACATGACAAAAAGGATGACAGAGAGGAGGAAGGGCACCTTTTATTGGAGTCATGTTATAGCAAAAAACACAAAACACTGGTATGGTAGCTTGAAACTGCCAACAAATTAAAATAAATGTAGGCGTCGTTTAGTTAAATGTGCTGATTTGTTTAAATGTTTTTGTCATTTTGTATTCTTTGAATTAATTTCACTTTTTTTGCTTTTCCTTTTATATTATTTGTATTTTTCATTTGCCACCTGTTTCATAATTTACTTTTTTATTTTCTTATTTTTAGTCATTTTTTGCTTTAATATACATCTGAAGGAGTCATACAGTGCGTGTTACTAGGTAAACTTTCTGCACAAACAGCTCCCTCCAATCAGGCGGCATATAGATGTGACAAAGGCGTGGAAACTGGTTGGCAAAGCCATTCAACCGTCCAGTCGCTAGGGAACAATTTGCATTCCCTAACTGGTTGGCAAGTGGTTGCTGGCAACCAGGAGGTACAACTGATTGCAAACTCCACTGAAAAACTTTCAATTGCTTTAGTTGCCTTACCGCTGCAACCTGTTGTGGTTGGTAAGAAACCCAGTAGTAAGGTGGCAAGTTTGCATCTTCCCTCTAAGATATGGGCAACTGTGGCAATCTATTAGGGTGCAAAGCAATCGCAAGGTTTGTAATGCAGCACCGCATAAGTCTTTGCAACCAATTTCATCTCAAATTTCCTTGTTTTTTTCTCAGCAAACTGCATGACTAAGACCTTCTTTCACTGAGCTTTGTGTTTTTTTTGGCAGTTTCAGTCCTCCATACACAGCGACATGGTGCAACTTAAGGTGAATATGGCGCAACTGTTTTCACGTCATTAGTGATATAGTGGAGTAATTTGAAAACTACAACAGCAAGCATCTGCTCCTTTAAAATCCTTTAAATGTACACTTCACAATAGTTAAGATTTGCTTTAGTTTTTCCTGTGCGATTTACAATATGTGATAGATGAAGCAAAGACAATGTTAAGGCGTTTTTTGCAGTCAGAGATGCAAATTTAACCCAAGGGAGGGGGGTGAAAATCGCAGAGAAAAGGATATGAAGCAGGTAAATGCAAGTGATACGTGTTAAGACAGCTTCATTCACAACTTCAAGTTCCTTTAAATCAATCCCGGCTACCCATCCATACCCAAACAGACCAATAAGATCTTCCAAAAGAAGAAAACAAAAACAAACAAAAGCAGGTGGGAGCACAATAGATGGATGAGAGAACGCAACAGATCCATGCTCATCATCTGAACAATAGAATTAGGAAGACTTTTTCTAGCATCATTTTCTGTGTGTATGTTTGGGGGGTATCGTAACCATTACAACCAAAACCAGTCATTCACTGACATACACACGAAAAACGCAAATGTTAAGTACAGCGTTTCATACAACAACATGACGGGAAAACCTTACACTATGAAAACCAATCAAAACAAACAACACAATTCAAGTAAAGCCTCCCAAACTGGAAAAAAAAAAAATTATATATTTATATAACATATTTTGAATCACTTGGAATTCTTGCATCTCAGATTTAGATTACGCTGCTTATAAAAACAGTACATTCAACAAGTACATCAATTATGGAGCAAAAATATAGCAGAGGTAAGTTAAATGTATCGGTAAATGCTATTGAAAAGGAAACAAAATACGTAATTACAAACAGGCAATCTTTACTTCTGTAGGAAGGTTTTTACTCAATTCTCTGGACACAGACCAATGCAACAAACCAGCAGACATACAGCACTGTCTTTTTGTTTTTGCAGATCTAATATGTGCTGCTCTCAGAGAGAAACGAAAACAAACAGCAACAGATTGAAAGTTTTGCAGGTGGAAGTCGGGGGAGGTGACTTGTTTTGTCTCTGAAACAGAATCCTTTTCAAAAATCAGACACTCGGAAACGAGATTTCAGAGAATTGCAGTCTGCAGCTACACTTCATCCAAAACTCACTCTCATACATTCACACACAAAATGAGTCTTTGCACAGTTTCATGTCATTCAAAATAATACAAATGTTAGTTTAATAATTAATATATAATAAATGGATAAATATGATAATGGTATTCTCACTGCTGCTCAGAAGTTTGCCCTTGTTTTTTGAAAGAAAAGTACATTCTTATTTGCTACAGTTCTTAATAGTGAAATGTTGCAATAGTCCCTCTGTTCTGATGGTATAATGTATTCTCAAATGAAAGTATGTTCTGGTAAAACGCAAATTGTTATACATTACATCCAAAAACCAGTATTATCATTAAAGAAGCAACACACTTGGCTAGTAGAGTGCTTTGGATGCCTCCTTAAAAAACACAATTTTATTGTGAAACTCAGTGTTCCTGTTTTAAGAACAGGAAGACCATTGGTGTTTACTACTCCCTTCAGAGACCAGCAGCACCTCGCTCTTACAAAAACACATTTAATGAAACTGCCACTTCAGCGTTTCTCAAACTCTGATGCACTCAGTGGTGGACCAACTCCTCCTACTTCTTTCTCTTCTGCTTGGAGGCATTTTAAGTTGTCCTCTAGGGGGAGTAGTGCACACTGTCGTATGAAAGAGGTGTCAGCAACCTTCGTTAACCACTGGCTAACAGAGAAAAACGTGTATTCTTTTATTGGTTAGCAAATGATTGCCTGAGGCTGCCTGTCATTAGGTGAAACTGCACCAAGGTATACAGTGCAACACCAAAAACTACCTTGCTGGTTGCAAGCAGAGTCAAAGAATTGCCTGTAGTTTGCATGGAGAACAACAACATGTCTGTAAACACTTGCCAACTAACTGCCAAATGGTAGTGAAACCGAACAGTATGATGCAAACTGAAAATGGAAACAGTCCACCGTCAAACTAAAAGCTGCACCTTGTGAAATCTCCCTACTTCATGTAAGCTATAGCAGACCAAAGTGATCTGCCAGGTTCTGGTGCAGCACTCCCTTTGCGATCAATTTCACCGATCATCAGCCAGCAACCTCCTGAAACCACTTGCCAACCAGTCAGAGTACACATTTTTCAGTCACTATGACTCTGCGACTGATGCCTTACATATAATAGAAACGTCAAACTTTTACCATGATTAACTTGCATTTGTTAATATATGGAGTCCCAAGAGCACAGGAGTAATGGTTGCTGAAATTGGGCTTCTGAACACCTACATAGATGTATTAAAAATGACAAGTTATTAATAACCAAAGGATTCACTAAATGATTTACAGTATTTTTTATCATTTCACATTATATTAGATGAAAACTTTTCTTTAAAACAAACAAGGATGGTTATTGTAAACGTCTGAGCAGCAGAATTAATTATCATATTTATTTTTTACATGGAGGCCAATTAGTTTATTTACATGAAAAGAAATAATCACAGGAGATAATAACAAAATGTGCAAGACATCCAAAGGTGCACTATCTATGAAAACACTTTAACATGTGCAACTCATATAATTTATCATTTCAAAAAGGTGACGTAACTAAAGTGTCTGATATAAAGTAACTCAAGGGTCACCCGACATTTACAATAACAGGACAAAGAGCACAAGCTTTATTTCAAACCACAGGCTCATCATACCAGAACAAATAAAATGTGATATTTGGCTGTGGAAGAAAGGGGCGGAGAGTTAATGTGGGGAAAGGGACAAAAGTGATGACCCACGCCTATTTTCAAGCAAGCAAGTCCACCGTAGGTAAGGCAAGATCAAATGTTCTGTATCTCCTGGGTGCGACAGAGAGGACTGGATCAAACACCAAAACTGCTGCACAGTGACTGGCAGCAAATTAAATTCAAGAGGCAGGTGAGTGAAGAAGCAACTGACAGAGGAAAGCATAAGGCCAAAAAAGAAGAAGAAAAGAATATGTGACAAATTTCAACAACAAACAACAGGAAGTTCTGGTAATTCTAACTGCTAATCAAAAGCAGTTCGTAAAAGGAAGATGTGAAATTCTTAAATCACTTAAATGTCACTTAGATGTCTAAATGGACTTTAAAGAACCCGATTCTAACTAGAATTTTAATTAAACCATCAAATTTGGTGCAGAGAAAAGTACTACTTTATTCCATTCCTCGCTTAAGCTGCTATGGTGAGCGCACGCTGAGGATTTAATCATTATTTACCTGCTTTTCTGTTTCCTTAAACATGTTCCAGGTGATTAAACATCACGCTTTGTTATCAGGGCGACAAAACCACTTTGACCTTAAGATATCTAAACATTTACCACTTTGATAAAACACTTCTGTCTATCGTGCTTCATAAGGTGAGTCCCAATCGCCACCAGAAAAAAGAAGTAGCTCTTGGATGTGGCCTTCTGCTTTGTTTCTGTACTGCATGTTTGGACATGGCACTGGGGGGCTCAGGCAAAAATCAAAAGAAATAACAAAAAGGGAAAAAAACAAAACCAAAGAGTTCCTAGAAATATTTACACCACAGATACAGGCACTTGTATATCTTTGGTTGGAGAAACCCAACATTGCAAGAGTAATGCATTCACAGAGCTTTTGTGTCCCTTATTGTATTTCCAGGGTCCACTAGGCAACTGGTAAGTCGTGTTTTTTTTTTAATTAATTTCTTCTCTTTCTTTAATTTTGTCCATGTTACAGGTAAGTCCTGCCATTCTCTGATGTCTTTTTAACCCTCTGACAACGCCACCTGCAATAAAAGAAACGGAATTCAGTTTCAGTAATTACAGAAATTTATGGTACCAAAATCTGGTGATGTAGCAAAGAGCGGTGAAAGTGTGACAGAGGAAGACAAGAGTCTTGTTTACTTGTCTGTTTACACACAGACGCATTTTGCAAGCATTTAACCCCCCACCCCCACCCCCACCCGATCGATGCACTTCACTGATGTTTATTTGGGAAACACGACTGGACTTTATCAGCTATTGGTGACTGTTCCAATGCATCCCCTGTTGTTTTCTGCTGCAATATTTTGAGTGTTTTGTGCTATTTTATTTTGAAAATTTAAATCTCAGCATCCTTAAGAAAGTGGTACACAGACAGTATCCAATTCTCATCATATCTGTCTCGGGATGCAACTATCCATGGGTTTTTTTCCCCAGTTCTGATATGATACAGATACTCTGGCTTCTTTATCTGTTGATACAGAGAACAGACATGATGCCAGAGTGAAATTAAGTTAACAAATCAAATTAGTAAGCTGGACTTCCTGCTACTCTGAGTATGAACCTTTCCTTTATGTATAAGGCAACATTAGGTTCCCCTTTCACATTGCTTTCCAAACAATAGAAGCTAAATTATCGCTAGCAAATACAATTGAGAAGATAGTTTCACTTAACAGGAAGTCATTAGTAAAATAATGACAAAAGGATCACGACAAATAACATGAACTATTTCTGCTACTCAACTCTACTTTTTTGTTCTAGTCTCACTTCCACATGTGAAATAGAAGTGATGACATATAGGGGAACTTTAACAATATTAATAACAACAACAGTAAATAAATTGATAGAAAATGATTAAGATCCCATAAGTGCAGTAAAGTTTCCCAGCAATTGTTATAGCAAACATAAGCAGTGGGGAAAGTGAGCAAGAGAAGCAAACAGGACAAGCTCTGTGTTAAACCACTGGACCACCAAGAAAAAAAAACAAAAAAAAAAAAAAAAACTGCAAACATGGTGCTGCATTTGTGAAATCCTTCCAAACTGCTGTTTGTTTGCTGTTGTCTTCCCACCAGCAATGAAGGGAAAATAAACAGAGCAAGACTGAACTGAACAGCTTTGCCCGCAGGTCAGCACGCTGTCACAGATCAAGCTTTGTAAGTGCAAAACGAGACAGGTGCGCAATCAAAATATCAGGTCCCTATGTGTGAACACCAAATACAGCAGTGTGGAGAGGTAGCAGTGCATAGTTGATGTTAAGCACCAGTGTAATGGTCATCACTGGTTTAGACCCAAGCTGGGGCTACACCCCGTGCCTGTGTGGGGTTCCTCCAGCTTCCTCCCACAGTGCAAAGACATGGATCTCAAATTATCTGGTGAATCGTCAGTAGATGAGAGGTTGAACAGAACCTTGTATGCTGCTTGTATAGTTATGAATGTGTGGTTAAATGTGGCTTATAGTCTCTGTGATCTGAGTGTTCGACATTTATGTGCCTCACAAATTTAAGCTCCAACAATCTAACCTGGAGACGATGCTACATAAACACACATATTATTTTTCCTTGTGTTTGTTACGTTAGAGACATCAAAGAGTCCATCTGTTTGCTTGCTGGTGGTCTCCACTTCAGAACAAAACACACAGACCAATGAATATGCGGGAAACTGCCAGTTACTGGAGTGCCAGTTTGGG
Organism: Rhamphochromis longiceps; assembly: GCF_057381845.1. Classification (NCBI taxonomy): domain Eukaryota; kingdom Metazoa; phylum Chordata; class Actinopteri; order Cichliformes; family Cichlidae; genus Rhamphochromis; species Rhamphochromis longiceps. Next base: position 30,351,154 of record NC_140566.1, read on the forward strand.
TGTAACCAAGGCAGAGTCATGCAGAGGTAAACACACCAAGAAGACAGACAAACTGCACTCTGTTTGTTTTGCTCCTCCCTTCAATATTTCAAACTAAGAGTCCCAACATGAGCTCTTAGATAAAGAAATCTGCAGCTGTTGCCCCACCTTCCTTATCCAAGCAAACAAAAATAACAGCTATGTTAAAATACACTCTCTCTCAACTGGTGTGAACTCGCTATGTGTATAGGGAAAACGAACTGTGCTACATGCAACAAACAATAAGATCAAGGAGGATGAACTCCCTTCACCTCTGTAAGCGAGATGCAACTACTTCATATACCAGGCACAGTCAAGGATCATTACCATAATGTTCACCCAGACTTTTACACCAAATCTTACAGCATTCGGACGTCTTTATTATGCTCTCAAGGGAAGCTTAAATATTCTTTCATTTGGTTTGGAGTTTGTAAGGAGTTCATGTGCCAAAACAAACAAACAAAAAGCAGAGATAGCAGGAAATCAGCAGAGTCATTGATTGGAGCGAGTCTTTGACCGATCACTGGTCAGTTGATACTTGACTGAAACTACCTGTTGAAGTCATATAGCACTGCTGGTGTCTGTTGTACCTTCTCAGGACAGAAGTCAGGGTTGGTTTGTCGCACTTTGCCAGGCCGCCCCTTTATGACTGCATAGCAGAACATAGTGATGACCATGACAAACAGGAAGTAGCTAGTGTGCATCAGGTGAAGGTTGATGAGGGAACGGTCGTCCTAGTAAGACAAGCGTTAAAAGACACAGTTTAATGTCACAGAGTAACTTCGGGTTTTATTTCAAGCAGAAGGCTACAAGCTTGATTTCTTTATTGCTCACTGCACAAGTTACCTGTAGTTTTTGGTGAAGGTGGTACACTAAAAAAAATACGTATAATAGTTACTGCATGCATGTGTGTTTTCTCATAACAGCTGCAGCTCCATGTTAAACAGATCAGCCATTTCTCATTAGAAGAGGTCTTAACATGTCTGCAGTTTTCAGGTGTATTCTTCAGCTGCTGCTCATACTTACTGTGGTGCCTGCGTCAATACCTCAGACAACAGTATACGATTTTCCTCTGAACTTCACTTTGCGCCTCCTCCTCAAAATGCATCATCAAAACTTCCTGTTCTTTAACCCCAACTTTCTTTGATTGGCTGCCCCTTATAAAAAGTTTTGAACCGTCGGGGGGGACTAATGTGCAAAAGACTGATGTGAGAGAGTGTTTATAGCAGTCTGAGGCCTGAGCTTTTGGTTCACATGGATTACTCACACGTACGATAACCTGATTAATCTGAAACTCTGGCGGTATGTAACGTGAGCCTATAACATTGTACCAGTACATATATTGGGGAAAAGCATATTAGGTCCACTCTAATGATAATTTAATTCCAGCCTTGCTGGTACATTTGCAGCTCAAATGCAGCTCACTGTTCCTGGAACAACCTACGCCCATCAGTACAGATCTAAATGCCTTTCAGAATAAACTACAGGTTTAGGAACATTTACCTCTAAATGATCTCTCTGTGTTACAATGGGTTAAAAAAATACTATCAACAAAGTATACCATTCTTATTCTCAGTCATCCTACTTGTTTAAATCATGGGGAAATTACACTAAAAGGATGCATATCACAGAAACTTTGTTTTTTACCTTTACGTATTTAAATGAAATGAGACATAAAGAACTACTGTTGAAATTCAAAAACTGAGGAGCTGTGGTGACTCACATCTGGAACAATCACGGTAAGTTTTGGGTTGAGTGCGTGGTACACTTTGCCAATGGCTCCTTTGTAACACCAGAAGGGGTTGTAGTCCTGACTGTACTTGGTATCTGAGTCGCGGACCGTGGTGAACACCTTGTACCAAGATGTGGCATTGGTGTACGTCTCTGGCACGCAGTGTGGTGGCTGCCTGCAAACAAAAACACAGGGGCTTTTGTTAACTGGTGCAGTGGAATTGTTCACACCATATTATAGCAGAGAAACGTACAGATGTTGTTGCTGTTTATCTGCTCTGTATATTTTCTTATGTTTATTTGTGTCAAACAGCCTTATTATGAAAAATTGCTTATTTGGGTGACAACAGATTATCCATCAGGACAGGAAGGAAAACAAATGCAACACACAGATGCCACAGCTGCTGACAGGGGGGGAAAAAAAAGCACAAGAGCAGACATATCAAGAGGTTTTGATCAATTTTAAATAATTATAGTAATAAATAAGTAAAGTAAAAATTGTGGATAACAATTTATAACTTTTTAATGTATAATTTCATATTATGCAGTTTATAACTGGGCCACCAGAGGGATCTAAAGCAGTATCCAAGGCAACTGATCCAATGAAACAATATGACTGTCTACAAATAATAATAAAAATACTGCTACTACACTGATAATTGGCATAGTTCAGTAAAAGATAACAAATGAAGCTTAATTTGTCTGATGGAGCCTCACTCACACTGCCTCTACACTTTAACAAGACCCACATTTCATCATATTTGCAACATGCAAGGTGATGCAATTTGCACCTTGACTACCTCTTGCTTATCTTGACAGATTCAATTAATCAAATTGAGCGGCATACGTCTGTTCCATGCATGGGCATGCACAAGCCCTGCAAAAATATTTGTGAGTCAATCATTTGCAAAATGTAACGCTGTAGTAACAAAGTACTTGCAAATCACTTTAACTGCAGAGCTACAAAAGGAAGCTGCACATTACTGCACATTTTGTGGTTTCGCAAATGGTTCAAAATAACAAACAACAACAACAACAAAAATGCATGTTTCTGTAAAACAAGGCAACGCAGACTTATTGCCTTTACTGAATGATAAACTCCTCAAAGCTGCATTTCATTTAGTCTGCATCAGAAAGCTCAAGACTAATTTAGTGCGCTTGTTCCCTTGAGTTATGGAGGCAGTCCAACTCACACTGTGACTGGGAAGATATTGCTGGCCGCTGTGATGGTCATGCAAGTGCTGAACACCACCTGCTCGCAGTGACCGTGCAGAACACAGTCGTCCGAGTTCCAGGATACGGGCAGAGTAAACGTGATGTTTATTTCTTCATGAGCTTCTCGGCCTACAGGCAAAACAAAGACAACGAGAGCAGCAGATTGTTTTAAACTTTTCACGACAAGATGTCACCAACTCATTTCTTTTACATTTTAATCACAATGTAATGTTTTTAAGGCAACCTCGTGTTGCATTTCCATGACCCCAAGATCAAGCTAAAAACCTCTGAGCTCTAAAGCGAATATCAGAGGTATGAACAGTCCAAACAGTATGAATGCAATTCCTGCAGCAGGAGGCTCATACCAAGCTACCCCCTGATAACTAATGACAGGCTGATTTTGTAGGCTTATGCAATATTTTTCAAACTGCAAAGGAGATTAGAGGATTATCAGTCAAACTGAGTGGACTCCTGGGTGTGATTTAGGACTGACGTGTTCATCCAGATGGAGGAGACAATAGAGAAAACAAAAGAAATTCTCACTAAGTCCAAAAACTGTTCTACTAGGCAACTCGTGCTTTATAAACTCTAGTTTAAACAGATGAGAAACTTTGATGTACAATGATAAAAATAAGCATTTATACTAAAAAAAAAAAAAAACCTGTCATAGAACTAATATGCAGCATTTGCATTTGATTTTTCTCTCCGAGTAATACATTTGTTGCCATTCAAATTCAAGATAATGCTGTTCCTGGCTAACAGCTCAGCCAATCACAACTCCGGCACAATAAAATAAAACACAAACTAGGGCCTCTTTATGAAATGTAATTTACAAAATAAGGCTGCAGTATATAATTTTAAACGAGAATTGAGGTAAGACAGTACAGTTCAGATGAGTATATTTTGATGTTATGTTACACAATCGCTTTCATTCAGAAAGTCATGCCAGCGTTTGGATCTCTGCCCTCAAGAAAGACTCAAGCAAACCCCACCCTCCACTTTCCAACAAGAAATAACAGCATAAAGTCTGAGAAAGTTACTCCAACCAGCTGTATGCGTGACAATAATAGTTCATCATTATCCATTAACATCGACAATAACAATAATTTTTGGTTTGCGTAAGCAGGAACTAAATCACTTTCTTTGAATAGAGAATTGCAGATGACTACTTGTTTTTTAAGGGTGAATTTGAATCTAAAATGACACGTTCAACACTACAGTCAATGACGCAAAGTGACTGAGGCAACAGGAACCTGCAACCAGAAACCTTAAAAGGAGAGAATGGGTCACTCCGAACAGACACAGCAAAACTTGAATCACCGTTATTTATTTTAAATGCAAAATTGATCTTACTGACAATTCAACAGACGTCTTTGACAATTTTCACCGCCATTCGTCTGTTTCACTCCAGACCTGGCAGGTACTCACACGCACACTGCTGCTTACCCAAATGCAAATTTGTGACAAAGTTCAGTGCTGAGTGTGATGTAGTTTGGATGAGCAGCTCTTATAATTTGGGTAAAAACTGTTATTTGTTGCCAATGTTTCACCTACACTGTCAGAAAACATGCACATACAGGTATGTTTGCTTGACTCTCTTTATGAGAATACTGATTAACATTAATGTATCCCCAGCCTCATACAGTTGGACATGTACAAAGTACATTTTCGGTTGTTTTATCATCATTTGTTTTGGTTTCCTGTGATAAAAGACTTAATTCACTCATATAATTAGAACAATCAAAATGCAAGGAAGCCACAATCTTCCCTTTTTCAACAAGCACAATCACAAACACACTCCCTCTTACACACTAATAACAGCCGTTTCCTGATAGCTGTCCTTGTTTAAAAGCACCGCGTTCTGACTGCATGTGACATTCTGTAAACTGTAGCCATTTCCAAATAACCAGGCTTACACTCTCTCCAAACAAGCGCTGCATTAAAGTAATATAAAAAATTCATTTGACTAAAAACTTTGCCTCTAAGTAATAGAAAAAATTTTAAAAAAAATTGGACTTCATGTGGACATAGTAAATCCTGAACTTTGAAAGTTGGCAACATTAAGCAGAGTCTGTTAGCCAGAAATCTGCCAAGTGTAATGTTTCACACATTTTTTTAACATGCCTTCCTAATTCCAACATGCAGCACCTCAGAAGTGAAGCAGCAAGAAAACACACATGGTCTTTCAGTGTGTATGAGCACTTTAGACAAAAGGAAAAGTTTGCTTCTTTTTTTTTGCCTGTCCCATTTGGTTCTTTAGCCGTCAGAATTGATGTCTGAAGACCAACAAGGATACCCAATGGATTTACTTTGCCAAATGGATCATCAAGACCTTGCCGTATTGGTCCATTTGATCAACCTTTGTTGTTATTATTTATTTTATTTTATTTTATTTTCAGTTGTTACAGACGGGACAGACCTGACTGAGGGATAGGAAAGGGAGAAAGAAAGATGAAGGAAAAGAAAAACAGAAGGGAAGAGGGACAGTGAGAAAGGGCACTTAAATAGAGAAAGAAGAGAAAACAAATCTCCTGGATCACCTGTTGAGAGAAAAAGAAGAGAAAACAAGCAAAAAAAACAGAGCAACTTACTAAACACAACACCATCACGTTAATCTAGCTAAGTGTAAACAGCAGTAAACACTAAATATTGAATGCTGTTGTGCAGCATTCCAACTACACCTTTATTGGCTGCTTGGAAACAGCAGCCAATAAAGGTGTAGTTTATGTCTATGAAGAGTGAACACCCGTGTGCACACCTGTGTGGATCAGCGCGCTTGTATTCAAAAGGTTTCCCCATGCAATGGTCTGCTAGAGGATGTAGAGAGCCATAGCCCTGTCCCCCAGGGCATGAAGCAGGCATGGAGGAGATCCAGGCTCCAGACATCCAGAGGCCCCAGAGTGCGAGAGCCCAAGGAGGACCACCGGAGGGGCATCCGTGCCACCCTCCTGGGAAGAGCTGAGGAGAGCCCCAGATGAGGGGTCACCCAGTAGCCACAGAACAGAAGCCAGAGGGGGCTGCAGTGGCGTGCCCGCCGGCTCTGCCGGCAGCCAGCTGTGCCAGAGTGAACCGAGCCGCAGGCCCAGAGGCCGGAGTCCCGAGGGCCCCCTTTGCCCCGGAAGAGGCCTGACCGAGCAACAGGCACCAGGCCAAATAGTCACTGGGAGTGAGCTGGTACATACCTGAGCGCCCAGCCCCGGACACCAAGAACCACCAACGCACCGACCCCTGAGGGCATCATCAGGAAAAGTTTGCTAACGCACACTCAGATAAGCCCGCAGACATATTCAGAAGCTTCACAGCATTTTAGGAATTCACGTTTCACTTGGTGGGCTCGCCGGGATCAGCTTAACGTTACACAACACCTCTGCTGTTTGCTCACCATGTTGAAGTAAAGTCACAGCACTGAGAGGTAAAGTAAAAAGCCCAACAGAAGATGCATCTGACATCAGAAAAAGGCAGCCACAACGCAAAAACTCTCCACACTATAGAGAACACAGGTTTCTCCCATGATAATTAAAGAAAACACCTGTTGCATAGCACGAGCAACGAGTGTAGAATTCATCCGAGTTTCCAAACTTGCCTTTCCATGAAAGGGTTCAGAGCAAATGCGGAATTCCTAATTTGTTAGATACAAAGATATCCTCTGCTAAGCAATGCCTGAAAGGCCTGATCACCACCTGTCACATCAAGACTCCTGCACCATTTTAAACAATCGAAACAAATGCTTTTTAATACCTGAAAATTAAGAAATAAGAGAAAATAACACTGATATAAGGTATTATATTTTTGCTGCTTGGTATACAGCTAACTGTAAAATCATCCCAACAGCACAGTATTTAAGGCTCGCCTTTACATGAAATTAAAGCGAATCGCTGAACTTTTGGATGCTGGCCAAACTAAACAAGGAAGTTGAAGATGTATAGTACACTTACAGCCGTTTGAGCCACAGCTGACTTAGCTGTATCCTATTGATTTTCGACAAAAGGGTCTGCTTTTTAACCAGTCTTAAAATACCTTGTACACATTTAATACCTCTTACAAATTTAGGGGAAATATAGAGGCAATTAAGAACTTGACCGATTTTGATTTCAAACCTTTAAACGACCCCTAAACACCGACATATTGTTGTGAAACATTGTTTTTAGGCTACTCTACATCTGTATGAGCTGGCGTGTATTAGGCGTACATCTACCACCTGCAGTGGCAAGTAACAATCTTTCTTCTTCCTTAATCGAAGCTACAAGAGCAATCAAACCTAGCAAAGAAATATGAGAACCTACCTGAGAGGCCTACTTGCTGCCCCAGCACCGTGGCATACAGGTGGGTGATATTGCGAGAATACCCTCCAAATGGACGCTGAGGGTCCAGCGTGAGGGTGATGGGGACTGAGATGTTAATGGGCCCCGAGTCCTCCAGCAGTAGGGGAACCTGAGTGCTGGAACGAGCCTGGCCGCTAGTCACCACCATGCTCTCCGGCGTGGTCGACTCGTTCAGGCCGTGCTTTATCGTTTCATTCTCTGACACACAAAAGTCCAGCTCATTGAAGCGCAACAGAAAGGTGTTCCAGTCCTGTGAAAACAGTGAATATGTTTTTAACTGCCAGACATGACAACAGAAATTCATGTACAATGTTGCTGTTACTGTATGTATTTGTAGACAATATTTAACCTATGTGCAATATTTAGTTTGGTTACAATGCATCCAATTATTTAACTAGAACAACCTTTTTCATTTGCATATGCCTCCTTTCAGATTTACATGCTGCACACTGTGCAGAGAATGTGTATATTATATCATAACTTGTTCCCTCTGCATGCCGAGAGCTAGGGCAGAGCTAGTTGCTTAGTGCAGGTTGTTTGATTGTCAGCTTTATCATCTAAAAGCTACCTGATCAAACTTCATAAATCCTGACTGAGAGATGGTGCATGACCAAAAGAAGAATCCATGAAATGTGCAGATCCAAATCATTTTCTTTTGAACTGGGCTTGGCAGAGCACCATGTGCTCCAAATGCCCCTTAAATCTGACTCACATCAGAGCCAGGTGAAAAGGGGTCAGATACATATATATCCCACTTTATCCTACAAGAAAGCTGTTCTCAGCCTTACATCCTGTAGTGCAGTTGAAGCATGGTTTTAATAAAAGAAAAAAAAATGCACCCTTTAGTTATAAAGCAGGCAACAAAGGCCACCACCTGACATTCAGCATTAGCAGTGATCACACTTTACCGTTTTAGGACCACATAATTTCATCTACTTCAAAAAACTGCACGGGTGTGCCTTACCTCGGTTAACTCTGGAGACTTGATCTCTTTAATCTTGAAGAAATAACCGATGGTCAGGAAGGCGATGGCCACTGCACTTACACTGATCATAAAAATGACCAGAGGTGGACGGTTGTTGATGTAGCTTCTCAGGTTCTCTATAGGATTTAACAAGTACACCTGCACACAGACAAGCACAGATTAGCTAATATTTAAGTATGAGAGAGAGTGTGACTTGCTTTGCATCGAGGTTTGCACTAAGAGACAAACCCAACTTAAATGACTGATACAAGGCATATGAGCATACGTGTCACTCACGATGACAAAGTGATGCATTAAATGCTTTAAACACAGCATTAGCAGTGATCACAGTTTCAAATGAAGAAAAAAAAAAAAAAAGACGTTTGCTTTAGAGTCCAGTTTAAGATTGTGCACAGACTAAACAGCAACAAATATGCTGGGCTCACACTTAAATCTACCTTTAAAAATTATGCTTCAGAGTTACTCTGCACCATACAATTACATTGTCTGAAATTTAAGCAAATGAGGCCATCTCTGGCAGACAGTTCGCCACCAGAGTCATCACTAGTGAAGCATTCTAGGCAAACCACATTTAGATGATCTGTCTTGTATTAAAACCAGATTCTTTGATCCCCATGATAGAACAGAGAAAACCCGACTCATAGTGGTCAAAACATTTATAATTCTTTATTCAATCATCTTCCGGAAGAGAGAGAGCCCTGCACAGCCCAACGGCAGTTGCAGGATCTCTAACATTAGAATCTAAGAATGTCTCACATATAGGTGTTATTTTGGTACTTTACACATCACACATAGGGAAGCATAGGGAAGTGAATACTTAAATTACCAGTTGTAATAAAGTAATGTGCTACATATTTCAACCAATTTCAAACACGCCAACTCTGCAATCACACTTAACTTATGGTTATGGTTTATTGTGTATTTTGTTGTACAACTGTGCATCATATAAATACTGCGTATCATCAGCATGAAATAACACTAAAAAAAATATTCAGCATTGTATCTGGTTAAGACCCACTGATACAGTTCATCATATTCGGATAATAAACTAAGACGGAATTAATGTTGTTAAATGACACCGGAGTCAAATCAGACTGGTATACACAAATTGCCCACAGGTTCTTCGAAAACGGCACTTAACTGGTTCAGCAAGTTGCTTTGGCTGTGGAATTATTTAAACAGGACATTTAGCAGCAGAGCTACCTTTAAAAAAAAAAAAAATCCTCTCACTCAATCAAATAAAACTTTGAAAATTGCACTGATGCTTTGGAACAGAGTATATATATATATATATATATATATATATATATATATATACACACATACACACCCAGTCAGATGGAACTATGCAGACAATATGCTCACGGCCTTTGACATGATGTTTACCACGATGAGGAACTAAGATAAACCGTTGGCTCAAATAATTACAGCACCTCTACATCATTCAAGGATCCCGTGTGAGCTTTTTATGCATGTTTATTGAACTCATTGCCCTGTACCGAGTATGCAGTACAGTAAGCAAGGACATTTCCGCGTATTTGCTGGAGCCATGTGACTTTATCGTTCTCTAAAGTTGTCAAAACATCCAACTGTATACTGAAATATTTCAAAGAATTAATGCAAAATGTTGATGCAACAGAATTGGGAAGATAGTGTGAACATCTAATTCTACAATTAACGCCCTACCAGAAGAAACCGTCGATAATATGACAGAAAATCGTTTAAAACTGCAGACGTGCGTTAATTCAGCCCTGTGTTTAAACGACAGGCAGGTGACAAGCTCTCGGTAACATACTACGACTCGGGTCGCTAGCTACCTCGACAAAGTGACAAAGCTGGCTAAATTAGATGGAAAGCACGCACAAGCTGTCCTTACCATTTTTCCCGTGTGTTCCTCTGACGGATGCTAGCTGGAAGGTTCGTTTCGGTATCACAATAACAAGGCAGCTAGCTCTCTGCGAAGCTAGCCTGTGCTGCTAGCTTACTCGCTTTCCTGAAGCTAGTCCCTGCTGAATATCCCGCGGAACAGCAAAAATCGGTGTTCGCTTGAGACAGCCGGGCTTTCAGCACACCAAACACCGTGTGTACTGCTTCCCATTCTTTGCTCTATAGCTCACCGCTGCACTAATGAGAAGTATTTTTTTCTCGTACAGCCTGGAACAACGTCAATGTCTCCGGGTCCTCCCTCTGCCGACATATCGTCCGCGCCCCCGCACTGCGTAGTAAAAACGTCGCACCGCACCGCCGCCGTCGCGTTATTTTCATAGAACCTGCGCCTGAAAATAGACGTCAGTACGTCGGTGATGCGCAGGCTTACGTAATTTACGTAGAGTACAAGCGATTTTGCAGCGTTAAGGTACCATAGGAAACGAAAGGTTTGAAACGGAACGTCTGACGTTTTCTTTTTTCTTCTTTCTTTTGTCATGTTTCCAAATGTCCCATTGTAAAGGGTTGAAAAGTCGTAAAAAACTGATCCGTTATTTATGTTATGTATTTACGAAAACCAAATAATAAACCATCAAGAAAATAGCTTGTTCCAACTCAGGCATCAAAGGTACACCTTTAGTAAGATATTTTATTGGCGTCTGTCATGCAAGTATTGGTACAACTAATACTCTAAAACCTGAAAAAGTCAATATTAATATTGTTTAACTTATATTACCATCAAAATAAGCCCTACTTTTTAATAGACACACATTTTGCTTTGTTCTTTTTAAAAAAAAAAAAAAAAAGTTTTCAGCACTTATTTTCAAATCTTTGCTCAAATACACTATTGTGGGCTAATAAAAACATTTAACTGTTACGGTAACAGGGCTAAAATTAGAGTAACGGGGTTGCACAAGATAACAGGTTGAATTGATATATTTCATTTTAGATGTAGAGTCATGGCATATAACAAATAAATACTCAGAAAAGCAGAATGTTTTATTTTTGTTGGGGTTTTTTTTTATGTTTGGAATGTTTGATTTAAGCTGGGAAGCCTCCAAGCCCTCGCCTCACGCTACGCTGAAAAGGATAAACAGAAGAGAATGTTTGATTTATATGTTCGGTCTACCGTTGACTTTTTAAAATATGTTGAACAGTGGTTCAACAATCAGACACAAAATCAGAATAAAAACGTGGATTTATAACTTATTTGAATAATAACATTTGAAATACAATTTAGTGATCACGAAGCTGGAACAAGAGAAAATAGTTTTAAGAGACATTTTGCATTTTAATTAATATTTTGTATAATTACACCTGTCTCAGGACAGGTGTCATTTACACACCAAATATATGTTTTAGTATTTTCTGCATGGATTAGTCTTAAATTCGTGCCTGGACAGAAAATATACTGCCTCCTGCAGTTCAGCCTTAGGCGCAGCAGAGGTCGCTAAAGGACTAGAAACTCCTGTTTCTAGCCAAAACAAGCTTTTCAGTTTTCGCAAATATGGCAAATGCAGTTGGCCAGAACTGAAATAAATCGCTTTTTACATGCTTTCGTTTATCTTACAGCAAAGTCAAGTTTGCCCATAAAGCGCTACTGTTTTGCTAAAGCAGTTGATCCTGTAAAGGATTTACGACAAGGTAAACTCGTTGATGGCACACGTTGAGAAGCGATGGAGGTTACAAACGGTGTTAAACCAAAAGACGAACTTGCACATGTGTATTTTTTTTTTTTTTTTAAAGCGGCTGGTGCTTGAAAAATGACTGCTACCAGAAGCCTGTTGCTGAATGGATCTTTTCCCCATAACTGCAGTTTGCAGCCTATCAACTTAGCAACTACTCCAGAAATTACACATCATTTCCATAAACAGGGAACATTGACCTAGGCCTCTAAACACAACTTCTCAACACACAGATCTTACATATGGAACAATAAAGTTATTCAACTAAAACACAAAATTATTTTAATCCAGAAATGGATCATCTACAATGATGTCATCCAAGTTCGAAGATAGAATCAGAATCAGAAAGGGTTTTATTGCCAAATGTTGAGCAGGTTTACAACATTAGGAAATTGCTGCGGTACTTAGTGCAAACATACTGTCAGACAACGCTTACATAAACATAAAAATAAAAATTAAAAGTGCTAAGTAGATAGATATATACATAAGTGCAGGTGGTGATCAGTGCAAACATGGAATGATGCAGTGAACACAGTGTAGGGTCATGTGTTAGTGGTGGGAACAGTCATATGGTTATTGTTCATGAGTCCAACAGCAGAGAGGAAGAAACTGCTCTTGTGGCGAGAGGTTCTGGTGCGAATGGACCGGAGCCTCCTGCCTGAGGAGAGCAGGTCAAACAGACTGTGTCCAGGGTGAGAAGGGTCAGCTCTGATCCGAGCTGCACGCCCCAGTGTCCTGGAGGTGTACAGGTCCTGCAGAGATGGGAGTCTGCAGCCAATCACCTTCTCAGCAGAGCGCACAACACGCTGCAGCCTCTGATTGTCCCTGACAACCATACGGTGATGGAGGAGGTGAGGATGGACTCGATGATTGCAGTGTAGAATTGCATCATCGTCCGTGTTGGCAGGTTGAATTTCTTCAGCTGCCTCAGGAAGTACATCCTCTGCTGGGCTTTCTTTATGACGGAGGTGATGGTGGGCTCCCACTTCAGGTCCTGGGTGATGGTGGTACCCAGGAAGCGGAATGAGTCCACAGAGGTGATGAGGGTGTCAGTCAGGATGATTGGGGGGGGAGTGGGGCTGTGTGCTTCCTGAAGTCCACAGTCCATAGGTTGTTATCTTATAATGAATTCCATGTTACAAATATAGAACATGGACCAGACATATCAGACAAATACTGCATTGTGACTAAAATAATAATAATAATAATAATAATACTTTAAAATAGCAATAGTAATTTAAAGCCTGGGAAGGTTTAAACTGAATATTGATTATTTCTGTGATTTAAATAAATAAACTATTTCTCATTTATTTTGTTAGTATATGTATTCCAAAATATGCGGGATTAATGTGCAATAGTTTTTAATTAAAAAAACAAAACAAAAAACAGGTAAAATGCCCATGTTTTGTGATACAGCTGTTTTATTTTGTGAACATTTGTTTTCTAGCGAAGTTTCTGATAATTCTGGGGACGTTTCATGTAGGAAAAATAAAATTAATTAAAAAAAATGTTGGTATATTTTTAATGGATATCATTCTTTAGTTTTAGCATAGATGAGATTCGAAAACTAAAACGGCGGCAACGACCCTAACAGTACTTGATATGTATAAAATTATTGACTAATCAAAGCAAATCGAATGCAGAAGAAACTTTGGTGCGATCTCTATCACAGTTTCCAAATATTATTATGTAATTTTTACTCTTTACCTCTCATTATTCTCTCATTATTACGTTTCAACTGTTCCCTGGAACTTTATTTACCTCTTTTTGAATGTAACTTTGGTAATATACTGTCATTGTTATTGATACGTTGCTGTTTATATTTGTTTAAATAAAGTTTTTGGAAAGGAAAAAAAGGCTGCAGCCCATGCTTCTTAGCCTACACACTAGCCCCTTTAGGATTGCTAGTTGTGTCAAGTTAATCGGGGTTAAGCAGAGAGTTTCTGGAAATGGTTGCTTGTCTTTTAAAATAAAGCGCGAAGTTTCCTTTTGGACACAAATTAGGGCACCTCTTACTATTTTTGTAAGAGGACGGTTTCTTGCAATTAGTACAACGGAGTTACATACGAGTCGTAAATAGTCGGAACTGTTCTCAATCGAACTACTACAGATTTCAGTACTTTTATTTTTGCGGAGCCAAACCGGAAAGGCTTTGCATATTTAAATTGCAATTACGCTGACTTAACGTCGCTGGGCTGTTGGCTAACAACAATGAGGAGTGCTAGCAGTTTAAAGCGTCCTATTACCGTTTACTCGGCTTCTCTAAGGTACAGTACATAAACACGTGTAGCACTTTTAGTAGCATGTTAAAGTATTTGTGATAACTGGTGTGCAGTCTATTAAGTCGACGTGATAATTTCCTTCGGGCGTAGAACAAAGTGAGCATTGCTAATGCTAACGTTAGTGAGCATATCCACTTGCCTTCGTGTCAGCAAACTTACACGTCGGATGTTTTGGAGGTGCGCTTAACGTTAACATTTAAAAATGCACGTTTGTGTAACTGAATAGGCACGCTGTTTTTTTTTTCTTTTTTCAAATATGCGTAAATATTAAAATAAGTCAACGTGTACTTTGTGTCTTTTCCAAAATCCTTTATTAGCCTTGAACTGAAAACATTGTGTTGCATTAAAGTCACTACAGTAAAGAATAAACAAGATAGAAAAACTGTCCAGTGACACTCTAGAGCACTTTGATACATCTGTGTTCGTTAATCCTTTAAATTTTAGCTGTTTGCCATTATTCCAAAGCTTATATATGACATGTAATAGTGTTTTACTTTTTTTGTTCTGTCCAACAGGGTAATCCGTGTGCTCTTTTGTTTTTTGTAGATTTGTGTTAGAGAATTGTAAGGTCATGTTTGTATGCATGGAGCATCCTGACCTTTTCCTTGTTTACTGCCTACTGAAATCTGTGTAATTTATCGTCGAAATGTAGGGCTTTTTTTTTTTTTTACTTAAAAACTCTGAATGGAGCCACAGAAGATATTGGAGCCTTATAAAGAAGGCTACACAGCCCATTACTATAAGTCAGCCTATCAACGTTACTAATAGGTGGAGGAAACAAAATTATTTTCCCACATGCGGCTACTCTGCTGCAGCCTAGTTATGCTTATCTGGAACTGTTAGTATTTTCATTATGATAATGCCATTTGTATATAATTTTTGTAAGTGTTATTTTTTTAATCTATTTATTTTATTACCAACAAAAAATTTTGAAATGCAAAAGTAGCCTATTTTGACAATAAATAAAACGTATAACAACACAATAGCTTTAAAAGTAGTAAAACAAACAAAAAACGACCAGTCTAAGTTTCATTTTTGTGGGCTTTTTTTGTTTGTTTTTCTGTTTGTTTTTTGGATTCGTAGTCCATTTCTTCAGGGATTGCTAATTGTTTTGTCAAAGCCACCTGGAGCCACAAGAGCGGGATCAAAGAGACTCATGTGGCTCCAGAGTCGCACTGATTTAGGTCAGCATTGCATGAAGTAATTCAGTTGTGTCGTTAAAAACATTTTTATATGAATTTTATGTAAGTGCTGAAATATTACAAATAATGTTTTGTCATACTGGCCCTACTAGCTTTCCATTTATCATTAATATTTTGGATTATACAACTATAAATTGTATTAAATTGCCTTAAAAAGGGATCCAATGTAATAAATTTGCCTTTATGAACCCTGCAGAAGCCCTGTGAATGTGCAGTGGGAAGCAATGTTACTGCCTAACTGGAATCAGGAAATTTACACTTGCAATGAATGCATAACATATTGCTGAGTCAGTGAACCTTTTATTAGAGCTGTTAGCATTAGGTTTTTTTTAGTATATTGACGTACCTTGTATTTAAAAGAAAGCTGTGTCATTAACCATTATATCCTTTTGCTTTTTTTAGGTTCTGAACTGTTCATCATTGCAACTTAATGCAGAAAACTCTCATTTTATTGCTTCAAAAGACTATCTGCGTAGTCCTAAATCCCAGTGGAAAACTTGTTAGATGTCAGAAACACTTCAGGTTGTGTAGGGCCTTTTCTGTCTATTCATGTGCTGAGCGTCTACCTTTGTCTTTTCATGAGTTACATTTTACAAGGAAAATCTCTGCATTATCCTTGGTATCCCAAAAGCACAGTCTTCTCCCAAACTATCCTCCCTGGCTTTTCCTGCATCAAAGTTTCTCCAATCAGCCGGATATGGCAGATCAGAGGTTTCTCGTTGAATATGCCAAACGTGGCACAGCAGGATGTAAGAAATGCAAGGACAAAATCCAGAAGGGAATAGTGCGCATAGGCAAAGTTGTGCCAAACCCTTTCAGTGAGTCTGCAGGGGAGATGAAAGAGTGGTACCATGTGAAGTGTATATTCGAAAAGCTGGAAAGAGCCAGAGCCACCACGAAGAAGATCGAGGATATCACCGACCTGGAGGGCTGGGAGGAATTACAGGATGCTGACAAGGAGATCATAAATAAACACGTTTCAGGTACAAAAGCCACTCAAAATGTAAATTTCACATTTTTAAAATGCTTTTTATGCAGAAAAATTGTCTGTGAACATACATTTATTGTATATTTAAACCCTTCTACTGCTCACAGGCAATATTTAAGCCTTGGCCAAAGGAAAATTTTACCCATTGTTGGAATCAGATCAAGCTCCTGTGTTCATAAAGTCAACAGTCAGTGAATCTCAGCTGCAGTGCACTTTTGATGTGACCTGATCTATTCTTGAAATTTCAATTCACAATCCCGCAAATCAGTTGAAGTGCAGCAGCTGACTGATATACTAGTAGTATTGTGAATACATGTGGGATACTGACATGAAACCAGTGGTGTGGCTCACATCTTCCCGCCCAGTGTCAACTTACTTGTTGTACCCGTACAGATAATTAGATGGCCGTTCAGTGAAGGCATGGCAACATGTTTACTTAGTGTTTGTCAAGTGAAAGCTGCAATAATGTGTCAAAAATATTTGTCAGTAATTGACTCGCCCATTTATTGTATATTTATTTATAGTTAAACTGTCATTAGGGAAAATGAGATTTAATTTGGATTTATGCATCTATATTAAATCTATGCAGGAGCAAACCCCTTTGAAACTCTATGCTGTAACCTGATGTATGCCTTCCTGGAAATGTAACTGAACATTATTGTAATTGTGAATTGTTTTGATTTTTTTGTAATTGACTGGAAGACAGTGGATCAACTTGAAGCCAGAAACTCAACAGCTAGCATTTTGGTTGCAGTGCAAAAGAGACACAAGTATAAATGCTGTAAGCAGCGTTGGGTACTTGCATAGGTTGTGTATAGATTTAGGGCATACATGCAACTTGTGCTTTCTTTGCTTCTCTTGAGGAAAATGATTAATTTCCTGGTTTCCTTGTGTAGGCTGTTAAATGCAGGTTACAGGATAATGAACAAACAGCCATAAAGACTGTAGGCATGCCCTGGCTTATGTATTCATATAGCATTATACAGCAAACTCTTTGATATGTAGTCTTGTGACAGCTAGGTCCCATACACATCACTTATGTGTGATCTCACTAGTATATTGTCAACATTAAATAAATAAGTTAGGGCATCTCAGGTCTTCTTTCTTCTAAATCCACTCGCCTTGTCTTGCAGACTTGATGGCCAAAGTTAATGCAAGTCCAAAAAAGAAGGTGCAGGCCAAGTTGAACACCACCGGTCAGCTGATGGCTCCCCCCGCTGACCCATCTGTCAATGCGCCAAGGAAGTTTTCAGGCTTCACTGGTGAGTTATGTCGAAATTCAAGTCACTCAGAAAAAAGAAAAAACAGTCCTTATTAATTATTAATTTACACGCGTTAACATGCAAAGAATTCACAAGATAGTCACTAGCAGTTGTGTAAACCAAATACGCACATCACTTACATGCTTCTGGGTCTTTTGTATGCATAGAATGAATGTTGTCAACCTGCCAGGGACTGCAGGTGGAAATGAGCCTGTGAGGCTAAATCTGGCAGTTTTCCATAATGGACCTAAATGCATACGTTAATTAAATTAAATTAAAATGAAAACACTTTAGAAAAGTAAACAAACTTATGTGGGATCTTTAAAGCGGTTTTCTGTTAGTAGTTTCCCTTTGCAGCTTATAGCTCAATTACAGGTATCCACAAGTCAGCAAACTGAAGCAATAAACAGGTGGAAGCAAAACTGCTTTCATATTCCCAGTGGTGATGTAAGCCACCAGTAATAAACTGGATTGAATAGGCAGGGAAACTCGTGCACTACAGTCTGAGGGCCACGGCCAGAATAGGAATAAAAATAATATGAATGTGGCGTGCTCTGAAAACAATGGTTTCAGCCAGTATCAGTGTTGTAGAGAATTCGGGCTTAAGTACAAAGGCTGACATTTTTCAGAATCCACTCCGGCCCCTTCATAGTGATCAATAAATCATGGTCTCTGCACTGTTCCCCTTCACTCTCCTTACAGCAACAAAGGCTGGCAGTTCTAGCAGCAGCCCTGGGGCGTCCTCTTCCCCTGCCAAAGCCAGCCAAGGCAGCGCGCTGTCCACCCAGCTCTGTGACCCCCAGCACAAAGACTGCCTCTTCAGAGAGTTTCGCAAGCTCTGTGCCATGGTGGCCGAAAACAACAGCTACAATACAAAGACGCAGATTATTGAAAAGTTCCTCAGGAAGGGCACAAGTGGAGGTAGCTGTCTCTCTCTTATTTTTTTTCTACCTTTTTCTGTATATATACAAAATCCAGCACGTCATCTTTACATTTCTGTGAATTTTCTCCTTTGTCTTCCATCCTAGATAAGTTCCACGGCGATCTTTACCTGACTGTGAAATTGCTCCTGCCGGGTGTTGTGAAAAGCGTCTACAACCTCAATGACAAGCAGATTGTAAAACTCTTCAGCCGCATATTCAGGAGCAACCAGGATGACATGGTGCGCGATCTGGAGCAGGTCTGTCGTCCATAAATCGTCACTCTTACAGTATTTCGGTGTTCGAAGTGGACAGACCCTTAACACGAACGCAGAATTACAGGCTCTTGACATCGTGTCTGTTTTTGTTTCGTTTTTCCTTTTAAGGGTGACGTGTCTGAGACGGTGAGGATGTTCTTTGATGAGAGTAAATCATTTCCCCCAGCTGCCAAAAGTCTCCTTACCATCCAGGAAGTGGACGCATCCCTGACCCGACTTTCCCAGCTGACGAAGGAGGATGAGCAGCAGAACGAGCTGGAGGATATTGCCAAAAAGTAATAAAACACATAATCATTTTTTATATCAGTCAGGCTGAGTGTTAAAATGTTAAAAGATATGGTAATTCTTACAAATAACCCCAATAAGGCTGACCTCGGTGTTTGTAGCTGCACCTCTCCACGTGACGTCTTTGCTTTACTGCCTGTAAAAGTTCCGATAGCTCCGTAGAAGCAGGAAGACGTACTTAGAGGTTCCATTTTCCAGTATTTATGGTACAATTATTTCCTTCCACTTATTATTTTTTTCTTATGGCTTTTTCTATTGCCTGCATTTGTGTACTTTTCCCTCCTTTCTCGATTGCCTGCCTCGGGCATGTCTAACACAAACGCGTACATTATCCCAACATCTTTATTTGACATTCTCCCCTCCGCTGCAGCAGACACCAGGCTATGTTTGTTTGTCATAAATTGCATCTTGCAAGCTGTAAACAGACATGGACATTATTTTTTTGCTGTACCAACTAAAGGGTTTGCTAGCATACTATAACATTAATAGGGCAAAGCAAGTAAAGTGAACTTGCAGTGCTCAAGTGTTCGTCTTTCAGCTGCCTCTAACGAAGCAGGTTCTTTCTGAGGTGTGTGCAGCTTCCATTATTCACTTTAAGGCATTTTAATCCAATCATTTTATATTTGTCATTTGTTTGCTTTTAGATTTCGTCTTCCCGAAATGTTGTAATGCTTCAGAATTTGCTTCACAGTAATAGTCTGAATTTTCCCTTCCCTACAGATGCACCAGTAATGACCTGAAATGCATCGTTCGCCTAATTAAGCACGATTTGAAGATGAACGCTGGTGCTAAACACGTGTAAGTATCTTTGGATTATTTAGTTATTCTCTTTGAACATGACAGAGGCAGGTTTATTTTACGCAAAGATGGAAAGTCTGAATAGTGAGGCAGTTGCTTTAAAGCTGCATTAAATCTGCATTCTCTCAAATGACCAGAAGAGGGCAGCTCGTCCAGTTTCAAAAAGTCACTGTGAAGAAGGTTATGGAAAAACTACCCTGTGACTCCCATCATCCGTGTTTCTGTTCTTAATCTCTCATTTCAATTCATTTTGATCACAGTAACATCATTTTTGTAAATTATGGTCCTCATTAGAGAGAAAAAAAAGGACAAAAAAAAGTGCACACCAGGATTTTTGTGGCTGTTGGGCAACGTTATGGTGACTATGACCATCTTGTCTGTGTAATTTATGATCTTTACCAACCTTTCATTCTTTGTGGTCATAAATTATACATTTCAGGTAAAGATATGTGGGCTTCTGTAAAAATAAACGTAATAAATCAAGGCTACAGATGCACTGAAAAAGCACGATCCTTGATCCTACAATGAGGGCATCTGTTAGGCACTGTTATGCTGCGTGAAGGCATTTAGAGAGCAGGGGTGCGCAGTAATTTTCCCAAGGGGACCACATGACAAACTGGGACTGTTGTGAAGGACTTTACCAGTAATTTATAAAGAGACAAAATTAATATTGAGCAGAATTGAGTTCAGCTTATTGCTCGTCCCTGCCCTAGAGAGAAAGGACACTGCTGTGTTTTCTCAGTCAGATGCAGGCTGACCATCATGTGATCTGTGATTTTTATTTTTTTAATAGCAGCCTGTCATTGTTGCCTCTTTATGCAGCTTGGATGCAGTGGATCCAAACGCTTACGATGCCTTCAAGGCCTCGCGTAATCTGGGAGACGTGATTGAAAGGGTGTTAAAGAATCAGCAGGAGGTGTCCAATGGTTCAGGACCTAAGAAACTCCTCACTATCGAGGCCTCACTTATGACCCCCGTCCAGCCCATGTTGGTAAGGATTCCTAATAAAAAGTGTCAAATTATACAGTACAGATGCACATACACACGGTCTTTGTCTGCTTTTAATCTCCGAGTCTTCATGTGAATGCAAAGCTGAGGTGTTTGAACCACAGTGATGTAAAAAAAAAAAGAAAGAAGAAGAAGAAGCAGTCACATTTAAAAACTATGTGAGCTAATTCAACTTAATTAACTCAATTAGGGAATAGAGGATGTCTGTCATCTGACCTTTCTGACCTCATAAATCACACAAGACACACATGCACAGTACAAAATTAAAATATTTACATAAGTATTAGGATACTTTTCCCCAAGCAATGGCCTCATTTATTTTGCCGATTTATTACACGTGTCAGGGGACGGGACGGATGTTACCTGTGGAAATAAACCAGGATATAAATTAGGGATACAGACACGGTAACAAATTAAAAGAAAAAGTTAACCCCTGACCCCGGTGTGTGTTAGAGGGAAGTGACGATACAGATGAATATAAAGTTGCCTGGAGTGATCACCTTTAACCTGTGAGGAAGCAGCTCTAGCCTGGTGGGAGTGGTCTATAAGAGGATTGGGTTAATCAGGGGTTTGATGAAAATGATGTGGATCCTGTGCTGCAGCATTCACAGCCTTCAGATGTCAGCCTAAATGAACACCAGAATATGGTCACTGTGTCGTACTTTGGTCAAAGGCAGTGAAGTTGTCATAGCGCAGGTGCTTGTTCGCATTTCGGTACTTCCACGTTTCTCTTTAAAATAGTCTAGACAAACATCTTGTTTGTAGATTGAGCTCTGAGCATGCCTCAAGGCTTCTGCAGCAGTAAATCTTGCAACTCGTACTTTTGTTTGCCGTGGTTCACTGCAAAAACATCACAATGTAGTGATTAGAGGTGTTAAATCTGATGTGTGCTCAAAGGCTTTGTGCAGTTCTGTATGCAAGGAAAAGATGTGGATTACAGAAAATCCTCAGTTTAGAAGGTCAGCTCTTCTGTCTGTCGTCATTCATCCTGAGCAAAAGTACTTTTCTGTGCAGCGGTCGTTAAGATGGCCATACATCAAGTCTAAACAAAGCAGTCCCAACTTCACACATTCACTGAGAGAACGACTGGCTATTCAGCTGAGTCACTCTGTCTGTTTGCAGCCTGCTTAAAGATTTAGCATGAGCCAAAGTTTACTTTATGTTAAGTTAAAATGTCTGAATATTTAGAGAATATATTTTTTTGATGGTTTGTTACTCGACAGCCAGACACGCAGCAGCTGGATCCTACAGATAACGCTGCACTGCAGACACGTAACTGTCCCCAACCCATCCTGAAGTGCAAATATTAATTCAGCATGATTTAAAATGTGTTTTACAGACCATTAAATTGCACATTACACAGCGGCCCTTTAATTACACCAAATAAAAGAAAATGGAAATGCGCTGCAGCTATCCCCGCATCGCATTTTAGGTTACAAATGATTAGCACAGGCTGTTCTTTAACGATCCACAGGCGAGCAACTTCGGTGTTATTAGTTTTAACTTTGTTCTCCTAACATGAGCTGGCAGAAGATGAAGCGCTAGATCGTCTTTCAGTGGATACAAAATAGTCATTTAGGTTGGTGTTGTGTAAATGAGTAGTCACTTTGAAGTCATGGCAATAATAAATAAATTTTGGCCATCTTCTGTCTGTCCACATCATGTAGTTGCCTGCAAAACTTCCTAATGATTAAAGAAATTCAAGGTTTTCTAATGAACCAGGTGTGCTGCTGAGGTTCCCAGCAACAGAAACCCTGAAAGATCCCAGGAGGAGACTTAAATGTCACCGTTTGCCCTCTTTTTGGCATATACTGACATAAACTTAAGTTTTACAAAATTTCATCACCCTCGTGGTTTCGAACTTGGTGATTCTCACTGGATGTTTTTATTAATGGTCTCATATTGTGAAGGAAATTGTTGAATCTACTGTTAATCCTACATGATTGATAACCTTTTTTTCTTGTTTGTCTTCTTAAATTGGATCAACCTTGGGAAACCTTTCATGAAAAGTAAGTTCACATAAAGCAATTAGAACTTCAGAAACGATTGTTTCCTTGTTGTGGTTTCAGGCGGAGGCGTGTAAATCCATCGAGTACGCCATGAAGAAATGCCCCAACGGGATGTACTCTGAGATCAAGTACGATGGCGAGCGCGTGCAGGTCCACAAGAACGGAGACAACTTCAGCTACTTCAGTCGCAGCCTCAAACCAGTGCTGCCTCACAAAGTCAGTCTTATCGCGCACATGCACAGACAGCACAGATGCAAATGTGCGGGCTCCCGGTCCGTGAAGCTATTTACTGATTAATGTAACAATGCTCATCAGGATGCAGTGTGTTCAGGTTTGCCCCGGCAGGATTAGCAGCTTAAAGGTATTTTCCCAGCGTGAAATTCAGACATTTCCCACAGTGATTTTCCAGCATTTGCATTCTCAGCATGATGCACAGAGACTTAAACGTGCAGGAATAAATAGCTCTGCATCATGTTCATTAGCCCTTTGAAATTGCTTCGGTGCACACAAAACGCACTTCACAACAATCATAAAGAAGAGGATGCCAAGCATGGCACAAGTTGGAAAAAGCCATGTAGCTCTTGTGCGTGATGTATACACACCATATTTTTCCAGGCTTCTCATGTGGAAGTGCAGCCTATGCTTTCTGAGGCATTTTAAAGCCTGGTACTTGTTTTTATGGTGTCTGCGGTCCACTTTTAGTCCTCTAGCCTGAAGGCTTCAGACATTTTGTCTTGAGTGACCGTCTTGTCATTGCAGCCCATCAGCCAAATGGCTAATTATGCAGCCTCAGCCGCTGTAATTAGGCAATTTATGTTAATGCTAGGTTAACATTCTGTGGGGGTGGGAATGGAGTCTAATTACAACAGTCCAAGGTACCTAATGTTCTTTATTCTGATGAATGATAACGGCAGAGAACTGTTTAGAGCATCCCCCACAGTGTTATAAAAGAGGATGGTGGGTACAAGCCTGAACCACGAGCATCAAATGTCTCATTTGATCTTTGCTTTTTAAAACATTTTTTGGTTGAAAATAATGCACTTTATTAATGAAACCTATTGTTTTTACAGGTTTGTGCTTGTTGTAATAGTTGTTGTTGTCACATGGTATTTGTTTCCACTCAGTAACTGAGCTCCCTGTGTGTGTCTGTATTGATGTTTCAGGTGGCCCATTTCAAAGAATACATCCCTCAGGCTTTTCCTGGTGGCCACAGCATGATACTGGATGCTGAAGTCCTCCTAATTGACACAAAGACCAGTAAACCCCTGCCCTTCGGGACCTTGGGTGTACACAAGGTGAGAACACTGCAGCCACTTTATGCTCTTTGTTTTGTCACACAGCTTTTTTTTTTCCCTTTCTCCCTCTTGGCTTTCTTGTCACCCCACAAACCTTCCTCTCCTCTCCCTTCAGAAAGCAGCCTTTCAAGACGCCAAGGTGTGCCTTTTTGTTTTTGACTGTATCTACTTCAATGGTGTGAGTCTCATGGAGAGGTAATGCTCTTTCAATCCATCCTTTGTCTCAGAAATGACTTTGCACTTCACTGTGCAGAGTAACCCCTTATGGGGATGATGCAAGCATGTTGTTTTTAACATTAATAGGCTGCTCTGTCCTTGTGGTTTGCTCACTCGCTGTTATGTGGTTAATTTGTGGTTTTATGGAAAGATTTCACTTTATTTGCAGTCCTTTTTTTCTAACGAAAGAAAATAATAACTTATTATCAGTACTCGAGCTTGTATGTCTGGAACAGGGGGACTTTGAAATGATTAATGAAGGACACTGAGGACCAGTCTTCAGCATCTAGTGACCTTCAAATTCACATCCACTTGAGCAAGAGTAGTTCATGTAACAGGGTGTCTGAGGATCCTTAAAAATCAAAATTAATTTATGCAAACCTCAGAACCAGAATCACATTTATTTCCAAGTGTTAACACAAACAAGTAATGTGACTTTGTGTAACAGTGGTGCAAAAGAAAAATATATAACGGCTACTTTCAGCTGCTCCCTTATATCGAAGGTAGCTGTAGAGCTAATTGGAAGGTTGGGGATTGATCCCTGCTTCAGTCTGCATGCCTAAGTATCCTCATACAAGATGCTGAGCCCCAGTTTGCTGTTCACTGTGTTCATCCAAGTATAAATGTGAGTGAATGTTTGATACAAAAGCACAAAATCATGCTTGTGTGCTCAGGTAGTTTGATTTGGTACATACTTTTTTTTTTTTTAATGCCTTCCACAAATGGATTTTTCTTCCTCGCAGGAACGAACCAGAGATCTTCAATTTGTTGGACAAATACTTAAGCTGTTCTTCTATAGAGGCACTATGAGAATATATAAATATAAATTTTCAAATGTATATGGAGTGCAGTGGAGTCCAATGTGCAAATGTTAATGGGCTGAATAAGCATAATGGTGTGTTAATGGAAAACAGTGATTATAAAGTGAATCAGTGGAGGAGGCTTTGTTGAGCAGTTCCGCTGCAGATGGAAAGAAGCTGCTGTTTGAATGCAGTGAAGTATTGATCCCGATGGGTTTGCAGCTTCCTGCCAGAGGGGAGTGACTCAAAAACTTTATGTCCAGGGTGAAGCCTAAACCATCCACTTCACTGGGCATGGAGCCATGGGCCTCTCTCTTCTGTGGAAACTTCAGTTCTTTACTTTAATGATTCGGCTTCAAATGTTCCTTTTTGATAAAGCTTAGAGTTATGGCTTGATCAAGTGACCTTGAATCCTTCCTTAGTTATGCTCCTTTGGGCACTGACTACTGGGGGACTTCCCAGAATGCACTGAGCACTTCTCCAATACTCCCTCCTGCCAGAGGGGATTGGCTCCAGAATCTGATTGCCTGGCATCAGAGAGTTCATAAAAAGGGACCTTTTATAAGTCATAACTAGCTTTGACTAATCACCTCTCTCTCATGGTGATATGAGCCCCGTGAGTTTACCCACAATGCACTTTTTTAATGCCCTCCTGTGTATTAAGATAAGATAAGATAAGATAGAACTTTATTAATCCCTCGGGTGGGTTCCTCTGGGAAATTCGATTTCCAAAAAAGCACAGCACCGACAGAAGTTACAGAGTTATACACACACACATATATATAAATACAGAGACAATATAAATAAAATATTATCAGACAACAGATTAAACATCCAGACTTCCAGTGCTTATTTCCTCTAACTGTATGTAATATAAGTTAAACGGTGAAGTTTTCCTATTAAAATTGTGACACATGTAATGATATTTATGCTCAGAGTTGCTCATAGAAATAATGGTATAAAGTATAAAGTTGATTTACACAGAGCTTAACTGTGTTTTCCACTCCTGAGAATTTCGTTGTACTTACTAAATTTATGAAGTTACTCTCAAAAAGTGCTGCACCCACCCTTAGATAATTCAAAGGCCTGTAACTGAGTGTTTTCGTAGTATAAAGGTAAAACTTTGAATGCCTTTATTGAATATACTTAAAGTTAAAAGAAGAAGCTTCTTTCAGCCGCTCCCTTATTCACAATGGACCGCCACAGCATAGGTGGGCATATTTTGTTTTGGCTGATTTTATCTGGTATCCTAAAAATTACTGTACCAAAACATTGGCTGATTCTGTGGGGCTCAGCTGGGAGGCACTAATTGATTCTTCGTGGAATAACCCACCAGCACAGCAGATCAGGTGAGGACTATAAAGAGCAAAAATGTGGAGGTGGGGATGCAGCAGAGGATTTTACCCGTGCGAGTGGAGTTTGAATCCCAGGCAAAGCCAGAAGTTTACAAACTTTTAGAGCACTGCGGAGAGAAAACGTGGATTTTCACGTGTCCGCTGGCTTTCTGTCTTCTTCAGGCCTCTGTGTGAACGCAGGAAGTTCCTGCATGACAACATGGTTGAAGTCCCCAACAGGATCCTGTTCTCAGAGATGAAGCACGTCACTGTAAGTATAACTGTGAATGCGTCTTTGTGCTGTATGCGTACACATGTTAAAAACGTGTGCGTCTGTGTGTGTGTCAGAGAGCAGGGGATCTGGCGGATATGATAACTCGTGTCATCAGGGAGGGACTTGAAGGTCTGGTGCTAAAAGACGTAAAGGTGAGTTGGTTCATTGATGATGGCGTTTGGTAATCAGATTTATTTACTGTTCAATTTCTCAAGTTATGCTTAAACTGTACGTGTAGCTGAAACATTGCGATGATGAGGCTTTATATCTGCGTGTCTCAGAGCACCTATGAGCCGGGGAAGCGCCACTGGCTGAAAGTAAAGAAGGACTATTTGAATGAAGGGGCGATGGCAGACACAGCTGACCTGGTGGTGCTGGGAGCCTTCTACGGGAAAGGCTCAAACGGTCTGTAAAGCCTTAACCATCTGCTTCATTAGGCATGGAGTCTTTTCCCATTCTTGATGCTTTATTTTATTCACCCTGACAATTCTGTTTCGCCATAAAATGAGGTGATTTAAGCCATTTTCACACATTTAATGGATCACTGAACTATAGACATTACCCAACAAAAGCACATGTGGGAATGCAAAGACCTCGTTGCACTATACTATCCAAATAGAGCACTTTTCTCTGGTTTATTTGTGATTTTTACACGTTTTAAAAGTAGAATGGAGGCAGAGCCTAAAGCTGTCAGGGCCTCTCTGTTCTGTGGAAGCTCCAGCTTGTGTTCAGGAGACAGATACCATCTTTACTTTAATGATTCGGCTTCAAATGTTCCTTTTTGATAAAGCTTACAGTTATGGCTGGATCAGGTGACCCTCAACTATTCCTTAGTTATGGACTCAGACTGCTTGGACATTTCCCATAATGCACCGAGCACTTCTCCAGTCACCCCTTTTCTCTCCTGGTGTGGTTAAATGCCGCTACTGCACGCCGTTAACTTTTGACTGATTTCTCTTTATTTTGTGGCCTCTTTCTGTGCTCTTTTTGTTTTACGCCCTCTTGTGGTGGATAGCTGTTCCTGCTTCCTGTTAAAGGGGATTTCTTTGTTCCTACTGTCACCAAGTACAGGCTTATACTGGGTTGTCTGGGCTGTAGTCTTTATCTTCCAGTACGATAGCCCACTGAGACAACTGCTGTTGTGAATTGGAACTACAAAAATAGAATTGAACTGAACTGAAATGAAATGTCTGACGCAGTCAGGACATTAAAGGCCTTTAACAAAGTGACATCTGATTGCGATGATCTGTGCAGTGCGAGTACAGCGTGTGTGTAATAGTCCAGTTAGTCCACACACGCTTCAGTCAGGCAGCTACTTCTCTTGAACAATTTTTTTCCAGCAGTGAGAATTAGTCTGATGCGAAATCTCACCTGCTGTGTGCTGCAGGGGAAAAAGGACAGCTTCAGATGATTTCCTGACTGTATTCTCCAGACATTTGTTGGAGTTCATGTATGAAAACAGCTTTGAACGGTTAAGACAGTTTTACTTTTGCCCCCAACTTTTAATTTTGCTGTGAAAGACGGGGTCAAGCCTTCTGCAGGTGTGACACAAAGCGAAAATATAAATACACGATTCTTGCATGTATTATGTTTAGATAGGATGATGAAATTAACAAGACAGCTCCGTTACTCTGGGAAAACATAACTAAATTGGAGGATTTCATATGAAAAATGTGCAGATACAGGCTGTTACATAAGGAGAAGATGCCAATGGGTGAAATAGAGAAGCAGGTGAGATTTGAAGCAGGGGCCATTGAGGAGGCTGGCTAATGAGTGTGCAACAACATAACAAACACAACGAGAAAGGTACAAGTTTTCAAAGCGTGCTTAATGAAACGACTCGTGTAGTTGAAAACGAGCTAATAGAGCAGAAACAATAAATCAGATGAAACGCTTGTCGTAAGAGGCTGTAGGAAGTGAGTGGGAAGGAGAAAAAAAGATAATTTGAAGAGGCAGGTTTTGAGAAGTCGGTGCTGGTGGAGAGACTATTCTGTGGGAAGCAGTTCACCTAATGCTTGCGCGTCTTCTTCTACCCACCAGGGGGCATCATGTCCAGTTTTCTAATGGGCTGTTACGACCCAGACTCCAAGAAATGGTGCACAGTCACCAAGTGCTCCGGAGGCTACGACGACGCCATGTTGGCCAGGCTCCAGAAAGAGCTGGATGTGATCAAAATCAGCAAGGTCAGAGAGAATCCACTTAGAGGTTAACCAGGAATATTGAGCTGATATCATAAAATTGAAAATTAATCTTTTGTGTGTCTGTGTGTGTTTGTGTCTTAATGTAGGAGCCAAGCAAAATCCCTAGCTGGTTGAAAATCATCAAGAACTATTATCCAGATTTCATTATCCGCGATCCTGAGGTGAGATGTCACTACTCAGCACATTTGGATTTCCCAGCGGGCCTGTTCACGCAGAGCACAGTTGTATATCTGGATACTGCACACCCTTTGAATGAAATTAGAAGTTGAAAGCGTCTCTTGCGTGTATCCACAGGAATTCCTTTAAATGAATTACCCCCGAAAAGCGCCGAGATAATGACGGGCTCTGAGATGGGAGGTGTTTTTAATGCATGCAGTGACCCTTTGTGGCTTTTATATATGATTATGTGTTTCCTGTGCTACAGAAAGCACCTGTGTGGGAGATCACAGGCGCAGAGTTTTCCAAATCGGAAATGCACACCGCTGATGGCATCTCCATCCGCTTCCCCCGCATGACGAGAATCCGCGATGACAAGGACTGGAAGAGCGCCACCAACTTGCACCAGCTTAAAGTAGGATATCAGCGTTTTTGATTTGTAGTGCTTGAGAAAGAATTAGCCGCTGCTCAGTGATGAAGTTTTATTGAGACGGCACAAAAGACGTTTTAGAAATCAGCCATTCATTTAAAACTGAGGCGTATCTTCTAGGGATGCTTGTTGCTAATTGCTTTCTATTGTAAAATATGATGGGGGGAAAATGGGAGGATGTGTAGTAATACAGGTGACGGGAGGAATGGAATAATTAATCCCACTGTTAAACAAAGCACCCAGGGGGACAGCATGAAGTATGATTGAAACGGCGGGGAGGAGGAGCAAATTTGCAGTCTTCCCGCGAGTATTGACGGATGAGTTGAAATATTGGCCGAGGCAGTAAAACATGCCTGGGCTTAATTATTTGAATCCGGCACGGGTCTTCAATCTCCACTGACACAGAACATTACATCTCTTGGCCGAAGCCCATGTTGTCATTTCATCACTCTGCACAGGAGCTGTACCGCATATCGAAGGAGAACTGCGACTTCAAAGTGACAGCAGGTCCGTCTACATCCAACGATGACAAGGGCTCATCGGGGGGGGACAGCGGAGGAAGCTCGCCATCGTCCTCCTCCAACAAAGGCGCTCCGCCCAAGAAGACGAGTAAGTTCACAAGTCACGTACATAAAGGGAAATTACATTGTTGTTGTGTGTCCGGATTTACCTAAGATTAGGTTTGAGTTACACTTAATACTTTAAAAAGTGAAGATTCAAATGACCACAATTTATTTGTGGTTAAAGACTCTTGTTTTTAATTTTTGGAAACTTCCCTTTAAAATGCCACCAATGCTATTGATACAGCTTTGTTTACATAATCAGTAAATTCATAACCTTGTATTTGAGGCAGAATAGGTATTGTTAAAATGTTTGAGGCCTCGTTGTTTCATTGTAACTGGGTTAAAGTTTAGCATCTTTGCACACACAATAAGTAAAACCCTCCAGTTATGATTGAGGTGATGCTTTGACTGTGTCTGCAACACAATGTGCAGAATATGCACTGAGCTTGTTGACAGTCTGGCCTGAGACTGAGGAGGGACCCTGAGATTTCAAATGAATCGCTTTCAACTTGCAGGCGTCTCTGCCCTTCCTGGAAACACCCACATAAAGAAAAAGTAGTCTCCATCATGCAGATGTTTATTTAAGAAAATTCCATAAATGCATATGTGAGATTTTAAGATTTATCTGCAGGTTAGTGGACATTTATTAGAGCATTGCTTTTTTTTTTCCCCTTGAAGATAAAAAATATTTTTTTTAACCAGTAAATTGTTTTCCACCAATGATAATAGAATTTTACACATAAACCAAACACTCCTGTCTAGATTCTGCAGGTTTGCTCGCATCGTGCAAAACTTTATAAATATTTGCATGATGCTTTAACTGTTTTAAACTTAGTTTACGCAACTAAACACAACATTTCAGAAACTTCTAATACAGGAAATATTTCTTATCGTAACTAATCAACTGCAGTAATTTAATAGTGATATCTAAGAGTAAAGTAACTCTGTTCACCTTTAATGTCTCTACTTAAAGAAGCAGGCTCACACAGATGTTTATATGCATGTCCTTTATTCTAGACATTGGTTCATAATTCAAGTTAATATAATGCAGAAATAAATTTGTGGACACTTTAAAGTGACCCCAGTGCTGCAAATACTGCTTTGTTATAAGTGTAATCAATAACATGCACTCTGCAGGCAGCAGCACTCCACCCAAAGCCAAGGCAGTGAAATCCCAGCCTCGCACTCCCAGCTCAGACGCACCCAGTGCTAAGAAGGTAATGTTCTTTACATCTCATGTGCTACATTAAAGAAAAGTTTCATCGTTACAGAACACGAGAATTGCACAAGGCGCAAACCCAAAGCTGCAGTGATGACCTAACGTTAGACTGTTTCTTATCAGGTGAAGAAGAGTGAGAGTGTCCACAGCAACGGACAAACTAAAGCAAAAGCTACCTCACAGAAACTGGAGCCAAGGAATGACAAGGTTAGTAACACAACGTGTGTTTAAATGTGTTCTGTGGACGCAGTTAATGTGAAGAAACAAATGCTATTTAGGATTATTAAACTAAATCCATCTTTAAGTTTCTTTTAAGGTCTGACAATCATAAAACAAAGTAACTGTTTGTTAAAAACTGTAATCCTGTTCTAAAATTAGTGCATCAGTGCGTTGTTTATGGCTTTGACAGGTTATAGATTACAACACTCAGAGGCCAGCTGACTAATAAAATCTTGACAGTTTTAAAACTTTTTTCTCGTTTTCAGTACAGTGTTAAAGATACAAATATTCCAAATTTGGCGGTTTAGTGGCTCTTTATATTTGCAACTCTGGTAACTGCTGTCAAAGGACAGAAACAGGAACGGGCAGGGGAACCTTTAACCAGCTTATGGACTGTTTTTGAAGCTAGAATTATGCCAATAATTCCCAATTTCTGAAGAAAAGTTTACATGTACAATGTTGCGTATATGAGGTCATTAACTGAACCAGGTCAACAGGCCGGTTTGTGCTGAGTATTGGCCGAGCAGCCGCTGTGATTGTTAGATCCAACTTGAATGTTTATTCACATCCTGGTCTGACCTTTACAGAGTTTGTCTTCACTCTGTGAAATGTGGCCACCTCACTAACACCATTCCACTATCTCAAGCAATCACAAGCGGAAACTGGCTGTTTGTTCCTTAATTACTGCCACAATAGTTTATATTTCAACAAGGCCTGGGTGTGCATCCTTTAATGCAGGTGTCCCCTGTGAGACTGCAACAAATTCAGAGTTTGTAAATTCTTCTTTGGACGTGAAGAGATTCTGTTAAGGTTTACTGACTGTTAGAGTTGGACTGATATTAATCACAGACTGAGCTCTACAAAGCCTTTTTATGTCTTTATATCAAATAGTCTTTTTCTTCATTTCCATCAGTGACATGGTAATATTACACAGCCTGAACAGTGCAGAAAAGCAGAGCACTTTGCTCCCTTGAATGTAGGGAAAGTATTGCTGCAGGGTGTCTGTTCTGCTGACCTCACTGTTTTCCCCGTAGACACTGCTGGACATCTTCAGCGGCGTGAAGCTTTTCCTGCCCGACTCGGTGCAGGACTTTAACAAGCTGAGGCGATACTTCGTGGCGTACGACGGGGACCTCGTGCCAGATTACGACGCAGCCTCCGCCACGCACACTCTGGCCGAACCCGAAGAACAGAGCCAGGCTCAGAAAGTGACCCCCAGCTGGATCTGGGAATGTATCCGCAAGAGGCGTGTCGTAGCTCCCTGTTAATAAAAGAGGAGGAAACTACATTTTATACACTGCTTTCACCCAGCCATGAACTGCTGGTTTTCTGGTGATGTTATTTGTTCAGAGGGCAGCTCTAAGTTTGGGGATGTTACCGTGACTGTCTATGTTTTCAAATGCCACTGCTCTCAGGTCATTTTAATTTATTCTTTTTGAACCTTTCTGCTCATGCGGACCAACAGATGCAACACACATTTAGGTTGGAGGTGGAGTGCTAGATTAGTCTATGATTATATGAGGTGTAGAATATAGCCTCTAAATCATGAGTAACGTACAGTTTGACACTGATTTTACACACAAGTCTAGGATATGAACCAGTTTTGTTTTTTTTAAATAAGCATCAAGCAATACTTTCGACTGCCTGAAGAACACTCTGATATTAAAGCTCAGCTCCTGCACTGAAAACAAACATCTGTCTGCCATTAGGAATAAACAAACCTGACAAAGACAATAAAAATGTCCCTGTAACATCATTCCAGCGTGTCTCATTTTCATCGGTTTGTGTTTGGAGCGTCGCACTGATTTGCATTGGAGCCACTTGCAATAAAAGCTGTGGTGTCACAGAGATGAATGGCATAAATGCTGGCCTCCGAAGCTACAAGTTATGAACATGCGCGAATCTCCGGAGAGCTCTGCTTGTGCCAGATTTCCCCAAAACCATATGGAGAGAATTTGTTTTAAAAAGGCATTGCTCCAGCTAAACCAAATACATTTCCCTTTCTCGATCGTGAGACTCCTTGTATGATCCAGTGAAATGCTGAGAGGTTTTTCCCCTTCAGCCTGCTGCATCAGAATGGCTTTCAGGGATAATTCAGATTTGCCTTTTTCATCCGTGGGATACTTCAGGCTATGAGGTGGCTTTAATTAAATGTTCGAACGTATTCACACTCTGAGAAGAATTCGCATGAGCCTACCCAGCTATGCCTGAAAGAAACACGAGAAAAGCCTTTATATTCCTCCCGATTTTCCAACAGGTAAGAATAAAATCTCAGGCCAGTATGCCAAAGCTGCAGCAGATGACTGACAGAGCATGACGCCGGCAGTATCTAAATAGGTCAATTTTGAAGCTAATAACTGTGGCGACCGTTTTTAATTGGAATAAAGTTTAGTTATCGCTTGAATGCTAGCAGAGTACTTCAAAAAGACACTTTCTCCCAAATTCGACCCAGAAACATGCGTGTACCTTTGGTGTGACATTTATGCAGAGGATTACGGCTGCTCTCATCAGGAATCAGTCTCATCCAGTTTCCTCTTTCCCGAGGACCCTTTTTCTGAGCGACTCCACCACTGCAAGTCAAATTCCTCTTTGATGTGACAAGGCTAAGAAACAGAGCACATGACAGTTGATTTAGACCTAGTTAAACACAACGCTGCCACAATATTAAATATTCACTGGCTCGGTTCATTCTGAAGCTGCTTTGTTTCCGCTGACGACCGTCTTTTATAACTCCGGAGCAGAAAATGCAGAGTGAATTTCCTCCCATTATTTTTAACAAAAATGTTGGTTTAAAAGATCTTTGATGTCGAAGGAATATCAGTGATCGTTATCAAACCCGAGAGGATACGTTCAAACTAAGATGCTATCAAATCAAATTCAGTTGTGAAATGAAAGTAATCCCCACTGAGACATGTTTTAGTGCAGTTTCAGAAATAATCTGCATTTACTAACAAACACAGGCCTGTGTCTGAAAATTACAGTGAAAATCCCACTGAAGAAGACCAAAGGTGAACTCGTGGTGCTAGGAAAAAAAAAGGGATGAACTAAGTGAACATCCAAAAAGTCTGAAAAACGAGTTGACCTGTCATGGCTTCCATAACAGACCAACTCATTTCTCATGGTGGATGAACTTAAGAAATCGTTGTTTAAATTACTTAAAAACAAGAATTGGGCACAAGACTGAATTTATTTTTCAATCTTTGCTTGGTGGTGGTAGCATCATGCCCTGTTTTGCTGCCAGTGCTACTCGCACATTGCAGTGGATGGAATAATGAAGGAAAACTACCTCCAAATTCTTCAACAGCACCTCAGATCAGCAGCTAGACAGATGAAACTTTATGTAGAATTGGGATCAACACAATGACCCCAAACAAACATCAAAACTGGTTTTGGAATGGATAAAGCAACATTACGTTACTGGAATAGCCTTCCCAGTTTAAATACAGGAGGAGTGTGGACGCTAAGCATAAATGTAAGTGATCCTTATCCCCACTAATAGGCTTCTCCTTTGCCCATGCTCCTCTTCTCCAGAAATTTTACTCAAATCTGATCTGGTAGTGTTTTTAATCTCGAAGACAAACAAACGGAAAACGTTCCTCGCCTTGGCTCGTGTCTCGGCGGAGGAATAAAACATGTCTTTATCAAACCAGACCGGTTCTTATTAAAAGGGCAAACACGACTTCAAAGTCTCCATTTTAACAAGATGTTTTGACAACAACGAAACCCCTCGACAGAATCAACACTGAGCTGGTTGCTCTGCAAGTTAATGCTGCTTCTTGTACCTGTCTGGAAGACTTGATCAGCTTTGCAGAGCGCAGACTGGGCTGGCTGACAGCCGCCGCCTTCTCTACTCGCTCCAGCAGGATCCTGGTTCTCGGGATGTGACTCCACGAAACGCCGAGGCCAGGCTGCACTTCCCCGCTGCCACTTCTCGTTACATGGTTTGTTACCTGTGGGCCCAGACACCATCGTGTTAGTTTCTTCCCTCACTCTCAGGAGATTATCGCACCATGCTTTGGTACAGCTTCCCACGCGTAACACAAGCTTTAGAAGACGGAAGATATAAGTGGGACAAGCAGATCGTCCCACTTTTATTGAAAGGCTACCAAATTATCTTTATCTCCCTTCAAATAACTTCATCACTTGAGGTGAAGATCAGTTTTCTTTGGTGCATGCTTTTTAAACGTGCATACTCCTTTTTTTAAACATAATTAAAACCTGCAGTTCACTGAACAGGGTTGATTTTACTTTAAAACTATTTTTTTGAATTATTATAATCCTATTTATTAACCCAAAAAAGCAGTAAAATGTTTAGTTTTCTCAGAAAGAATAACAAGAAGTAGTATGTGTAGACTTTAGATTGACACTGGAAGTGCATCTTGCATTTAGAGCAGCACACATCAAAGACTGAGTCGTCCGTACCAAAGCAGCAACGTTGAAGTCCTTTGCCATCGTCTTAAGAGCTCCTGCCACTTGTATCATCAAGGACATGCCTGGAGGCAAAGGAAGTTGTAGAGAGGTTAGTTCATGTACAGAATACTCTCAGGCTCTGTCACAGGAACTTTCAAAGCAACTCAACAGTAGCAGCTCAAGCTAAATTTATTACAGCGAAATTTGCATTCCTAAAAATTGCTCGAGTTGACTTAAAAAAGCTGCGGTTGCTTGTTGAAGCTTGTAGCGATGCCCATGACGGATCTGTCACTTTAGGTACAGACATTTGTATTTCACCAGTGCATCGAACTGTAAAAGCTTGTTGTTCCAAAGTTTCCTAATAAAAATCTGCAAAAGTAGCAAGCTAACCTTTACATTTGGTGCTAAATTACACATATTAGCAGGCTAACCGATGGCTGGTGTCTTGGTATAGCACTACCAAATAAGCTTGGTCGCAGCTGACAAAATAAAACGACAAAAGCATGTGGTGGTAATCATGTGGCAGAAAGTAACTACAGATGGTCCACTCATTTTCAGTCATTTTAAGGCTGAAATGGTGCATGAAATATAAGGAACACTCTTTAATTGTAGCGAGTATAAAAGTCACACGGATCATGTCAACATACGTTGAGATTTTCACCTTCCTCTATTTTTTAAAATGCGTTTTTTAATGATTTTCAGTTGCTTCCTGACTGTTTTTGCTTTTAAATTTATCATCTTGTGATCTGTTGCATGTTTAATATTTTACCAAATTCATAACCATAACAATCCAAACATTACTCTGTGCTTTGAATATTCCTTAATTAAAACCTTAAAAATGTTACCTTTTTCTTCAGAAGTAATATGAACTCTACTGTGTGCCAAACCCAAATTACTGGATACAAATTTTCCACTGTGCTGTTCATTACTGTAATTAGTTGAGCACAGCAGCAGTGTGCCCGAGCTCACAAATTACATTTGGAATTATAATCCAGCAGTAAAGGGCTGACTCCTTTTCTAAGGAGTGCATAGGAAACATTCAATGAATTCCACAGATGGTGGGCTGTAAAAACCAAAGACGTCCTTATTTACTGAAAGGAGTGCATTTGCTTCATCTATAAAGAGGACCTATTATGCTTTTCTTATTTTCTGCTGGATGCTCATATTTAAACGCAGCATTTAAATGATCTCGAGCTTCAACCTGCTCCGAAGACTGTTTCAAGCAGTTTTCTACTCTCAGCTCTGGATGACGTGAGCGAGTGTGGATAACTTTAATATGGCTTCCTCACCAACACTCCTCTCTCACTGTTGTTTGCCTGAAGCACATGTGTTAAACTCAAGGTCTGTGGGTCACATCCAGTCCTTTGCTAATTTTAATGTGGCCTATCAATCAGTGTAGTTTCTTGAAAACTGCAGGCTGTAGGTTTATTAACATTCCCAACAGTAAGCTAAACAAACACCTCCTACTGTCAGTGTTTGTTCTTGATTGAACAGAATCATGGTTATGCAACTTTTTCATTTTTATTTTTTATATGCATGCAAACTTAAAATCAATTATTTGTTTACTCTTTTAATCCATTAACACATCACTGAACTACATAAACTATAAGGATAAATGAACAATACCACCTACACCTCATACCTACAGGAAGTGTAGATGTAAGAAATTTCACGCTGTGGCATCTTATTACCATACCGTGCTCAAATTCAGTGAGCTCTTTCGAACAGCCCATCCTTTCACAAATATGTGTAAAGACAGACTGCATGGCTAAGTGCTTGATTTAATACACCTGTGACTGAAAACACCTGAATTCAGAGGTAAGAGATTTAGCCAAATACTTCTGTACACATAGCACCTCCAGCTAAAACTGAGTTTGACAACCCTGGTTTAAGGTGGCCTTAAAGGAAGAGGAGCCAAATACATGTAAACGTACCATATTTTTCAGACTATAAGGCGCACTTAAAATCCTTTAATTTTCTCAAAAATCGACAGTGCCTTATAATCCGGTGCATCTTATGTATGAATTCTGGTTGTACTTACTGACTTTGAACCGATTTTATGTGGTACACGGCGCTCAAAAATCTGTCAAAAAATGTTTTAGTACGACTTTGAAGCTATGAAGCCGCACCGCTTGATGGATTGTTGGAGCATTAGTCAGGAGCCTCCCAGAGTAATCTGGGTCCTAAACTCCATCTCTTCAGGTTCCAAAGTCAAACGAATACTGCAGCATCACTGAGAGTTTAAAACTGTCTAAATTCTTTCATCTTTAATAAAATAATCAGTGTTGCTCCTTTACCAGGTTTTAACAATTAAGTTTAACATCCAGGCATCCATGAAAACAGAATTTATAAATTTAACAGAGTTAGAAGTTAGCAGGAAGTTAGCTCGCTAGTTTCCACCTAAACATGATATAGCATGTTCTGACTGAGAGATTTCTGAAAAAATTAAAACGTACAGCTCTGCTATCACTTCCAACATAAATGAAGACAGAAAGCTAAACAGCAGTGACGTTTGTAGGGTTACTGAAGTTGGACAGCTGGTATATAATGATGTGCTACGTGACCGCTAGCAACACAGCTATGTTAGCATAACATAAACACAGTGAAGCTGGAGGATGAACGCTACCTTTTTTCCACTTGATAAAAATTAACGTGAGGGTTCCTGATGGTTAGGGACAAATGCAATCGCATGGCAGGATGTTGTAAACGGACCAAACTTCAGTCAGGAGAACAACTGAGATAATCCATCCACAATACGAGGTTAGTCATTAATATACTGCAACAACATGGGGATAGAGCCGCTGCGAGAGAATTCAGCATTAATGAATCAATGGTACGGAAGTAGAGGAAGCAAGAAGAATGAGTTGAGTAAAGTTGGACTTATTTGACTGTTTTGTTTCACTTAATGCGCTTTATAATCCGGTGCGCCTTATGTATGAAAAATACAGTACTACAGAGGATTCCAGGAATAAAAATGTGGAGTTGAAAATGAGGCCGAAAGGTTTCCAGGTAAGAGAAATGTTATTGTCTTCATGTGTTGTGATGTTATCCGATAGTTTGATTTCATTTTTTGGATTTTCTTCTTCTGGTTTTCTCTTTGAATCGAGTTATTCAGCAATCAGGAGCTGCACTACACAGACCAGCAGAGATTGCAGAGTGCTAATAGCTTGCATTGTTATGTCTTTTTACAGGCAGGTTTATTTTAGATAAGAACCTTTGAATTTTGGTGCACTGACTGTCAGTTTAATTAGATGACAGTTTTGGAGCTTTCTACAAACATTACAAATTGAATGAAGTTCACTTGGATTACGAATTTCAATTATTTTGAGTCCCAAGAGGCCAGACTCGAATTTAAGCAATTACATATTTAATGAAAACAGCTCTATTTATAACTGACAGCAGAGGTTCGAGCTCATGCTTAAACTGTAATGGTTTGCGGTTTAATGTGACACCACAAATATTAGTGTGTTATTTTGCCACTTTCTTATGACTGGCTGTCATGCTTCCACAGATGTGTTTAAACGTGTTGTGACATTTATTTTCAGTTTTATGGCTGAAGGTGTAAAAACAGCCTGAGGTATGATTGACTATGATGGACCAGCAGAGAGAGATATCACCTTCATTCTGTTTGCCTCCCAGTAGAGGCGAGATAACAGCTGACACAGAGTCCACAATCACCGCCTTGACAGAGCCGCCGCCAACAGACGCCTAATACAAAATGTGACAAAATTAGATTGCTGAAATTTGATTCGTCTTTCTACAAAGGTTCCCCAGCTACAGAAAGACTGCTGGTGTATTTTAAGCGAAATAAAAAAGCAATTGTCAACAAACCTGCTGAAGCCCACCACTGCGAAGACTGTACAGACAGTCGAGCAGAGCGTAAACGTCAAATAAACGGAAGACGTGGATCCTCTGAAGAGCTTCCATCTGTAAAGCAGAAGTTGCTTGTTTTTATTTTCCTTCAAATAACCCAAAATTTTCAATGCAGCTTCAGGTAATTCACCTGCTCTTCTGTGTTGCTGGTTTCAGCCTGCAGCATCTGAAGCAAGCGGCTGGCAGCCAGCCCTCCTGTCGTATCGATATAGATCACACTCTGTTTCAGCTGGTAAGAAATGTGCACTGCAACACCAAAGCACACCTACAAGCAAAGGGAAGCATGTCGGGGATAGTTAAAGTTAACATGAACAATTTGTTTCGGTTAAACAGCGACTCTGGAAGGTGCATTTTCTTATTCTACGGGAGAACGGGGAATTCTAAAAAGGAGTGAATTTATGAGGCTGAAATTATCAGTGACGGAGAGGTAAGGTAGGAAATGTTCACCTGAGATTTGCCACTTCCCGGGCCTCCCGACAGCTCTGTTATCTCTCCAGTATACAAGCCCGAATCCAGCAGTTTATCTAAGCTGCAAGAAACAAGGTACAATTCATTACTCACAACTGCCATCCAATGTAATAAACCATTAAGTGCAGCCGTAGAGCCGGCAAAAACTGCAGCTGGGTAAACATAATACAAACTGAGCCTGACTCCAGACTACTCTTAAGATACTCGGCCAATTCTTAATTCCAGCTGCTTCTTGTCAAGCTCAGGCACCAACTGCAGCTTTCAAATTCATTCAGAAATCGTTGGTTTTTCATTAACTGCTTTTTGAAGGATTTTGTATCTTCCTCAGTGCTTAAGTGAACTGTTGTTTTTCTACAGGTTACAAATCTATAGAGCCTGAGTTTTAGTGAATCACAAAACATCATTCGCTTTTTAATTAAAACAATTAAGATTGTCTGATGTGGTTTAGATGTGCAGCAATGATCTATACCTAGAGCAAAAGGGATTGCAAGTCTGTTTCTTTGTTTTACATGTACCTAAAAAAGGTTTGAGATACAATTTTCTAACTTTAAATCAGGCCACAAGTAGAGTGTCAAGAAAAAGTCCATTTGTTTTCATCCTTTTTTATTCAAAACGAAAACTTTTTAAATATTTTATTTTCAGTACATGTAAAGTGAAATATCTCAAGTGTTTTCATGATGATGGCTCATGGAGTATTTTCTATGATCAATCAAAAATGAGTCCGACTTCTGTGAGGTTATAGTCCTTGGTTGGAACTGTTTTAGTTCTTACTGCACCAAAGCATCAATGTCATTTGAAGGCGATCAGCTTGCTACACCTGCTAATGTATTGAGGGTTTGCTTTGATAGCGGTCCCACAGTGCAGGTTAGTTGGGTGGTCAGTCACAGTAGTAGCACGGTCAGCAAAGCGCTGCTGGAAAAGGAAATCGGTATCTCCACAAAACTCCTCAGCAGTGCTGGGAAGTGATCCTGGTATCTGGCTTCATTGACTTTGACCAAATAAAGTTGCCCAGTCACTAAAAGCACCAGCAAATGAGCCACACCGAGTCATTACCAACTGCAGAAACTTCACACGGGACTTCAAACACCTTTCTGTTCCTTGCCATGTTTCCTCCAGAGACTACGACTTTGATTTACAAATGAAATGCAAAATTTACTTTCATCTGTAAAAAGGACTTCGGACCACTGAGCAAGAGTTCAGCTCTTTTTCCTTTTAGCCCAGATTACACACTTCTGATGTTGCCTCTAGTTCAGGACTAGCTCGATATTAGGAATTAACATTAGCAATGTGACAGCTGTTGCTCCGGTCCTGATGTCGTCTGTAAGTGGTGGCTTGTGATGAAGTCACACCGGCCTCAGTCCACTCCGTGTGACGCTTCCTAAAGTTCTAAATGGACTTCTAACCAACTTTCCACAAACATGCTTTGGTAAGGAATGCTGCAGGCAGCCAGCCTTTTCAGCAATTAATATCTGTGTCTCACCCTCCTTGGGAAAGTGTTGATGATCTTCATTTGGACAACTGCAGAGTCAGCAGTCTTCCCCATGATTGTATGGTTGTGTGCACTGAACAATAACTTACTCAAACTTGAAATAGAATATTATAATAATATGAGATACTGGGTTTCCGATTTTCAAGAGCTTGAAGTCATGAATGAATGAGTTCAATTCA
The DNA here is from genome assembly GCF_057381845.1 of Rhamphochromis longiceps. NCBI lineage: Eukaryota > Metazoa > Chordata > Actinopteri > Cichliformes > Cichlidae > Rhamphochromis > Rhamphochromis longiceps. Next base: position 30,393,194 of record NC_140566.1, read on the forward strand.
ATTTGATTTATATTGCTTCACATTGTTAAGGTTCAAAATTGAGGAGGGAGAGTACAAACCACTCTTGGTCCAGAAGCTCTTTGGTCAAACAATGATTTTAATGAACACACGTGTGGGAAGACACTCTGTACGCAGACAGCCAGTAGTCCTCGACTTAATCAAAGCATGAACAGATATTTTATAGCATCAGGGTTTGATTTACTGACGCCCCTTCATGCGTCACAGATACATTTTATACATAGATCAGACTTTTAACCCAGAAGATCATCTTCTATTTTCATGGCTGGTACTTTCCGTTATCTTAAAGTGAATTGTTCCTCTTTCTTGTCGAGACATAACTAATCTCTCCTCTAAATAAATCTAACTAATGTGTGTGTATGTGTTGACCTCACATGCTCTTTGTGTCACCTCTTAACTGTCTGTGTCTCGTCCTCAAATGCTCTTTCTCAATTCACCTGTTGCACTTCTGACCTTTCACTAGACCAGAAGCTCACTGAGACTATGTGTATGTCTTCTACTAAATAAATGTTTTAACCAAGAACCTCAACTTAAAAGCTTAATATAAAATGATCTGATATATAAGTGTTTTGTAAGCATGTATTGCAATTCCTTCTATGGCTCCAAGTCACTTGCACAATAGATTGTCCGAACATCGCGCCGAACAAAGCTTCCGACCCCCAATTAATTGACCGAGCTCCAACTCTTTAATAAGCACAGATATGCATTGTGTATAAAATAGTCATAACTGCTTAAGGCCTTCTTAAAGCTATCTGTTACATTGTTAAAGCCTCGTCTTAGCCTGCTGCTCAAAATAACTATCTGCTTTCACTTCTGCATACAACTTCCTGTCAGCCTGCAACTCAGTCTTTCTGAAAGAGACACTGTTTAAACCTCTGAATGCAATATCAACTCCAGATTATATTATTAATGCAATGGTAATGATGACAATTATTTAACAATAGCAGTAAAATAATTTCCCTGCTCCACAACATCACAACACCTGTCACCTTAAAGTGCTTTATATTGTACATTGTAAGCTAAAGACTGGATAATATTAGAGATGAAACCCCAACAATCAGATGATTGAACACGTTCTTCTGACACGAGGAGGAAAAACTCTCAACCGTAAAACAAACCTCAGTCAGAATCAGGCTCAGGGAGGGGCTTGACGTGGATCAATGAATGAATGAAAGGTTTTTTTGAGACATACAAGTATAATTTAAATAAATAACAGAAGATATAAAGTCTAATTTTGTGGCATGAACATCATAAAATCTCATGTGCAACACAAACTGAAACTATAGCCTTTAAATGGTGTGCAGAAATATTCTCAAGTGTAATTAAGTACTTTAAAAGTAAATCTTTCACATTATCATTCTCAGTGGAAACCATCCCGGTAACATATTATTGTGTGGCCTCGAGTTAGCGATGCATGGCGACGTGATGACAAAATTGTGGCCACAAGATATGGAATCTGTTGGGGACACATCAGCATTCAGGGTGACTGATGTGAGCACATAGGATGACAGTCACTGATAGTGGGCACAGCTATGATGTCTAAATGTTCAAAGATAGTTTCATGAAGAGTTGAGACACTTAAAACAGCTCCTTTTTTTAATTATTCATAAAGAATCTTTGTCTCTATGAATAAAAAACAAGGGCATAAATAAAAAGGCTGCTCCTAAAACCGGCTGTTTATTCACCGCAGCAGCTCAGTCCTGTAGAGCTATTATCACATGAAGCAGACAAACAGGAAGTGAGATAATATCTCAAGATAACCAATTTTTTTTATTTACTCACACCAAACTTGGTTTTTGAACTCGACACCCTTTGAGCTGCAAACAGTTCTGAAATCATTCCTCACTTATATATTTCTATATTAAACTGTTTCCATCCCAAATAGATTCAAGTGCCAGTCAGAGATGCTACTTTCAACTATATTTTTTCACATCAGTATAGTGAGTGATGAGAGTGTGCTTAGGATTTACAGACTTGTCAGTCTTGCTGTGGGTTTCATTGTTGCTGTGCAAGTAAATCTCCCCCGAGTTCCCCTTTTGCACGCCCTGGGTCGTTTATACGCAACCTCTTCGACCCCGGTGTATCCACTCTCTTTATGCGTTCATGCCACAAGAAACTTAAGCGGTATATCACCAGAGCTCCATTAATTTCCTACTGAACTGAGTGAGCAGCGGGCTCGACTTATGTGATGCTACAGATGTGATTAAAAGGAAGGCCATGGTCGAAAGTTTCACAACCTGCTGTCAACATCTCATATCATTCTGGAGCTGCTTTTTAACCTCATCCTTACAACCTGACTTCACATCAGAGTTCTGCCGAGCAGGAGCAGAACGCCTGTCAAGTTTGTTTACAGCCCTGTCCATAACTTAAAGCTTGAAATACTACAGAAATGCATGATTCCACATCTGTGCTTGGAGGGCTGCTCCGTCCTTTACTGGGGCACCGATAAGCTCACACATGAGTCAGCTGATTTTGGTATCTTTCTTTTTAATTAATGCTAAGTGCTTACTTCATCAAACTTCACGGGGTAATGCAACTGTCAAGTTCTCATAAACAACGCTGAAAAAGCAAAAACAATCCAATAGAGTTGAAGATGCTATCAGAGCTTTTTCCCAAAGCAGAACACACCAAGCAGTGTTTCTCAACTCCTTTATAATATCTCTTAATCACCTCAAATGACCATTTGGGCTCATTACTGCTTGGATTTGTTATGTCTTATGCATCTACAATTATTCTGACAGGTGGGAGGAGTAATTCAAGATGCCAGGGGTTACAGCAGGTACAAACACCCTGCCATGTTCTGCACAGACAATGATGCACGATTCTCCCAGCTGAGTCATCAGTACAAACGATGAACAACTCCATTAGCAGAAAAACATGTCTTTTAGATAAAAAGTCAAAAGGTACAAATCCATTTCCATAAAAATGTAAAAATAGCCAACTGCGACTCTCACTGCATTACTTCATTAAGAAGCATCAAATCATCGCTATGGTTTATGGAAACCTGATAAAATCTCGAGCGGCTTCACCTCAATGTTTATTTTAAAATCCATAGTGTGCACCTTTGTTCCCAACTGTAACGACAAAGTATTTTATGCAGCTCCGATTTTCACTTAATTTAAATGGAAAAGGTAAGCAATATGTATGAAATACAGAACAGGAGGAGCATTCACTCTCAAACTGAATTACTACGACCAATGGCCATAAAATTGCTAATTCTCCAATCATGTAGACCAGCAGTCCCCACAGACCGGTTTATGCTCGACAATATTTTCACGGACCGGCCTTTAAGGTGTCGCGGATAAATACAACAAAATAAAACTAGTACCGGTACCGAAAAAAAGAAGATTTATTCATAACACACGTGAAAAGACCCAGGAAAACCGAGTTAACGATAAAAACGATAACAAAATAACACTGAAAACCAATAAAAACCCTGAAAACCATACATTTCACACCTGAGCCTCAACTCTCGCGGACCGGTACCGGTCCGAGGCCCGGGGCGGGGACCGCTGATTTAGACGACTCCTCACTGAGAAATATTAAGAAAACTGTCAGCTGAAAGTTGAGGAAACCAGAAGCTGCTGCAGGCGAGAAAAACAGAGTTTTTGGTGTGTTTTGGTCGATTTTTTGTATTTTGTGTCAACGCTGACGGCTGAGCCTAAATGCTTACTGAGTATTGCCCCAAATATGTCGATAGCAGACAACACCAAAAACTGTCAGCTGGTTCAGAAACTGACAGCTGCTGGTAACAGAATACAAAGTCACATGTAGACTCCTCTTATTCTTCTTACATCACTTCTACTTTAATGACCAAAAAAAATAGAGTCATTTTATTCTGCAGTATCAGTTTATATTTTAATCATACAGTCAGGTCTGTTGACAATGAGGCAATTTTGTCTTCTCATTTTGTCCCGCTACATCTCCCCCATGGATTTAAAATCAAACAATGAATGTGATTGAAGTGCAAATTCCACCTTTATTTCAAAGGGTTTAGCAAAAGTATCGCATTAACTGTTCAGTAATTAAAGCCATTTTTATACAAAGTCCCTCATTTTCAGAGGCTCAGAAGTAATTGGAGAATTAACTGACAAGCAGCGTTATGGCTGGATGAGACTCGTTCTTTCCAAAAAACCTGAACTTTATTCCAAGTGTTGAAGTTGCATTTAGTAGCTGTTCACTGTTCACAAAGATATGACGATGGAAGTGAAGCAGAGCATCGTTAGATTGAAAAACCAACTAAGACATATAGAGAGGTGGCAAACAGTCAGCTTCCCAAAACTGCAAATGCTCTGCTCAGATTAAGCAAACGCTGCAAAACTGACGGGACAGAGCTTCGCAGTGCAAACGGATAATGACCTAAATCATACTGAAATAACATTTTTCAAAGGAATGGAAAGGGAAATTCTTCAAACACCAGGTCAGTCACCTCTTGTCGACCCAACAGAGCATGCTTTCAGTTACTAAAGACAACACCGAAGGCAGAGAGACTCTTAAACAAGCAATGCCTGCTGGTGGCTGCAGTAAAGGCCTAGCAGAGTTTCTCTTTGTTAATGTCTATGGAGTCTAGAGTGCAGGCAGTCCATTGACAGCTGAAGATTTTCAGGTATTAAAAATAATCCTTATATATAAAATTATGTTACTATTGAGCATCTAAAAATGGGGCACTTGCTATAAAAATCTATACAATTCCTCAGCAGTTAATGAAATACTTTTGTTAAACCTCTTAAAGCTTAAAGTTTGCACTTCAATCACATCTTTATTGTTTGATTTCAAATCCACTGTGGTGGTATAAAACAGCGCTCCGACCTTTTTTTGCGCCACGGACCGGATTATGTCCGACGATATTTTCACGGACCGGCCTTTGAGGTGTCACAGATACATACAACAAAATAAAACCAGTAACAATATTTCACACCCGAGCCTCAACTCTCGCAGCCTGGTACCAAACGACTCACAGACTGGTATCGGCCCATGGCCCGCTGGTATAAAAGGTAAAACTACAAAGACAAACAAAAATAAATAAATAAATACCTGAAAACACTTGGTTTGGTTTAACCCTTTGCCAATGTGTCTTGATGCATCCACTGCAATGATCAGAATAGCCTTTATAAATATTGGCTGGGTATTTCTTATTATCATGAGATTTTGCACAGGAGGAATTGATGAAGAGGCCAATCGCAATAGTTCTGGTCTGCGTCGACCTGACGTGTGGTTACATTTCTAGACAGGAGAACGTCAGGTTACGCTGTAGGTTATGGCATCGGGCAGGGGTGGGAAGTCCAGGCCTGAAGGCCTAGATGTCACCCTGGGTCAACACACCTGAATCTAATGATTTGTTCATTACCAGGCCTCTGGAGAACTTCAAGACATGTTGAGGAGGTAATCTAGCCATTTGAATTAGCCGTGTTGGATCAAGGACATCTAAAACCTGCAGGACACCGGCCCTCGAGGCCTGGACTTCCCCAACCCTGGCACGGGGTTTGAGAGGCTTTTCTGGTTACGATGTAGCTACAGCATACATTTCATACTGAAGCATAAATCTCCAGTTAGACCTCTAAAACCAAAGTGAAATGAACAAACCCACTCTGGAAAATAGCTGAAACTAAACTGGACTCACAAAAGAAATGACAAAGAAAGTAAAAATCAAAAGTAATAAAAAATGATTATATAAATGATTATATTCTCATGACTTCTATCATAGGCAGTTTTCCAGACACGGTTGAAGTCTAGTCCCAGAAGAAAAGGAAAAATTCAATGAAGATCTCTACCAAAAAAAAACAACCAAAAAACAAGTTTATGGTCTCACAGCAGGCCTAATCCAAGTCAGGGAAACGGAGAACTATTCTCTTTCAGCATTTTGATTTGTGTCTGTTGAAGCTCAGATCAGTGATCTGTGCAGTTTGTGGAATCTCATCTTTCTCGTGATGACGGATGTGACAGACATGCAGTTTAATTTACATAACCTTCAAGCTGGAGGACCTTGGTTAAGCATCGCTGGAAGCCTGTGGCTGCTTGATAGCAGTTCTCACCACCCATGGCGTGACTCTGAAGAGAAGAATTGGTGGGTATGGATGTATTTGCATTATTCTTGCCTTCTGTGACAACAGTGCTGTGAGAGCTGCACTGTTGATCGTCAAGTTAGGTTCTTGTAAGGACTCAGAAGGATGAAAGTGATTGCCCTTGAAAAGTCACAGATTCAAAATCTCCCACAGGCTGCCCTCATCAGTGTGCTCAGAAGACTGTGCAGTCCTTGGACCCCAAGGAAAGGAAGCAATGAAGAGGCTCAGCCTTTGTTGCACTCTGCTTTTCTATAAAAGATGATTTTAAGATTCCCGTCGACAGATATTTTCTGCCGGCCATACCCCGTTCCAGAATGATTATTTAAACAAATAGTGGGAATTAGCAGGATCTTACTTAAGAGGAGCTGTGATACTTGTGTAATACTTGTGTTAAGCTTCATTAACTAAACATTGACATTGAGCTTCAAGGCTGAATTCCTCATGAGAAGGCTCAGACAGAAGAAAATCGCTGCCATTCTCAATGAGGTTTTAAGTGACTCTTCTGATTTGGTGCTGAATTTCAGCACTTGATCACAGCCAAACATCTCTACAATGGTTCAGATACACGCTATTCTGCTATTACCGCCCTATCGAGTGTTGGCACAATTACTTCGTGGGCTGCATGAGATGGCTCTGAATCACTATCAGTCATCATCACACATCCCGTTTGTGTAGGGCCAGAAAATCTGATAAGGTTTGTTTAGCCTTACTTTGTACATATTGTTTGATATTCAGCAGCCACACAAGCAAATACTATTTATCATTCATTCACTATTAAACTGCTTTTGAGTTTTATTGCTTGAGCTGCGACTGAAGTCTATTAAATGCAAGTTTCGGGAGTATTTCTGTGCTGCTAAAGACAAAAAGTAGCTCCCTTTTGATATTTAATGAGACAGGTACAGTAAGCGTTCAGCTATAGCCAAGGAGCTCAAAACTTTTTGACAGTCCAAGGAAAGTTTTCCATATTTACAATGTTTTAGCAGGAAAGTTAACCTGATTTTTTATTTACATTAAATTTATGTTGTTGAAATCAAACCAAAAAAAGTTTCCTCTTCACTGGGTGTACATCAAAACAACTGGAAGAAGAAAGGAAAGTGTTTAAAGGCTTTTGCAACTTTCAGGCACTAAAGGCATCTCCAGTGTTCATGGTTAAGAAAATATATAAAAACGAAATATTTGGATTTTTCAATTGAAACTGGATTCTTCTCTAAAACTGAAATTAAACAGAAGAAGCACTAGTTAGTTATTTGTCATTAAAATTAATGTCTTTTCTACAATCAACCCGCCTGTGGCAAGAAAACAGAACTAATTTACCACATGTTGGTGGGCCCAAGCACAGCAACACAACAATTCACCATTAAAAGTTGGAACCACTCATGTCGGATACTATGGAAGGGAATAACTACAAAATTCCAGATGTTCCACAGAAGCAGCCAGCAGATTCAATCACTATTTCCTTTAAATAAAAAAGTGTTTAAAAAAAATCCCAACATTAAAAATAATGCTGATTCTGAAAGGGATAAGTGCCTTTGAACGAGTGAAAAAAGAAAAATAAACAAATACTACTGGGAAGGACTATTTTCTGTACTAACAGGGAAGTCTATGTAAATGAGTACATAATTAAACTGATATACCAAATATTGGGATATAACATCCGATAATTTGGAATATCGGCTTTTTAAATCACTAAATATCTGTATCTGTCCTAAAAATGTTGTAATTCAAATTTTAAAGCGATTAAAATGACAAATTTAAAGGGGGAGAGGTGGGAACTGGGGTCCTGTTAAATCTAAATCCTATGCCTTATGATAGATATCCCATCATCCTATTATTGTTCCTTTTTTTTTTTTTTATCTTCAACAATTTTTATTTAATTTTGAACTCCAATAACAAAACAGAAAACAAACAGACAAAAAAAGTTATCATATTCTTTCTTCTATTATTCCTTTTTTTAATGTTACTGATTGTCTCTCTACTGTATTCAGGCTTTAAGTTAATAACACACATGTACTGAAGAAAAAAACAAGAAAAAACCACATAGAAAACAAGACGTGTTCGTGATATTTACTCTAACTTTTTATTTATTTTAATTTAAACAGAAATGACTATTACTCAGACAGTTTTAGGCTTAAACCTACATTAGGCTGTAGTCTCTAATAAACTTAAAGCTAAGTAAGTGTGTGCTTCATTTCTCTGTCTGTGCATGAAGCAAACAGCGTACTCACAGTACAAACTGACACGATGGACATCAAAACGCATCATTCACCAGTTCACCTTTCCACCAGTAGAGCGCAGCCAAGACACACACAAATCCCACTACTGTGCTCACACGACTGATTCAGTTTCATATCACTAATCCAAGGCACTAACTAATTTATGAAAACCACTTTTCAAAAAAAGAACCATGGGGAGGCCAAAAAACACCTGTGGTCATTAATTATGCTACAACAGTGAGTTTAACTGTGGAAAAGGTAGCAGCTTATAAATTATGCCATGCTGCCCCAATTCACAGACTCGTCCAGATACGTCTGTGACCTGGCTGAAGAGTACTTCCCATCCAAAAGTGGAATATTTATGCGGAATGCTTTGTTCTTTGACGGCATACAGACAGCTGAATTTCGGATTCCAGTGCACACCTCTGTGTGAAAACTTTCATCGGATTCAGTGTCTCAGTTTTACAGGTTAATTGTAAGTACTGCTGTAATACAATGTTGTGCTGGTTGCAGAGGGAACTTGAGGTTTTGTCAAATCATGAAAATTTAATTTTTTGATGTACCACAAAAAATGTTCTGAAAGACTTGCCAGTGGTGTTTGTTTTTCAGAGGAAAGTAGTCAAGCTGGAGGCCAAGTTAATGCAGCTGATATATCAGAAACCACTTTAGGCTACGTTTACCAGCCAAATGGAAGAACAAGCAAAAAGAAAAAGAAAAAAAAAGTCAGCTTTAGCTGCTAAAATGTTTCCTCAGTGCAGGAATGTGGCACGCAGGCCTTTTTCTAAAAGACTCTTTTGCTCAGATGTATTTTTAACAACAGCAGCAGCCATGTTCCAGATGGATAATCCGGCGTAGTTCAATGCAAACTGAATTTCAGCACTGATTGAGAATGAAGAATCTAGTTTGATAAAAATGGATCGATGTAAGATACAAAACATCTTTGCTAATGTATGATACTATTGACTTTACATGCTTTGCAGTGTCCGTGTAGGTTTGCAAAGATGAACAGAAAAGCTGGCAAACATAATAAAACTTTTATCCCCCAACAAAGCTGCTTAAATTTATTTTTGCAAAGACTGAAAGTTTTGTTCATCAAAGATCATGGCATTAGACTTTCAAAGACTCTAATCCAGTGGAAAAGATAAAAAAAAATAAAGCCAGTGCATTTCAAACCCTAAGAATGTGTCCTCAGGAACGCATATTTGATTCCCGAGATGAACCTTCCTTATGGCATCGAGCCTGTCGTTAAATCCCCTCCAGCCGCTGAAACACAAAGAAGCGTGCTCTGCTGTGTGAGCAGCATTGTCTTTACCTGGGGTTTCCAGTGGAGAGGATGGCTGTTGAGCTCAATAGCTCCTCATACAGATCAGCACCTGACACAGGAAATGCTGTGTGCTGGGCTAGCAGCACTCGGCGGATGGCAAACAGAGCCTGAAATAGAAAAATTACAGCATATGAGGCTCACACAAATGTTGCATGGATCAGCTGCAAAACAAAAAACTCAGTGTTGCCAGATTGGGGAGTTTTATTTCTAGGCCATTTTAATTATAATCCAAATGTAAAAATTCAGCTTGTCTTCATGTGATTAGAAGGATATTTTTTAATAATGCCCTCATTCATCATTTGCTTCATAATTAAAGTAAATGCCAGATCTTGGTTTTGCTCCATGTCAAATCACTTTAGATGGAAAAAAACAAGTTGAGACAGTGATATCGTGGATTATTTTTTAAGCTTCATTTTGGGCATACTATCCAAATGGTTGCAGGGACTAGCAGTTAGTTTAATTAGCGAATCAGCTCAGTTTCTGCCAGTATTCCAGCTCAGCCGCTACAAATGAGTACAACTTAAAGGAAAGAGCTGAACCCTTGACCCCAGCTGTGAGGCGATCTCTTGACTCTTTTAAGCTGTAGGGGACATTTTTCTTGCATGGTTTGGATCCACTTCTGTTGACATAAAGTCAAATCAGTACAAAGTTGTTCTGAGTGATCACCTTTAACCTACAATGAAACATTTCCATCCTGATAGGAGCGACCTTTTCAGGATGATAATGCCCGCCCATCCAAAGGGCACCAGCTGCCCCAGAATGCTTTGGTGTGTGTGAAAATGATGCAAATCGTATCCTAACTTTGAAGTTAAAAACTCTCAACACAATTGATGACGTCCATGTTAGAAAATGCTCACCACCTCCACCACATCAACACTGTCTCAAGATAAGTCAGTCGTAACGTGGCATTCAAAGTCTGACTTTCTCATTACCACCAGCAATCAATTCGAATTGCAAAGTCACGACCAACATGTAGGAAACATGCATGTCAGACGCCACTAAATAGACAGGAAGCAATAAGCTGGACACAACAATGAGCAGCTTATTGAGAGATTGCAATAACAAGAAATCCATCTGAACTAACCAAAGAGCCATCATGGGACAGTTGGTCTAACTTGGCTCCGATGTTGACTAAACAAGAAAAGCAGGTGAATCATCTCCACAAATGTCAACGATAGCACTGGGATGCCAGCCCCTTTGATGGATATTTCTTTTTAATTAAAAAGTGTGTTTGCTTTGGAAATCTTTTTTTTTTCCATGAATCATTTTCTGAGCTCATGTCAAAGCAATGTTTATTTCCAACTCAACAGCTTCTTGATTGTTAGCAAGTTATACCGCTTGGCAATTAGTGTTTAGTGCTTACTGTATTCAATTAGCCAATTTTCTTATGATGGTTAAAACCCCCAATATATATTTGTTATAACTGCCGCAAAGCAGCACGTGCTAACAGGCAAGTCGTACTCACATGTGAATACAAGTGAATGCTAGGACAGGAGGTGGTAAAGTCTAGGCTTAGCTAGGTCGCCGCAACCAACCTGAAGTAAATTCAAAAGACTGTAAAATAAAGACCAGATCAGGACCACGCTTAATGAAGACGAGTTGGTGCAACCGACCCCCAGTGACAGAATATAGTGTTCAAAGAAGATATTCGATTTCTCCAGTAGAATTAGAGACATTTTTAAAAGGCACACTGAAGCTGTCCTGCTATAATAATAACCAGTCGGCATCATCTTAGTCTTTGTGTTGGTATTACGTTGAGATAGGGGCACCAGCAAAGCAACAGCTTCCTTACTTTCTTTCTCTATTCTTAATTCCACCGGTGACACCGATAAGCTATCCTGACACAGTATTATTACGGTGTCACTGTATAAGAAGTGTTCTCACTGCCCAATACATTTATCAGGCAAAGTACCAGAAGTGAGCCAGTCATGATTACAGCGGGGGTATCTTCCTTTAACAGTCGTGTCTGAATGAAGGCTCCCCTAAGACGTGGACGATTTTTACTCTGACCTTTACTTTGTGTGTGCAGATCTCGTTTGTGCCAACAGCAATGCCAAATATCAACGTTGGGTAGTGGGATTGAACACGTTGCACCCAAGCCTTTACCTAATGCAGAGACTCCCTATCTGAGTCACTTCAGTAACACTTTTGTTAGCATTTTTGTGTTTTCTTCATTACTTTCATTGTTCTTGTAAATTCAAATGGACAATAATGTCTTAATAAAATTAAATTATACTACACAGATCTCTTACTTAACATAGAAAAATAGGTAACATCATACAAGTTGCTTAGCTGGCAAACAAGTCTCTATAGATTCTTTACCCAGTGTTACATACAGTTAATTTCTCCCTTGCTTTCTTGCTCCAGATCTAATAATGTTAAAGACGCAGGTGTATGTAGAATAGAATACTGCTAACAATTCAATACGTCATTATTGCTCTCCCATGCCATCATCCCTCATGATCTTTGGTTTTCTGTTTTAAATAAAACATCCCTGCATGTGTGCACAGAGCTGTGTTTAGCTTCAAGTTTACTGTAAAACTCCGACCGTATTCCACTGGCTCCTCCAGCATCACAGCTGCACAAGAACACTGCTCACTAACCAGGCTGATGTGTGATGCTTCATATGAAGCTCAACCGCAAAAATATCAAATGCTGGGCAGTCCAGCTTTCTCTAGAAAGAGCACTTAATGTTGTTAAGCAGAGTTAAACTCTGATTAGTCTCTCCTTCTGGGCAGAGAAGATTTCCTGTTAGACTTCATGCCCAACAGCTGAAATTTATTTAGGGAAATCAGACAAATCTGTTGGGTCTCAATTAGTGGGAAGAAGGTTGGCACTCCAAATTTGGCTTGTGGGCTCATGAGACAGGTATGTTTTTACATGAAAACTTTGTCTTGTGTAGCTTTAATTTAACTGTAGGAGGCCGCTTTAGTCAGATAAATGTATAGGTGACCTAGCATTGACCTCATCTCTGTTGTGTGGGCAGGACAACGGTTCAGATCAACAGCAGGAGTCTGATGGAGCACAGGGATGCCCGGTAATCAGCTCAGGGGATGCCTGCAGGCTGAGCAAGCTGGTTAGAAAGTCTAGCTCGGCCACTGGGATGAGCCTGAGCCTGCTGCAGGCAGTGATGGGAAAAAAAACAATATTTGAAAAGCATAATGATCTAATGGGGAAAACATCTTCAAAGTCTCTCTCCATTATAAAAATGCATTTTGGTCATTATTTCTCTTACACGCTTTACTGTACAGAAACAGGAAGATGTTTTTCAAATTAGTCAGGTGAAGGTTTCCTCCATGAAACTGGCTTTAAAAATGTAGAAAGTGAAATTACAGCGAGGCTATATGGAGAGATATGGTGCAAGTGTAGAAGTATGGAGACGGCATAATTTATTTTGCACCTTTCTAAATGTTCTCTTGCAATTTCTTAGCTTTTTTATCCCCCTGGGGCTGCAAAATTTTCATCCTATACATGTTCAGTCTGCATGTCCAGACACAGAGACCACAGAGGATGGTTGACTGACAGAAATGCTCACTCATCTTTTTACCAAGAAAGTCTGGGTTGGCTTCAGTGTCCCATCCACCCACACAAGTACTCCCCGATACACTTTTATTTATAAAACCCTCGCGGGTACCCTTCATGATCATTTGTGTTCTTATATCTCTGAAAAGTTTGGTGGAAAACACTATTCATGGTCTAAAAAACATAGTTTACCGTTATCTGCCCAGAAGGCCAGTTCTGAGTTAGACAGGATTTCTTTCATGATCTCTGCCTTTTTTCTGGTTCTCACTGCACACTGATTTAAAACTAAGAGAGCTGACCTATCGTTGCAGGTTCAGACTGATAATGAAGGACTTTGTGGGGGAACTCAGAAGGAGGTTTTTAGCTTCTTTTTTAGCTAGAAAGTTTTTCACCGTTTATCATTTTCTGTGGAAATATAGATATCGCTTTCATTTCTTTTTAGATACATTTTTCATGCTGATATTCTATTATATCAACACAAAGCATAAAACCAGTTTTAACTGCAGATCTGGACAAAAAATATAGGAAAGGATAGGAAGCAAATGTGATGCTTAACCTTGATTTAACCCAGTAATAAAAAACAGCCCTTCCTGGCTTGTTAACCAAATGAGCTTGTTTGCAGTGGGTATATATATATAATGCACCCAGTGGGAGGTCTGCTTCCATTATGGATGACTTTAAAAAAGAAGGTATCCCACATAATAATATAAACCACTTACACAATGGGAAACTCATGCTGCATGTGGTAGTGTGTATCTAAGCTCAGGAAGATACTGGCCTACAGTGTTTATGCCAGCTATAACATGTGGGTGATCTCTGTGTTAATTTAAAGGGCATCTTTTAAGCTAATTTCCTAATCTAGAATTTCAATTCTTGGACTTATGCTAGAATAGCTTTGCAGGACTCACACCCACAAAATTTTTATCTTATCTCCCATCTAACCTTTGTGCAGCTCCTTAGTTCATCCACTTTCTCAAACATGCCCTTTTAGACAACTCTCTGCTGACTGGCTGGACCAAACAAACAGGTCTCATAAAAGCTGTGCACCTGAGATGACCAAATTAAGAAGATTTACTCTCTTTGACATCACACCCAGCCAAGAGTAGAAAAAAAACTGTCTGAAATTGCAGGTTTAAAGCAGTTGCCTAAGCTTATGACTCATAGGGATTACTTGTACATACACGGACCTCATTATAAGAAAGTTTGGCCATGTTTAATATGGACTGTGGCAGAAAATGAGGAGCAGCATTACAAGCCCACTTTAAATTCCTTCCTAACACCACTAAATAAACTGCTGTGATAGGGATAATTTCGAGGCAGCACCTCGATTAAATTGGAGTAATATGTTGGGTAAGCTGGAAACTGACAGTGCACTCTTGTAAGGGTCACTATCTCGTGTTTTTAGGGATCTATGATTAGGATTAAAGTATACATACCTTATAGGATACAGAACATTTCTGAGCAAGGCCCTCAATGTCTGATGAAACCAGGTCCTCCACTGTGAAACCAAGAAATCAGATGTGTTATCGATAACTTGTCTGTGATTAGGCTAAAACGGACACATTGCCCCACAAACTCACCTGTTTTAATATCAGCAGCACGAAGGTCGCGTAATAAGTCTTCATCCAGTCCAGGACACATCCCCTCTCTTAGTACGACCATGGTCTTGCATATTTTAAGATTAATTCATATGTGACTGAAAACATCAGGACGCATAATGAAGCTTCTAGTAAAAAGAGGTTACCTAACTAACTATACATATGCCGCTAGCTACAGTTGTTTTTAGCTTTCCCAGCCAGTTGTTTTAGCTTTGCGGCTAACTTTGGCAAACTCTTCCGCTGTTTGCGTTGTTAAAGTCGGTATAAATAACCGTTCCTAACATTTAAAACGTAACAACACCAGGTGAACTGACACAGGCACACTTCTACAAAAACTTCTGCTTAACTTCGTTATTAGCGTACGCGGAGGCGAGGGAAAATACGCGAAGGCTTGTTGCTTGCCGTAGGATATTTTGCACTCATTCGCTTGTGGGTAATGTAGTATACTGTTGTTAAGGCGTACGTTAGTCTATTTTTGCATAGCATTTTAACACACCTGTAACTGTCGTGGACTTAAACGATTTGTCTTCATTAAATCTTTGACTTAAACGAAAAACTGAAATAAAGTTGTAGAAAAAAAGACATTTTCTTGGCTCTCTACCTCCCGGTCTAACATACCCCGGCTCTCCCTCCCTCATAGAACACATCACTCATACATGCAGGGTCTTGATGGAGGGTTGTAAGTGGTGTAGATCACAGTGGGTAGAGCCATTCACGTGGCTCTGCTGGCTGTACTGCGGTGACCTGCCCCTCCTTTTTAATTACACTATAGTCATTATGCTTCACAACATCACCACAACCATAGAGCCTTGGGGGCAGGTGTGTTAACTAGAGACTAATGGGTGGGGTTACTACCATAGCCCCATTCAACCCTTCACTGCTATCTGTCCCTTAATTTTATCTGCAACTTAAACATGGAGGGTCTTGGGGATGGGTGGAGGTGGGGACTAGCACTACTGTTCAGCAGAGGGGTGCTTGTGTCACACCCAGCACTAGTTTTCATACAGCAATACTCATCTTGTAAACTTTGTACACTCACACTCCACAGCACACCTGCACAACATAGCACATTCAACACTGACTGGAGGGGCATCTTCCTAAACCCCTGTTCCACACACCCTGCCAGGTACTGTGGTCTACGGGCGGTTTGTTTGGTGCTTTGGTTGCATCTCCATTAGATCTGTGTGCATGTCCCTGTATGTTTCCGTGTGTCATTAGTGGTTTGGTGGGTGGGTATGTGAGTTAGTGAGGGAATGGTGAGTGTGTGTGCATGGCTGGGCTTGTGTCTGAGGCTTGCTGAGCCTTGGCCTCTATGGAACATGGTTATGGAGGAAGGGGTTCATCCTCCCCACTGCTCCCTGCTGGCCACTGCTACCCCCCACTGGGCTGCAAGCACATGTTGGTTCCAGGGCACGTGGCTGGATGTTCTGGCGTGGTCATTGACCAACTCCCTTGGTGATCCAGAGTGGCTTGGACTTCATCCGTGTCAGGGGGAGGGGGTTCCTCTGGATTTATCTCTGTCTGCCTCTGGCACCAAGGGGGCGTTATTGCAAGTTCCCACCCTCATTTTCAGGTACATTTTCTCTTTCTCACACACACACCACAAAAAGACTATTGAAGTGTCCCAGGTGTTGTATATTTGTTTTGTATATTTTTATTTGTACTCTATCCTTTTATAATGTCTTCCCCCTCATTTTTTCTTGCCTGTCCTGTCTTAGACATAGTCATACTGTGTATACCACATATAATGTAATAAGTAAAATAACAGGAATAAAAATGAAGAAATAAGCAGATAAACCCTGAACAAGGGAGCCTGTAGAGAATTTGTAGAGCTGATCTTGAAGAAGTAAGCTGTGTTTGGGACAACAGCACATTGAGATCATAATTCTGATTGCAAAAGGATTTAAAAGAAAATGCTACATTCTAGTGGATAACAAGGTGATTGGGATCTGGAAGGTATTGTTTCTGCAGCCCTTTCTTTTTTTTAAAATGTATTTGTTTTACTTAGATACTCGAATTTTCAACATAGTAAGTGGAAAACTTAGATTTTTGGCATTTTCTAAAGTTTTGTAACTCTAAATTTCAAAATAACTACGAAAAACTTTTGAGTTATTTTCTAAAAAGTTTTGAGCTATTAGCTTTTTTTTCCAGTGACAAACTTCCACAGATTGAGTTTGGATAAAAATAATAACTGACAGTCTATACGGGTGAAAGGTTTGGCATCAATCAATCACATGAAAAACAAATTCTGGCAGAAAAGAAAAATATGTATTTATTTGAATGCAGTTTTCCAGCTTATAGTAAATTGTTTTTTATTGTCTCAGGGGATGGTTTTCCACACTCAACTATTCCCTTTTTTTCTGTTGCATTAAAGCCTTTGTTATCTGGTGAGACGCTTGAATTCACTTTCATGAACAAAAGCAAGTCAAAATTTCCGTCCTTGGCTCAAAATGCTGTTTAATCCCAAAGCGATTCTGTTATAAAATTACACACGTGATAAATAAGAAAATGAAGAGAAACAAGTGTTACAGCCGTGACAT
Source organism: Rhamphochromis longiceps (assembly GCF_057381845.1). Lineage (NCBI taxonomy): Eukaryota > Metazoa > Chordata > Actinopteri > Cichliformes > Cichlidae > Rhamphochromis > Rhamphochromis longiceps. The sequence goes on from NC_140566.1 coordinate 30,410,471, forward strand.
AAGAATATCTATATTCTTCTATTCTTTGCTTCAAGGAAATAAAGCCTCACACAAACTCCATTTTGGATTTTGTTTTTTTTGGTCTATAGATTTGAAGGAATTTTTTTAGGTTTTACCTTGTCCCTTCTGCAAGAATCAGAGTTATCTCAAGTGCAGAAGTAGTCACAGCACTTTGGGCACTGAGTGTCCTGAGTGCACTTATCTTAAGAGTGACCTCTTACCGAACAATACAGCGATCATAACTCTGTCACATGCTCATCATCACAAGCTCAAAAAGGAACTGACTGATGCTCAGCTGGCCACTCTTTCAGCACATCTACCCGATTTCTATCAGTGAATGTGTGCTCTGCTCCGATGTGTTTCTGGAATGAAAGGGCAGTATCATTAGTACAGCTTTTATTTTGTCCATAAACAATATAATTTCTTCTGTAAGCAAATATTTCCCAGCCTGTATGAAACAAGGACACTATGCAGACAAGCTGTCATTTTTTTATACCTAAAAATCTTATTTTCTTCAGTTATTCAAAGTAATAATTTTCCTAATCTACAGGGAGAAGGGTGTGCTCAGTTTAAAATTTCATTCGCTGTGTGCTATATAAATAAAATTAGATTTATTAGATCTGATATCCCATGGAAGGGATACAAGACAAAATATGATTATGTCAGAGAGCTATAAAGATTCCTCTAAAAACCTTTTACGTTCCTAAATGAATTACATTAAAGTTACGGATAAAGAGCAGATACAGGTTAATCACTTGATGATGAAGTTTAGGTTTGCACTGGTTTAGTTTCTGCTGTTCACTCCATTACCGAAGGCCTTTTCTGAAAGGTTATTTTTGTTTCCTGAACCAAATCCTTGTGTACATACTGTGGGCATAAATAAAGGAAACAAACTGGTCCGTGAGGTGCACAGTATGTTGTAAGACGCCCTTTTATTTAAGCACTTAACTTAAATCTCATGCATGAAAATATTTTCTCATTAGTTTTACTAATATGGCTTAAAGTTGATCTCATTGATACTGAAAGCAGGATAAGGGCCAGAGGTGTCGAAGAAAATGAGGTGAAATGTTTTAAATTTGTACGTGTGTGTGTGTTCTTGTAACTATAAACCTAAATTTAGTGAAAGAAAGTTAGAAAGCTATTTAAAATGACGCAGCGCCGCAGCAAAGGGAGGCTTAACTTGTATTTGACTAAGCAGATGATCAAGAGTGACTCATGCTGGATTCTGTGAACCGTGATTGGTTTTCAAATGAGACAAGATGGCTTGAGCTGCTGGCAGGGTGCTAAGATATTCGTTACAAGCAAGAAAAAACAACCAGGACTAGAACCCCCCCAAAAACAAACAAACAAACAAACAACTGCAGTTCCTGGAGTAGCCACTTGAGGCTGACTCAAAAAGTGAGTCAATCCTCGTACCCTCTGACATTAAAATGACTAACTTTCTAGCATTAAAAAGCCTTTGGGGCATTTGAGAGTACAGGTGAGATATATATATCTATATCTATATATATAGATATAGATATAAAAAAATATTGCTCACCTGTGTGGAATCTGTTAGGTTTTAAAGTTAGGAGTGTGGCTGAAGTGTGCTGACATAGACATGACATGTAACCAAGCAGCATTCAGTAGATATGTGTGTCTGTGAGTGATGTCAGTAGAGTTTATGAGTGCAGCTTGCTGATCAGGCTTGCTTTAGCAGGCTAGTTATATATGCACTAGGCTAGTTGTAAGCCTAGTGCATATAACTATGCACTCCACCCTCTCTTTCAACTATGGCGATCTCTGGCTCCAAAAAGCCAACATGATATCAACATAAATGTCCAGAGTCTTCAATATGATGAGTTCAGACCCATGGGTGATGGCACGGTGTCTAGAATGCACGGTTAAACATTTTAAATTTTAAAAATATTTTGCTGTTTTTTATTTATTTATTTTTACCAGGACTTCAGGTTCCTTTTTGCAACATGTAGGTATTATTGCGGTTTGGATCTGCTCTGCCCTTCTCTTTCTGCTGTTCTACTCTGAAGCGCAATTCCTACAAATATATTTCAGCACTTTCAGTTAAGCCTTGTAAAACGAATCCGGTGTGACATCACAAAACCAATTCCTTAAACAAACTCAACCCAAACCATACATACAAATGCAGCTTGACTGGAACAGTGAAGCCTTCAGTGTTACTGTAGAAGAGCAGGACACTTGAAGGAACTGCAGCCAGTAGTTAAACATGAAAAGATGAGCTCAAACATTTCTCAACATCTGAATAAATGAATGAGTTCAAACAAAATCTGTCACCAGTGAGATGAAACAGGAGTTTAAAAAAACCCATTCACCGTCTTCTCAAGCTACCGAAATTAAATGTTGAGCTGTGGTGCTTTTAATTAGTTTGAGGCAAAAGCCAGTCACACAAAGTGACGCTGTTTGTTGGAAATCATATGGCAAAGAATATCTGCTTTGATGGAAGATAATCTTATCAACACACGGTCTCTAAAACAGTTGTAGGAGAAGGCAACTGAAATGCAGTCAAACTCGTAAAGTGTTAGGTATGTCCAGGAAAAAAGAAAATACTTAAGTTTGTAGATTGATCTTAAAAGAGCATATTGAAAAAATGAAGAGGCCGCAGCACCACCTTTGCTCTAACTGCACCAACCCCAGTGAGCGGAAGTTAATATGCATGGGACAGTATGGGAAAAAACTTAAAATGGCTTCGATGTCTGAAGTATGAATGCTTAGAAAAAGAGAGACCCCCTTGTGATCTGTCAGCATATCAACCCAGCAGAGTAAATAATGGCTCAGTCCCATTTTTACCAAATGGAAGCAATGTTGCCATTTCAGCCTCACTTACGCGTAGCTTGTTTTCACAACAAACACCACAGCTGTCCCAGTCATCACATTTCCACCCAATTTCACACATGCAGAGGAGCAGAGATTGGGGTCTGAGATGTTTCGGCTTCTATTAGCAGATCTTTTTTTTGTCAGGGAGTGGTGTCAAATCTCACTTGTAGAACACCAGACACTTATCTGTGCCAGGAGTCTGTGAAAGCCACGTTACAGCATTTCATTTGGAAGGACCTATTTTCCTCCTTTTATGACATTAATTTACACTGACACGGGGGTGATGCTTATATTAAACAAAATCATAGTTTCAGATAGTGAGGTCTGTCGATGTACAAATACTAAATGGTAACTGGAAAACTGGATACATGTGGAGTTCAGACTCAGGCATGTTGATTTTGCAGTGAGCACAGAAACTCCGCCCATCTGCTGTTCTTTGAGAGGGGCAGCCAATCAGAAGAAAGATGGCCTAAAGGGAGGGTGGCTTTAATAGGGGTGGAGCTAAAAGAGTTTGTTTAGGCTGTGCCTTTACCTAGTATCAAAGCAAAACTGATTATTTTGAACTTAAGTGCAAGAAGATAAATCTGGAACTGAAAATGAACTAAATAGGTCCACTTTAATTAAACAAGGCCTACTTATCCTTTGACCTATGTTATGAGCAATATTATAACCTATGTTATGAGACGAAATCCCACTTAACTCAGGTGTAGCAATGTATCAAGAGGCCTTTTTTTTTGCACTGCTAGCTCAGAAAAGCTGTTAATAAGCACCATTACTTGGGACCCTTTCAGGGAAAGTTTGTATGGTCTCAGTTCTCTTCAGCTTACCTTTTAATAAATGCCTTCTTCATATTTTGGATTATTTTAAGGTTATTTTAAGGATTTTGGAACAAATGCCAGTATGTAAATACCAAAGTAATTCTCAACTCTATAAAACTGCCGTTAAAATATTGAGTGAATTGGACAAATTAAAAGTTTGACCTAATTATGGAACAAAATGACAAGTTAAGAGACTGCAAAGGTCTAAAGTCATACCATAGAGGCATTTTACTCTGAAATACAAATGAGACCCTGCCTGAGGAAAAGCCAGGTAATCACCAAAGCCATTATGATTCATTCTCCTGGGAACATTACTATCTGTACAAATATTTCTGCCTGTCAGTCTTATGTAAGTGAAAGTTTTGACCTGCTGGTCAGATGTGAATTGCTTCTTTGATCTTTCACTGCTGGTTGATGACTTTGAACTTTTTCCAGAAGATGCTGGGAGCACCTTTGGTCAGTTGATGCTTTCATTTCATGGTAAAATGATGCAAAAGAAAAGACTTGCTTTGTCATGCCCTTGGTTTTAATATAACCAGCTTGATTAGATGTATACACTTAACATAGTCACATATGAATCAGCACTGTTTACTGAAGATATGTGTAAGATAAATGTGAAAAGCGCTGAAAAGCTGGTGAGTGAACCTCTGAGCTTTTTCACACATACTTAATGCCAACATTTTCAAATGAGTGTTTTGTAAAGTGATGCCAGGAAATACAAAGCGCCTGTGACTAAGAGGTGGAGGGCTTAAATATGTTCTCTGTTTCTATCTATTTCACTTTCTGTGGATTTAGAATTTATTGGTGCATCAATTTGCTTCTTCACTCTCTCAGTTTGTGATTTTCCTCTCTGTACCTTTTTTACACTATCTGCAATCTGTCAAGTGGTTATTGTTATATTGTTCATTGTTTTATTGACTTTGGCTGTTTTCACACATGAAGCCAACACGCTGAAACAGTCATGTCAAGACATCGTCAGTCGTTGCCCTTTCTCGCTCCTGATAATACCGTCGTTTGGTCTGGGTGAGGGCGCCGCCTGGGTACACTGTAGCTTCCAGGATTCAGGGCACATGACGTCTACTCACTTACAGTGAATTTATTGCTCTCTCTCACGTGGACAGAGAGTTTGTTGTTGTTTGCTGGCAGGTTAGTCTACATAACGTCTGAGCCGTTGGACATTTTTTGTCGAGAAAAGTTCAAGCCTGCAGCTCATGTGTGAACCATCCAGCAGATGGAACTTGAGCCTGGTCTCGTCAGGCACATTTTTCATGCTAAAAGTACAAATTGCATATAAAAGATGGCAGCAGTGTCAATGACATCACCTACTGGTTTTGGACTCCACCGTTTAAAGCCTCACCAAAGGGAGGAGTTATAAAAAACAGCATAAAACTCACTGCACATGTTATGAAGGAGGGCTTTGCTGTTGAGGGCAGAGAGGTCAAAAATGAGATGCTCCTGGAAGCGCAATGCAAAATACTGCAGAGCTTTGAGGATAGAATATGGGGGGATGTTTTGAAGGTGAGCCTCATGCTTCTGAAAGCTCCAGAACCCTAAGAAAAATTAATAGAAGCCTGTTAACATAGCAGACTATAAGATTTACCACTGGCCCTGGATGGATAGGGAAGAAAAACAAAAATAATAATGATTGTCTGCCAGTGTGGGGACTCTCATTAGGCTATATCAACGGAGCTCAGTGGAAACTGATAATCATAACAATCCAGAGTTTGTACCGATGCTACTATAAATCTCGTATGTCGCTCAGGTGAAACCACAAAAGGAGGAAAGATAAATTACAGAAGGGAAATTTAAAGGGAGGAAGATTTCGCCATCTATCACACAGCTCTTCTGAGGATCCCATCTCATCAATTGAGTTCTCAGCTAACTTTTGTCTTTATTGATGGCTCCATTTTAAACAGTATACATCACACCTGCACATCAATCCCAGCAGGTTACATTCAGTCTATTGGGCCTAAATGTGTAAAGAGCCTCAACAATCGCTGCACCCCGTGGCCATTTTAGAATAACCACCTTTATTGCAACAATTCAATCTCCAAACCTGATTACCTGTCTTATTCGAAACAAATGGGACAAATAATAAAAAGAACTCTACTGTGGGGTAGTATTGACTTAACAGATCGCATAGGCGGTGCCGTTTGGAGAGCGGCATAGCCAGTTCTGTAAATGATTTATTATATCCAGTGTAGAACGAATGTTTATAGTGTTTCCAGGCCATTTGCTCGCTAAAGATGGCCTGTTTAACTAGCAGGTAGTGTGCATTGTTTGCTATTAGATATCAATAATAAATGAAAATTACTACAACATATTAAGAGTGTTGAAATTATTCATGGGATTCCAAGGAATGATTGATGTAGTAGAAAGCACCCGTAGTTCTTCATCGGCGCAGGAGGCCAACTCTTTTACAGCCTCGCTATGAAGACACAGGGCTGTCGCAAGGAAAGCACGTCCACTTGGTCACCGGTTTAGTTTTATATATGCAACTTAATGTAGGAGAAATTATGTTAATTTATGTTATTTATTAGATGAATTTGTTTAAGATCAGAGCATGTTTGTTGATCCATTACTTTAATAAGGCTCCACTGTGTTTAAAGAAGATTCATTTGCTATTTTAGCCAACAAATGAATTCTTTAAACCTTCCAGTTAATCTAAAACAGTGCATCTCAAATGAGGTACTAAAACCCCTGGGTGTACTTTGGAGAACCACGAGTGGGTACTTTAGTTTGTTCTGATGTTGATTTAAAAAAATATCAGTCATGCACAACTCTTAAACTATTTTTAGTTCAATTAAAGACTCACAAATTGTCATGTGCCAAACAACCTCACAGAAGACGATAGCAACAGAAGCAATCGGGTTCACCATCAGCGGGAAGCCATTTTGGATTCATGGTTATCCACATATCTGTGTGAAGCTTCTTTATCTGCAAGGACTCTGATCAGACAAAGAAACAGACTGTGCTTTGAAAATAGTCTGATCACAGCTGCCTTACTTGAGCCTCTTATTCTTACAAAATTTTAATTGCAACTTATCAGTGATACTAAATACAGTGCAACGACAATGTTATCTCATTGTCATTGCATGATGATAGAAATATGCTTTGGAGTTATTTTAAGCAATTTAAATGTCGGATTTTCAGCTACAGCTTTTGTTTTTTTAGTTATCAGTTGCTAATGTGGTGGTTGGGTGTACTAAAAATAATACAGTTCCAATCAAAAGTTTAAGACCACTTGAAAAAAAAACAGCCTGTTTCAGTTTAAGCATTGCTTTCAATAAATTGCATGCTCAAAAAATGTTTTTTCTCACTTCCATTTCTTCTTGTTGTATGTTGAAGCTCTACTTGGAACCTTCAGATCCAACCATGCAAAATATGATTTTTTGCCATTTTTCAAGTGGTCTTAAACTTTTGTTCGGGACTGACTGTGTTAAAAAAATGTACAATTTTTATTAAAAAAAAAAGAAAAGAAAGAAAAAGTTAAGACAACAACTATCAGGCAATCTGTAAGGAAGCAATCACAATCTAAAACTATGGGGAAAAAATAACTGAAGCTCATTTCAGGAGTGGATTACAAAACGAAACAAAACAAAAAGAAATCAAGACTGAAGGCAAATGTCAACCATGAAGATGTTACGTTATCCTGTAGTTCTCTTTAAAAAAAAAAAAAGGGCAAGTTTTTGAGCCTTTTTTGGATTTAATGACTTGCAAGACAAAGGTGAAGGATTCTGAGAGTACTTCATACCCAGTCACCTGCTGCGTAGCGTTAGCAGAGCAGCGCTGAGTCTGTCAAACTTAATCAAAGTCACGATTATACATAGTCTGTTTCATATTGAGGTTTGGAAAACAGTGGGATTAGCACTGCAGAAGATAACGTGGATACATAATAATAACGTATGAAAATATAGCTTATATAATACTATTCAAAAAGGAAAGCATTTACATTAGCTGTTGAATTGATATACTGGCGTATATATGCTGTGCTATGGTACACTACAGTACTTCTGTTACTTCTGTGAAGGTTCTCTGACAACCTGCCACTGCGTTTTCTTCTTTTATGCTTTCACATTTATGTATCTTTTGCCATTGCAACAAATTCTCTCCTCCCACAGGAACGGACAAAAAATAATAACAATAATATTAAGGATAAAGTTTTATTTATAGTTGCCTTTCGAAACACCCAAGGACACCGTCTTTGTGAACTGCTTTATCTTTGCATTCCATAACCCAGAACAAATTCACAGCACAGCCTCAACCCTGCATAGCTGAAACATTACATTTTGCAGCTACTTGGGTAGGTGAAAAAATCTTATAATGTAAACTTGTTAATAAAATCTGCATTTTTCAAAGCATCCTAACCACTGCGACAGTTTTCTTTTCAGTGGGAGCCTGACTGGACTTAGTTTTACAGGTAGGGATGAATCATGTATGAAGCATGAATTATGTAAAGCATGTCTTCGGCAGTCTTGTAACATGATGGACTCCCTTAATATACAAGCAGAGCAGGGCATGGTGGCATGCAGTGGTTGTTTAACCCTTCACCTTCTAATGTAATGTCAGTAATCCCATCTAACGAAGACGTTAGATGCGGCATCCTTCCTCTGAACTTAAAATGCTTCAAACATAGCACACATACCTTACAGTCAGTCAGTCAGTCACACTGGGTAAGAAATATATATTCCTTAATACACAATAATGTCTGCTGTTGGCATTTACAGGTGGACAAAAAAATAAAATCATATCGCTATAGAAAAAATTATTATTGATTTTTCCCCCCTCCCGTCCTTCTCATCTTTATTTACACATTAATGAATGTGTAAAGAACACCTTATCCAATAAACCTTTTTTGAGTGAAAATATTCTGGATAATGTACGTGAGTAGGCTTTTTTTTTTCATGGAGCTTTGATTTACAATTTTGACCCTATATATTTATCCCTGTGTGCAACTTCTTGTTGCTTTTTAGGGACAGGTGCTTATAGTGCAATATTTACATATGATAATCTGAGCTCAATAGTGGAAACACAGAACAAAGCAATTTTCTTATGCTGAAAAGAGTTTCCAATATTTATTTGCACATTTCAAAAAGATTTTTTTGGTAGTGTTTACAAGGAGGAATGCAACAAAAGAAGTCAAATCAGGAGATTAGTGAAATTATGTTTGTGGAGCATTTTTTTTTAAACTTTTGATTTCTTTATTTTTTCTTTTCACTTTTTTGTGTTTACTTTTAGTGCACCCAATATACGTGAATCTATCTCATCAAGCTGTCATGTGGATTACATAAACACGGGGTCGGTTTGTTGCGGTTGAGGGTTTATTTGCTTTCGTTGCATTTCCTCTTCTTACTCATGATTAAGTTGGACATGCTGGCTGGGAAACAGGCTCAGGGTTATCACCTTCTTGCAGAGGGCTTGCTGCCGATGGACCCTGACAAGACGCTGACTCCCACGGAGGCTGTAAACCCTCTCTTTCTCAGCCATTTAATAGAGGCTGCCAACAGTTCCTATTAAGTCTGTGTGTGCTTGACCGCCACCATGTTTGTGGGCAATGGTCATGACTGAAAATGTTAAAACTGTTAGTGTTGTGTCTATATTTTAGGCAGTTTAGTTTGTATTCTTTTGTTCCTAACATCACTGCAGCTCGGACATTAAATCCCTTAAAATCAACTATAACTACAATAGAAAATATGTTTTACAAATAAATGTAATTTCGCTTAAGTAATCAAAACAGATCGCTTTTTTCTTCTCATCAAAAATCAGCATACAGTGCCACATTTGCCTGTGATACAACGCTCTGCAATTCATGACACTAAGTAGGTGACGTTGGAGCCTCTGCAGACTTGACATGAACTCATCAGGAGCTCAGCTCAGACTTCAAAGCAGACTGAGCTTCCCAGACCTGCTGTGAAGGTGGCAATGGACTAAAAACACATTTCCACTGTCTGAGTGGTGCATTTGCATGTCATTACACGGAGATTGCTGCAAAACCCAATGGCAACAGACAAGAAATAATTTTTAAAAAGCGGGCTTTACCTGTCATCCTTCATAAAGTAGAGCAACAGGCTGCTGCAACCCACAAAAGCAGTCCAGCACAGTTTAACTGGTGTTTTTACTGGTACAGGAACTGAAGAATGTGCATTATTTTAGCAGAACATGTCCATAAACCTGTCAAATCAGCTATTCTATACATCTAATTGGCAAATATTATACTCATGCAGACCTTACTATTTAAGCCTGCCCTCAACAGCTGCTCACCCGCAAGCCACTTTGCAACCCTATCACTGTCTTTCATGCTGTGTTTTATGTACAGTGAGAGAAGTAATTATCTGATACCCTGTTGAATTTGTAAGTTTGCTCACTTTGAAAGACATTTCAGTTCAATGAGTGAGACAATATCAACCAAACATAAAAAAACAAAACAAAAAAAAACAGCACGGTGGCACGGTGGTTAGCACTGTTGCCGCACAGCAAGAAGGTCCTGAGTTCAATTCCACCATCAGGCCGGGGTCTTTCTGTGTGGAGTTTGCATGTTCTCCCTGTGTTTGCGTGGGTTCCCTCCGGGTACTCCGGCTTCCTCCCACCGTCCAAAGACATGCAACTTGTGGGGACAGGTTAATTGGATAATCCAAATTACCACTAGGTGTGAATGTGCGAGTGAATGTGAGTGCGAATGGTTGTCTGTCTCTGTGTGTTGGCCCTGCGACAGACTGGCGACCTGTCCAGGGTGTACCCCGCCTCTCGCCCTATGACAGCTGGGATAGGCTCCAGCGCCCCCCGCGACCCTGAAAAGGATAAGCGGATGGATGGATGGACAAAAAAAAACAGAATAACAGCACAACATAAAAGTTATTCATTTATTTGCACATCAGCGACTAAGTATTTTATCCTCAAACAAAACATGACTTAGTATCAGGAGAAACCCTTTTTAGCAAGCACAGTGGTAGTTGGTCACCAGGTTTGCACACATTATGGATCTGGTACACTGCTCTTTAAAGACACTAGTGATGGGATTTCCGGCTCTTTTTAGAGAAACAGCTCTTTCGGCTCGGCTCACTCAAAAGAGCCGGCTCTTTGGGTTGTTTTGTTGCTTTAGTTAATTAATTAATTATCAACAACAATATAAAATTATGCACAAAAGGAATTAGTAATGTAAAAAACGTGGTTTTCTTTATGTATGTTTATATATAAATATTTATGGCGGCCCCTAGAGACGAAACACGTACAAACTCCAAAGCACATTTCTAGCATTAACTGTACTTCCAAAACAGAGCTACCCAGATCACTTAAATTACACAATTGAATTCATATGTCTATTGTTTTTGTATTAATACACAAACACTCATATACATACATACATATATATATATACATATATATGTATATGTATATATATATATATATATACATATATATATATATATATATATATATATATATATATATATATATATATATATATATATATATATATATACACACATATATATATATACATATATATATATATATACACACACATATATATATACATATATATATATACACACACATTATATATATACATATATATATATACACACACATTATATATATATATATATATATATATATATATATATATATATATATATATATATATACACACATATATATATACACATATATATATACACACATATATATATACACACATATATATATACACACACATATATACACACACATATATACACACACATATATATATATGTATATATATATATATATATATATATATATATATATATATATATATATATATATATATATCTCTGGTGTGAGATACACCAGAGAGATAGAAGGCAGGAGAATAAACCAGCTGTTCTCCACAGAACCAGCAAAGGTGTACTCTCAGTGGCAAGGGAACAATAAGAGAACAGCACCACCAAGGCTGGAGACGGAGCAATACTGGAAGAGCATATGGGAGAAGGATGCAACCCATAACGGCAATGCTCAGTGGCTAGAGGATCTGAGGGCTGACCACAGCGACCTCCCTGAACAGGGTCCAGTAACCATCACAGTGGCAGATATCCAAGAAAGGGTCTCCAGTATGAAGAGTTGGACAGCACCAGGGCCCGACATGGTTCACGCCTACTGGCTGAAGAAGCTGACTGCACTCCACGAACGTCTGGCAGCACAAATGAACCAGCTGCTAGTTAACGAGAGACACCCGGAATGGCTAACTGAAGGCCGGACGGTCCTGATCCCCAAGGACCCCAAGAAGGGACCGGTCCCCTCCAACTACCGACCAATAACCTGCCTCAGTACTACATGGAAGCTCCTGTCAGGCATCATATCGGCTAAGATGAACAGGCACATGGGTCAATACATGAGCGGGACACAGAAAGGAATTGGCAAGAATACCAGAGGCGCAAAACACCAGCTACTGGTAGACAGAACAATCAGCCGAGACTGCAAGACCAGACTGACCAACCTGTGCACTGCCTGGTTGGATTACAAGAAGGCCTATGACTCAATGCCCCACAGCTGGATACTGGAATGCCTAGAATTGTACAAGATCAATGGGACCCTAAGAGCCTTCATCAGGAACTCAATGGGGATGTGGCGTACAACACTAGAGGCCAACTCCAAGCCCATAGCACAAGTCACCATCAAGTGCGGGATCTACCAAGGAGATGCTCTGTCCCCACTGCTGTTCTGCATAGGCCTGAACCCCCTCAGTGAGATCATTAACAAGACTGGCTACGGATACCGACTACAGAACGGAGCAGTTGTCAGCCACCTCCTGTACATGGATGACATCAAGCTGTATGCCAAGAGTGAACGAGACATCGATTCACTGATCCACACTACCAGGCTATACAGCAATGACATTGGAATGTCGTTCGGACTGGAGAAGTGTAGTCGGATGGTAACAAAGAGAGGGAAGGTAGTCAGAACTGAGGGGATTGAACTACCAGAAGGCAACATTGCAGACATAGAGGACAGTTACAAGTACTTGGGGATCCCACAGGCGAATGGGAACCATGAAGAGGCCGCTAGAAAAGCTGCAACCACCAAGTACCTGCAGAGGGTCAGGCAAGTCCTGAGGAGTCAGCTGAATGGTAAGAACAAGATCCGGGCCATCAACACGTACGCCCTGCCCGTGATCAGGTACCCTGCTGGGGTAATAGGCTGGCCAAAGGAGGAGATAGAAGCCACTGACATAAAGACAAGAAAGCTCCTTACCATGCATGGAGGGTTTCACCCCAAATCCAGCACCCTGAGGCTGTACGCTAAGCGGAAGGAAGGGGGCCGGGGACTGGTGAGTGTCAGCACCACAGTCCAGGATGAGACAACGAACATCCAAGAATACATTAGGAAGATGGCCCCAACTGACCGAGTGCTCAGTGAATACCTCAGGCAGCAGAAATCCAAGAAAGAGGAGGGAGACGAGGAACCATCATGGAAGGACAGGCCCCTGCACGGTATGTACCACCGGCAGATAGAGGAGGTGGCTGATATCCAGAAATCCTACCAGTGGCTGGACAAAGCTGGACTGAAAGACAGCACAGAGGCACTAATCATGGCAGCACAAGAACAAGCTCTGAGCACAAGATCCATAGAGGCTGGGGTCTATCACACCAGGCAAGACCCCAGGTGCAGGCTGTGTAAAGATGCCCCAGAGACAATCCAGCACATAACAGCAGGGTGCAAGATGCTAGCAGGCAAGGCATACATGGAACGCCATAACCAAGTGGCCGGCATAGTGTACAGGAACATCTGTGCCGAGTATAACCTGGAAGTCCCGAGGTCAAAATGGGAGATGCCCCCAAGGGTGGTGGAGAATGACCGAGCTAAGATCCTGTGGGACTTCCAGATACAGACGGACAAAATGGTGGTGGCTAACCAACCGGACATAGTGGTGGTAGACAAACAGAAGAAGATGGCCGTAGTGATCGATGTAGCGGTTCCGAATGACAGCAATATCAGGAAGAAGGAACACGAGAAGCTGGAGAAATACCAAGGGCTCAGAGAAGAGCTCGAGAGGATGTGGAGGGTGAAGGTAACGGTGGTCCCCGTGGTAATCGGAGCACTAGGTGCGGTGACTCCCAAGCTAGGCGAGTGGCTCCAGCAGATCCCAGGAACAACATCGGAGATCTCTGTCCAGAAGAGCGCAGTCCTGGGAACAGCTAAGATACTGCGCAGGACCCTCAAGCTCCCAGGCCTCTGGTAGAGGACCCGAGCTTGAAGGATAAACCGCCCGCAGGGGCGTGCTGGGTGTTTTATATATATATATATATATATATATTAGGGGTGCGACGATACACAAAATTCACGGTTCGGTTCGATACTTTGGTGTCACGGTTCGATATTTTTTCGATACAAAAAAATGTTCATGCCTTTTTAATTTGTCATTTATTAAAATTATAAATATATATTTTAACTAAAAAGTACAGTTTTTAAATTTAATGTTGCTGAAACAACAAAGTAATAAAAAAAATAAATCTATCTGATCGAGAAATCACTCATCTTTGTAAAAGAGAGTTTATTACAGAGAAATGGCTCTTTCCAAAATAAAAGCTATACTATCCGCTTCTTCTGGGCTATATTCTCAGCAGCACATTAAACATATCAGATCCCCATAAGGAGAATCCTGTGCTAACGGCTGTCTAAATGACTCGGGTAAAGTTTGTAGCATGCGTGCTTGTTGTTTTTGTCTGCTTCCACTTGTCTTTGCACTAGGATGATGTCGGCGTAAATGTGCAGTCATATTCGTTGTGTTCCCACTAGTGCTGTCAACGTTAATCTCGTTGAAGTGACGTTAACGCCACAACACGGCAAATCTCCGTTAACGAGCTACCGCGGATCGCCCCGTGGGGCTGGACGATGTCAACACATTAACGAGCTAACTGCGCTAATGCACTAGTTCCCACCAATGTAATTGAGCATTGCGTGGCACATCCAACATACTGTTTTACTTTTGTCCATGACGCGCTTACCTTCAGGGTCATACGTCACATGAAAACCAAAATAGTTCCAAATGCCAGATCTGAATGAGGGTGGGGGAGGTTCAATTTGCCATGTTGCAAGGAGAGCTTAACTTCTGTCTCGCTAGCTTGCCCTGCGCTCAGTGAATCTGCGTTCGACTACTCCGCCTAGGCTGCATTGTCGAGCGCAGATCCACTGAGCGCTCAACACAGACAGCATCGTCAGAAGGAAAGTTGATAAAATAAATTAAACATTTTTATTGTTCATTACATATGCGTACCGAACCGAAAGCACTGTATCGAACGGTTCAATATCTATACAGTATTGTTGCACCCCTAATATATATATTTATATTCAAATAATTAAAAAAAAAAAAACTTCAATTACCTGTTATTACCACACACCCAATCTGATTGTTGGTACTTCCTGCCTTGTGTAGCCACTAGGTAACAAAAGCTCAACACGGCCCCTAGCATCCTGGAGCACTTCCGTTGTGTTTTGGAGTTTGTATGTGTTTTGGAGTGTGTACGTGCTTTGTCTCTAGGGGCCACTGTGAATATACTTTTATTTATTCACTCCACATAAAATGTAATAAATAAATTATAAAATACAGAATCCAACTATTTACATTTCATACATTTCAACTTTTAACTACTTACATTTTCAGCTTTTTCCTTTTAAACAAATTTAAAGTGAAACAACACAAAACGCTGCAAACCACAACACAATAAAATATAAATTAAATTTAAAAAAAGGGGGGGGGGGGGGGGAACGCCCAGATCTTTAATTAAGGGAAAGGTTGGCATTTAGAAATATTAATATCACACTCAACTGACTGTGTTTTATCTTCCCATTGCACTGATGGGTGGACAGTTCTTAGGTGCCTGTGCATGTTGTTTGTGGAGCCGGCTCTATATGATATCCTTTTCTTGTAGACGCTACACTCTGCCTTTGTTTTGTCAATAAGATTGAAATGGCTCCAGACTTTGCTTCTTTTCTTGGTGTCACTCATTTTCTTTACTGTACCTTTCCAATGTGCCGTCTCTGCTCAGCGCAAACACAAGGGTGACTTGCAGCGTGAACCGGAAAAAAGTGAAAGAGAGGGCAGGAGAAAAAAAACAACAACAACAACCCACAGCCGGCTCGCATCGTTCACTTCAAAGATCTGGCTCTGAGAGCCATTTCGTTCGCGACCGACCCATCACTAAAAGACACTGTATATTCCTTAGGTTTGCTCCCTCCACTTATTTTCTACAGGACTAA
Organism: Rhamphochromis longiceps; assembly: GCF_057381845.1. NCBI lineage: Eukaryota > Metazoa > Chordata > Actinopteri > Cichliformes > Cichlidae > Rhamphochromis > Rhamphochromis longiceps. The sequence continues at coordinate 30,426,361 of NC_140566.1, forward strand.
GGTCTGAAGATTAGCTAGGCCACTCACTGACTTCTTGCCTCTTATTTAGATGCTCTTTTCTTGCCCTGGCATAACAGCCCTAAAGCATAATGCTTCTACCTCCATGCTTAACTGTGGGGATGGTGTTCTTTGGCAAACAGTGGTTCTGTACATGTGCCGTCTTGGACAGAGAGACCATACGGATGTTGCAAGATTTCAGTCCTTTATGCGTAGTGTGTTACCAATGGTGTTTTTGGTGACTGTGATCCCAACTTTCTTCAGACCATTAACAAGATCTTTCCATGTGGTTTCAGCACATGAGGTCCACATGGAGGGCAATTGATGGTAATTTAATTTTTCTTTCATTTCTTGCTAAACAGCATCAGGGAATGGCACCTTCTCACCAAGCTTCTCGCTGATGGTCTTGTGCAGGTTGACAGTCCAGTCCCTGACGTCCCTTTGCGAGCTCTTCGGTCTTTTCCGTGGTGGTGGAGAGGTTAGAATGGTGACATTGATTCTGTGGACAGGGAATATGTGTAATTTATTGATTTTAGTGATTGACTGCAGCATGGGCACACGGCCATCTGTGGGAACCAGAATTACTTATTTCATTCAATGATATCCAAATCAATTTATAACTTTAATGTAATGTGTTTTTTCTGGGTTTTTGATTGATTCTGTCTCTCGCCATTAAAATAAAACTTCCATAAAAATTAGAGATTGTTCATTTCTTTGGAAGTCAGCTTATAAATTCAGCAGGAGCTCAAATAATTATTTCCCCTACCGTTATTAAATGTCACATATATAAATGTCTAAATACGATTCTCATTTTCCAGCAGAATGTGTTAGCCCTTTTGCAGCTGGAAAAGAGCATCATCCCTGAGGTTAGGTCACCGCAGGGATGATGCCTAGAAGGTGTTTTGGGGTGGCATTTGCTCAGAGTGTCTGCTAACATAGCAGTGAGCAACAGTCTAAATATACAAGTGCAGATTATATCAGGTATCAGTGAGATCTTATTGCGCACTGACTGTTGTTTTCTAAAAACGCACGAGGAGCCCAACAGACTTCCTCACACATACGCTTGAACAATCAGTGTGCGCTACTGGTCACTGAGAAATGCCCTGAAACTGAGTGACTCAGGATGTATGTCAGGATGTGATGGTATGAGCTGTCAACACTGTTATTGTTGTGCATGCAAGCTCCAGCAAATAATAACTGAACCTTGTCATCTAAGTTATGATTCCAGACAAAAAAAACAAAAAAAATGACAATTTGTGTTTGTGAAAGAATAATTAAATATTTAATTTGGTATTTCATTAAAATAAATAGAATATAAATGCTTGTTTTGTGTGCCGTATAGTTGAGGTCTCCAAGCCTGCTTTGAAATTTCAGTAAAAGTAATAAAGTCGCTTGAATGAAAACCAGATCTATAACAGCTGTAGTGTTTGTCTTTATGATTTTAAAATCTTTAAGAGCATATATGATTCCACACACAAGAAAGCCTTGAAACTCTTCCCATAGGTGAGCTTCCAATCCCCTCAATTTACTAAGCTTTTAATAACCAAGGCTGAAGACATGACATGCTTACAAAGGCATACCTTGAGCCTCAATAAAAGTTTTAAAAGCCGTCTTGCCCAGCGTGATGAAAAGTGGTTTTGTTGTCCTTGGTAGCAAAAACGACCACCCCCCCCCCCTTATGAAACAAAACAATCCCCAAAAGACAAAGAAACAAACAAACACCCAGACAGAGGAATTAAAAAAAACAAAAAGACCAGGAAGCTGGAAGGTGCGCTCGGTCTGCAGAGCCAATCCCTCAGATTAAGAAAAAAAAAGGTAATGCATGCTGGAGTTCTGTAAGTTAAGTAGTGGGAGGACACACTTGCTTCACAGCAGCTAATGATTTCACAGTACTTAAAGCTGTGAATTATGTCTGTTACCTAAAGTGCAATATGTCTGTGTCAAAGCTGCACGAAATATCTAATTGTGGTTTTAAGTACACAGGGATGGATGGAAGAGTGCAGAGTTTGATTTGATCAATTTCAAGGTCTTCAGTAAATATGACAAATATGGGAAGGACGTGGAAATCATTAGTGCTTCCAGAATGGTGGCCGCAGTTATAGTTCTCTAAAATCCACATTTTTTGAAACCTCAACATGTCACATTGGTTTATTGGAGCCAGAAGTGACTACGTTTGGATGAGAGCATAAAAGGCTGAGTTGTCACCAGAGATGGGGAGTAACGCGTTACTGTAACAGCAAAAAAAACCCTAAACTTCTGAGCAAGCAATTTAGCACACTGCCACGGGAATGTGAAATTCACAGAGAAACCCCGGATCCTCCCACTGACATGACCGCTGCTGCACCGGGCAAACCTCCACCTGCTCCACTCCTGCTAAACAGGTGAAGATAGATTTAAGAGCAACAGGACTTAGTGCTGCTGAATTTTTTGATTTTATTTATTTTCTGCTGTTTTACTTGCATCTATTTGAAAGAGTGAGTGTAAACACACTCTAATTATTTTATTTTATATGCTCGAATATGCAGACAATCGGTTTAAATGTGAAACAAACTTCTTTAAGTCAAAGACAGTTGCATGATAATAAATTTTTGCTTGATGCAATGTGCATAAAGTTAAAAGATTAAAAACTAATAAAACAAGTTTTAAAGAGAGACTTTTTCATTAGATTCAATTTTATATGATGGATTATGCAGAAAAAATAGAATTGGACTGAAAGGTCTATTGCTTTTTTTTTTTAAGTAATAGGATTACTTTTTTGGAGAAGTAATCAGTTACTAATTAACTTGATCAACACTGGTTATCACTATACTTTAGAATGCTTGGCTAGCAAGCTGCAACCATTAAATACATGTATGTAACACATACATGTATTTAATGGATGTGGCTACTTCATCAATAGCCACAACCATCCACTAGACAGGTCTATACTCTAAATCATGTCTTGTAATAATAAAAATGGTAATAACAAAAATGTGTGTTAGTCTCTTTTCTCATGTGCGTTGTGTATAGTTGTGTATCCATTTGTATCATTAGTTAGATTCTGTTCATCTGTCTTGATTTCACCGGTTGTTTCCCTGCTTCCTTACTGCCTCATTTGTGTACTTTAGCCCTCAGTTTTCCCCAGTTTTTTGTCATGTCCTCCCTCGTGCTATATGCTCCCTCTATATGCTCCCTTGTTGTGTGGTTTCCCTTTGTCTCTAAGTTTTTGCTTTTCTGGCTCCAGCTCTGCCTGGTTTTGTATTGTGTTACTTTGAAAGAGAATTCCAGATTAAAGCTGCTCTTTTGAGTTTATATCCTGTCTCACGAGTCCTGCATTTGGGCCCAACACACCCACACCTGTTCTGTGACAAGAACGATGATTCAAAACATACTGCCAGAGCAGTCAAAGCATACTCGGATAGAAAAACACACAATGGAACCCCATCAGTCATGGAGTAGCCTCCCCAGAGCCTGGACCTCAACAACATCGAAGTAGTTTGGGATAATCTTGACAGAGAATGGAACAAAAGGCAGCAAAGATCCACAGATAAGCTTTGAATGTCCTTCAAGAAGACTACTTAAAGAAATTACAAGAAAGCTTTCTTAACATAGTTCACAGTGTGTTAGAATAAACGTAGCTTCGTAAAATCGTACAGCAAAATAGCAAAACACAAACAAGGTGTCGCTCGAGACATTTGCACAGTGCTCTACAGATGCAAATTAATCCTCGTGAACTTTTTATCACTAATGGTATGATCACTGTTTATCAATATAAACTAAAATATTTTATCATTTTGACGGTGCAGACATTTGGGAAATGTCAGGAAAGAAAACAGGAAATCACGTATCCGTTAGTTCTTCTGCATTTTCATATTTGTCTTTTACTGTTGTGGGATAATTACACCAATGTGCTTTGAACTGGTCAGTCCACAAATCTTGCAGCACTTTGATCTGTCTTATACCACTTCATGAGAACTGGCCACCAAACATGATCTACTAATAAGAAAACGGTTGTTTTTTTCCAAAAGGAGCTAGTTGAGAGTAGCGGAAACATTAAAAAGCACCAGACACACAACTTCCATTAACTTGCATTGTATATTGCACAAAAGGAGTTATAATTGAAGGGAATAAAAATGTTCTCTCGGCTCCATTTCAGGTTGTGATGTTTTACTGTCATCTCTCCAGAGGAGACGAGGAACAGCAAAGCCACATCAATAGTTTCACCAGTTACATAATGAGTTGTGGCGCTCGCCTATTATGTAAAATGCAACATGTCTTGTCTCAGCATTGTATTTCTAGTCTATAGAGGCAGCTGTCAGTGTGAAGTTATTATCTCCGCCTCTCCTGTGATGGATTTCTCCCTGTATGGTTGCTGAACCTCTTTGAAAATTGTCTAGAAAGAAGCCCGTGTCTTTGATTCGGAAGGACTGACACCAAAATCTGACATTTGCCGTTGATGGTTTATATAGTTAAAGATATTTCTGCTGTCAGGTTTCATTCTAGCCACTCGGGAAATATCTTGACATGAGATCATAGTGTCTATGACTGGTCTGTTATCCACAGCAAGAAAATAACAAAGCCATTACAAAACACAAAAACTGGGCCACAAATATAGCTGCAACACCAGCTACAGAAATTCACATTTCCCCCCCTTTTCCTCCCATCAATCTATCTGTAAAATATAAAGAAAATAGCTGTAATTAAACCAAAGTCAAAGTATTTAAGTGCTGCATTAGTGCACTGCGGATATCATACATTTTTCTTCGGCAGTGGGATTCCTCCTTAGAGGTCTGGTGTGAATTCTGGTACTCTGGCACCCCCAGTGCAGAACTGAACCTTTATTACAGGTTAGATAAGGCATAAATGGCTGGTATAGTCACAGCGGGGCTGCAGATTGATTTCACTTTGAGTCAACTTTGCACTCCACGCTGAACCAAATTACCACTGAGCTAAATTTACTCGACTGCTGAAACGCCAGTCGTGCCACATCAGAAAAATAATAAGTTAGACAAAGAAGTCCTGTTATTGCCAGAGGTGCACTTGTACTCTTTGTCTGTGCATCAAGTGCGTAATTTTGCTAAATTAGATTTCCAGCAGAGAATCGGATGACAAAATGGCATAAATGTGCGCTGTACATTTTTCCATACCATAGCCTGTAAGTATGGCCGGACCATTTGAAAGCTGCATCCAGACTGTTAATGCAGGAAGTGAAACTGTAGACATCCTCACTATGGAGATTGTTTATTAGTCTGAAGTGCACGTCATTAAACTCATTACTTAAAGCTGAAATCTGAAAACGCATGTATGTGCAAAGATATTTTGAGAGACTGTGCTGCCATATTTCTCCTGACTGACTGTAAATTCTGAAAAAAATAGTAAAAACACACATGAATAATATCATTTCCTGCTTACCTACAGCTCTCAGTCACAAAATATGTAGCTTTATTTTTCCTAGAGGTAACGATGACAGTTTTTTGTCCAATTTTACTCAAAAACAGCAAATAGTGTACTTACCTGGCATTAAGTACTTATGTGTGACTGACTCAGTAATAAATAAATAAATAGAGGGGATGTGTTATTTAACCCCAAGAACATGATTTACTGACGTTTAATGCTGCAACAATCCATCACCATCACCATCATGGTGAAAAATAGGAAGTAATTCTTACGATCACTTCATGTGTTGTATAAAACAATTTGCTGGCAGTGAAAAAGAAGAATATTACAAAACTGTTGCAGTTTGTTAAAAAAGGCTGAGGAGTTAGTTCATCATCAACAATATGATGCTATTTAAAGTGGACGTGCTCTGTTCATTTCCAGCTCCGTATTTGTATTCTTGGACTAAAGTAGCTTTTCATGAGTCATGCTTCAAAATAATTCTTATTTATTTCATCTTGAGCCTTCCTGCAGCCCCTTATTTCATCCTCGGTCTGATTTAACCTTCTCCCTCTCACCCAGCTTTCTTCTGAGTGCAGGCAAAAGATTTGAGCAACCAATCGGTGGAGCTTGTGTGCTCACAGCCAGAGCTGTGTGCCCAACATGACCATGTTGGGGAAACTGGCTCTCGGTGAAATTATACAAATCCAAAACTGAGCAGCCGGAAGGCCTCACAGGGATTATTTACACTGATGATTTGAAACTTTGGCAATGATTTATTTGAGCATCATTGCTATATACAGTCATGTGAACAAGACAGTTTTCACAGGACTCTATGCAAGCCTGCAAAAAAGCACACCCTTACTGCTTCCCTGGGAATTAAGAGCGTAAATAGAGCCACTGATCAAATGCACCTGATCAGGTGATCATGAGTAAGCATGAGCACCTCTATAAAATAAAAATGTTGGCAGGTTGCTGCTCTGAAGCATTCAGGTGTGTGTTAACAAGGTGCCATAATCTTTTCAGCAGCGGATGTTCTAACAAATTCACCCCACGGTCAGACCATGTAGAGCTACACCTAAGCCCTCAGTTAGCATGTTAAATGTTAAAGTTCACGACGGTCTGTTAGAAAAAGCCTGAATAAGTGTGGCTTGTATGAAGAAAGCCTCTTCTTTCTAAAAAGAACATGGCAGCATGGCTAAAGATTTGAAAAACTGCAAGAATAATGCACTTGTATTATGCCAACTGTGAAGCATGGTGGTGGTGTGGCGACGATTTGGGCTTGTTCCTCAGCCATGGGACTCCATGGCTGAGGACCTCAACCCGATTGAAAACCTGTGGAAGGTTATATATAAATGCATGAGCTGCAGTAACATTATAAAGCAAAGTGGGCCAAAGTTCGTCCACAACAACATTAGAGACTGATAAAGTCATACAGTAAACAATTACTTGATGTTATTGCTAAGTGTGGTTCTAGAAGGTATTGAATCGTGGGTATGCTCATTTTTCCACAGGACTCTCGGGTAAAGCTTTCTGTTATTTAAGTGAAAAGCAGATTAATTTTCTTGCTTTGTCACATTTTCCATGTCTGGGGTGCGTCAGATGTGTATTAATAGTACTTCATGCTATTTTTATTATAAACACATAATAGATTTCAATCACCAAAAGGTGAGATACAGCAAGTTAACACATATTGCCCCGCACTGTATGGTGGACGATTATAGAAGCTGCTGACAGCTGCAGAGAGGCCACTGCTCACCAGAGCCCAGACGCCTCGGGCACTCAGTCTCATAGACGCAAATGGATTCAGTGTGGCAGCACCTCCGAGAGTGGGCTGCGTTTTCTCCTTAAAAATGTATTTATGCTTTGTAAGAGGTTCCTTTGAATCTGTTATGAGAATCTGGAGAAGGTGCAAATGGGATGACGATAAACACGACCCGTCGTTTTATTATTGTGGCATCACTTGATGTGACAAATGTTTGTGCTGTGTGAATCAGATCAATGTAAACACAGTTTATTTGTAATAAAAGTCCTTCAGAGATGTTAAAGCTGATCCTAAAATGAAACACATATGAGGACAATTTAAGCTTTGGATGCATAAGAGCTCATAAACTCCAGCTAATCAACCATTTGAATCGGCATACTTTGATACACACTTTTCTCTCTATATAGATTTTTATACATTTTTCACACCTACACCTAAAAGAAAACCCAGAACCAGACACAACTGACTCATATTTGATCAGCAGTAGCAGCTGAAAATATTTGGTATGACTCAGATATATAAAGATCCATTTAGTGTGGAGCGTATTCCGCTGTATCGTGCATTCGTTTGCTTCCAACGATCCGAAGTCAGCATCCATATCCCAAGGTCCAAAACCCCACTTACTGCTCTCTAACGACCTGCGTCTCACCTGAGTTCAAAGGGCTTTGATCTCTGCTGCCCAAGTGAAGTGAACTAAAGGAGTAAACACTCCAGACTTTGAGTAAACACCTCCAAGTATGGATTTTAATGGATGGGAGCCGCTGGATGAGACGAAACACACTACAGTAGGTTTCTATACCCACCTCTGCAGAAGCTTCTTGCTGCTGCGGGAGATGCACACAGCTGAGGGCAGGGTGAAAAGCACTGATATATAACCTTCAAGTATAAGCTGGACTCTCTATCAGGGACACACGGGCAGACGCGCACTAGGAGACGATGCATCATTAAAATACAAAAACCGCAAAGAAAAGAGCAGTCGCTTTAAATTAACCTCGTCTTTTGTCTCCACATCCTTGCCCTTGAATGGATCTGTTACCCGTAAGATAAAAAGAGGTTTGAATTTTAAATCGGCATAAACAAATAATAACTTCCAAAAAAGTGCGTAACACCATTACTTTCACATGCTGTATAAATCAGGTCCCCCTGTGAGATATTAGGCACCCAATGAGCCAAAATCCTTCAAGGTCAGAGCGTCCCTTCATATATGAAGCTACTGAGGCTGAATTCTTGACATAACTCACGCTGACACGGAGCACACATCGTGCCAAAAACATGTAAGATGATGAAAAAATTCCCACTCGTGTTAACAATGGAAAGCAAAGTAAAGACGACACTGCCATTTGTGTATTGCATTTTCTTTAGTACTTTACATATAACGGGAAAATACAAGGGTTTGCTTTCAAGAGAATACAGGAAATTTAACAGTGCTCTGTACATTACAAGATTATAGTCAGTGTGGTGGTTACTTGGCACAGCCAACCGAGCCGTGCACGTTGTGCACATTTCACCATGGGCGGGGGTGAGGGTGGGGATACAATTCAAAATCTTCATTTACATGTTATAAGCAGTCTAAGTTTCTATTAGCAGCTTGAAGAAGATACAAAATGAGCAATATCTACACTTTGCCAAAGCAGGAAGGGACTGGAGGATGTAAAAATCATAATAAAAATAACGTATTAAATACTGTGTGAGTACGTCAGCGAGGAGGGGAAGAAACGTGTGAAAACCGAAGCTGCTATTAGACACTTAATCTGTAAAGTCACCAGATCAGACTAACCAGGTTAACACTAATCACAAAAGAACCAGGCTTAGTTAGGAATTCTACATTCATCCTGAGAGACCGTCATTTGAAGTCAAAACTCAAACTGATTTTTCTCTCTAGTTCACAGGAAAACATGTCGATGTCGTAGCTGAAGGAGGTCGGGCTTGGACCGTCGTCTCGTTTGTAGCCGATAACACAGATTTAAAAATTATTAAAACCAGAATTGGTCATTATTCTTTTCAACCACATGGAACACAGAGAGGGCATGCAGCAAATCAAACCCTTAAAGTCCCAATCCAGGATTTATGTAGATCAGCTGTGGGTCTATATACAAGTAATATATGGAAAAGTACAGTTTAGTGATGAGAAATAATCTCACGCCCACTTTCAGACAAGAATTAAAGGGACAGTTCACCCTACACTAAACCTCTGGGTTGTAGTGATATTTAATCATGTCATTTTTTTGGGATTTTCCCAGTTTTATAGAAAAAAAAAAAGCTCTCATCACATAGATCATGACCTGATTACACAAAGCGATCCACAAACCTTGTGGTGAGCACTTACATGTACAGCAGGAACTATTTTCTCTTCACCCAACTACACCCTCCAACCATAACACAGTGCAGGAGAAAGCATCAATCTACCCATGACACGATGCACACCCTAGTGACAGAGTGACATCATGTAAACAACATAAATAGCGTCAAGCCTTCATTTACAGCTGAGCTGCAATGTTAACAAGCTGCACGCTTCGTTTTTAGTGTTTGCAGACAGTAGAAAGAAGAAATCGCTCCAAGCGAGGTTTGTAGAGGTTTTTTTCAAGGAACTGGTTCAGGATTTCTGAAACAGACATTGCTGTTGAGGTTTTAACAACCTTGAGCGCCTCAAGACAAGAGCCATCTGGTTTCATTATATTCAAGAGAAGGAGAACAATGCTCCTGCTGATACCTCTATACCTGGAAATACCACATACCATATATTTTAAAATATGTCTTTGTATTTATTTTGCGGTGAACTGGCCCCTTGAAAGGATTAATCCAGCTGCTGGTAGGTAGTCACATTGAGTGTTGAAACATGTGGTTTTCCAATGGGAAATAAAGTAACAGCTTTTGTATTTGCTACGAGTGACCGTGTCTTCAGATTGTCAATCAGTGAAATTTTTAAAGTACAGATAAAGTATGTCTTTAATTCTATATTTTCATCTGAAGAAGCTGGTATTGCATAACAGCTGCCACAGTGAGAGGAATTCTGGATTGGGTCTTTACCCAGACCCTTTCCAGGGTCTTAAAGGCGGTAAAATGGCAACAAAATACATTTTGAGTGACAAATAGAGTCACAAAAAGAAGCATGTCACATTTGTTTGCTTATTTGCAGGATCCAAATTAGACAGTTAACACAAAAGAAAACTCCAAGCCCTTAGATGCACACTACAGAAGTTAAGCAGAGTTACATGGAAAGCCATTTTTCAAATCTGCTTGTCTCATTAGTCCTGAAAAGAACTTATTTTATGTGAGATCAGAGCTGGAATAACATCAACCTTTAAAGTCGTCTCTAGTTATTCTCTCTAAGTACTATAAAGCAGACAAGCTAACAGGGCAAGTGTAATTAAAAATACTATCAGCCCTGCTCCTGGTTACTATGCATCTTTCTGCCTGGCGACGTTTTCAGTCTTCAGATATTTTACGCTTAACTCTCCAGAGCTTTCATTTTTTCTGCTTGAGCTTACCTGAAAGCCACGTCAGTAAACATTTAAAAGACAGCAATTAACACTTCTGCACAACAACACTTAGGCTGTGTTGATTTCAACCGCTTTGATTTGTCAGTAAAGCCTGAGGTACATTTACATGATCTCACACCCGCACCCATATCATCCTCACAGCTGGAGTAACAGAAGCACATTTAGCATTTTCCCCGCAAAAGCTACTACGCTCTGGCACCGTTTATATTTGAAGTAAATTTGTGACCTCTACACACAAGTTCACCGGAATAGAGAATCGAAACAGGGCCCACATAAAGGTGTGTCTGAAAACAGTGTGACAGCATGAGATGGTCATGACTTAAATGATGGAAGAGAATCAATGATTTATTCCGTAACCTTCTTTAAGGATGGATGGCGTTTCCTGCAGAGTTTAGAGGATCTTGTGCTCAGTGAGAATGTTTCCATTAGAAGTTATTCTTTTTATTATTTTTCCAAAAGGCTGGAGGGCCAGCCAAACTTGGGGAAGGGAAGTAAATCATCAAAAGATTAGAATCTATTACAAGTCTGATGCATAGCAAGTCCCCTCGTTCAACAGTCAGATGTGATACCATTTAATAAAAATCTACAGTTCTGTTGTAACATTACCGAGGGGAACCTTCAGCCCACCACAAGACTATAAAATATTCAAGACTTCAACCAGCTTCCACTCGTATACCTTGGAGTAAGCAGCTTGTCGAATGTTCGAGCTGGAACTGGCTCCAGCTCGATGCAATATATACATATACTAGAGAGGAATGTCTGCATGTATGTAAGCCTGGCCTGGCCTGGAATGGCATGGCATGCGTGTAATGCATGATAACATATTCAGTTTAGTTATGTGTATGAATGATTATATAATTACAATATAAACATTTACAAATTTGGAAAAAAAGTTGCTGATTGTGCCTCACGATCCCCTTCCATGCAAAGACTGTTAGAGATCCTCGCAATGCACAAGCTCTTTGTATTTATTCCTCATGCTGGAGAGCAGTCGTAGTATTTTACATAGTAGCTCTTACTACACTGGCTCTAGCCGTCGTGAGAAAACAGGGTGTCCGCGCTGATATACGAGTGAACTGTGACCATTTTTTTTATTATAAGGCATTAAGATTTGTTCAGGACCATGAGGACTAGTAGTAGTAGGGCACTGCTTTTGACTACCTATGAAATGTAGAAAAATGTAAGGAATGAACATGAGTGTGCCGCACCAACAACAACTATGAAGAACGTTTTACCGTTAAAAGAACGCTTTTCCTACTTTGGCGAAAAACAAAAAAACAAAAGAAAAAATATGATTTTTTTTAAAACATAGCTTTCATGAGAGTCTTTGACAGTTATTTACTCATCAAAGGCCTCTTTGTTTGGAATAGGTACAGTACTGCAGAGTCCCACCGAGCCACGACCGGTACCATACACCTGTCCGTATCAGGCTTTCATTGAAATCAGATCCTGAAAATAAGAGAGCCGCAGCAGCTCTCTCGTCGCCCATGGCTCGGCTTCCCAGTGAAACAGGTTTGCAAAAGCCAAGATTTACAGATTTCTCTAGCAATCGAGATCCTCTGGTCAGGTCTTTGGCTTCCTCGCGTCCTCCTCTGTGTGAGCGTGTATGAAATTACAGCACTGTGCAAACTAAAAGAAACTAACCAAAACAACAGTTGACCTTTTAGTCTGTGAAAAAATTATCTTTCACTTAGGTGTAAAAGAGAAAAATAGAAAGGAACGTTCTTCTTAGAAAGCCGAGAGTGGGGCTCGACGCTGCACCTCGTATCTCAGGCTATTTCTTTTATTCTGCGCATGTAATCGTGCAGTTCCTCTGGGTCTTGAAAGCCCATATCCTGGCAAACCCACTGAATGTCCTCTTCATCTGCTATCGGGATGGAGTTATAGGGCAGCTCCTCTGTGGGAAGGGTGGTAAAAGTGGTGAACTTGACTCGCTTGCGCTTAGAGGTGGGTGAACTGGCATCCTCGCCGTTCTCCTTTGTAGAGCCCCCAGAGCTGCCGTCGCCCCTTCCGTGTACCTGGCTTTGAACGCTAGTCTGGGAACTGCCACTGCTGTGGTGGTCCCCGTGGCAACAAGTCTGTACGCCCTCCAGAGGGTTAGTGGGACTTTCCACTTGCTGTGGTGACAGATCACACTGGGCCCTCAGCGGCTGGCCGTTTCCCAGGAACACCCAGTGGTGGGAGTGATCCATGTTGGCCTGACCCTCAGGTGGGATCCGCTTATGGCGGTATTTAAGCACAAAGACAATGCAGTTGATGAGAAAGACTAAAATGGCCAGGCAGAAGACTCCCAGTAAAGCGTACATGCCAATCTCAAGGTCAGTCATGTTGCGAGGCGAATGCACAAAGTCTTCCTCCTCCTCTTCTTCACCCTCAGTCGGTTCCTCTTGGATACTCATAGTAGGTAAATTGGTGTAATCAATGGGAACACTGGCAGGCTGCTCGTTAGATGTCTCATAAATTCGTCCACTAATGTTCGGATCGACGATTGGACGCCTGGTGACGGGTGCCAGCTCAATCTCCCCCTCCGTGGTCGCCTCTTCCTCAGAGTCCTCCTCGGGGCCAAAGCGGACCTTGACATAAACTGCAGCAGATGCGATGACGCTTTTGCGTTTGGTCTTCTGGCAGGCCTCACAGATGGTCATCTCCACACGCACCATCTCGCCAGATCCTTCTCCTTCTGCCACCACCACAGGCCAGCGTTGCTGAGGCTCCTGGGTTACTGACACAACTTTGTCATCCAATGTGGAGGCATTGAGGTTGTAGTCTTTGGGATCAAAGTAAGTCAGAGTGGCGGCTGTGTTGTCACTAAAAAGCATCCAGACAGACAAGCTGGCCTCCTGTCAGAGAAAAACAGAGAAATGCATTTTAAATTTCTAGAAATTAACTTTTTCTTGTTTCAGTATCAAAATGTCACTTCTGAAAATGCATCAAATGCCCTGATCACAAAAAAAAAAATCTGAAATCAAGATTTTTTTTTTTCCATTGAGAATGTAATTTGACTTGTGGTTCATGAGAAAAACAAAGAAAAGTTATTCTAATTATTTCAACGCGATGAATATGTCAGGAGAAAGTAAGTGAAGAACATAAAAAACTGCACCAAAATCAATAAACAAGCTGCACTTACTTTACATATTAAGAAACAGCTATGGTTATTCTTACACGTACTGTGTTTTTCCTTCTTTTGGGTAATATCTATACACACTAAGCAATGATGGATGCTTATATTAAATACACCCCAAGTTCAAATGTTGAGGTCAGTTTATGTCCCCACTTGTAGCCATTCGACAGATTTCAGACTGCTCTAAACACAAATTTTCAACTCCTGCATCTGTACGATGCAGTAAAGAACAGTTATCCCTAATATGGTCATATTAGTCATCAACTGTCAGCACAGTACCCCACTCAGCCAATCAGAAGACAGCATCCTTAATGGGAGACGAGCTAAAACTGTGGAAGCACATTTCTGCCCAGCAGAGACAAGTCAAACTTTTATTATCTCAAAATGTCCCTCAAAATATAAATGTACTTATTTATATATTTAGCAGTGGAAACAAGCTTCTCTATATAACAGCTTGTTACAGGCAGTGGACGGATTGGGGAGCTGCACCAACACCCAGTGTGAAATAAACAAGGTTTATTTTGAAAATTAGAGTCCGACACAAAACAAAACGTTGGGAATGAACGTAATAGATCCACTGAAAAAACAAAGCAAAAAGATTTTTGTAAATCTCAAGCAGAAATAAATGTAAGATAATGATGATGCTATGTGTTAGTTTTACCAAATACAGAAAATCCATTTATTTTGTGTGAAGTACTTGCATTTGTTAAATACTATTATGAGTAATAGCAGGATGACCCTTTATTTATGGGTTAATAACAACGCTTATCAAGATGAGAGACGACTGATGGCCAAGGTGAAGCAAAGGTATAATTTTGATAAAACAATAACCCATTCTGTAGATGTTTATTCCTCACCAAAGAATATTTAAACAGTTCGGTTCCTGTTATTTCACGGCATTGATCGTGATTTGAATGCCTGTTCCCAACTGAGCCTTTGAAGTCCTGGACTTGCTCTAATTCCTAAATCTCCAGAGCATTTGTGAGCATCCGCAGTGCCCCTTGCTCAGTACAAGCCTCGACATGCACACAAAACGGCCTGCCTCTGATGTGCACACAAGCGAACCACTTGCGAGCACAGAGGAGGAAGGGGTGGCAGAGAAATGACTGTGTTGTCCTGAAGGCTACAACGCAGGTTTGTTTGGCAGCACAGACAGATGAGGCGCAAACAGCAGTGGTGTGCGCTGCAAATGATGAGTCCGTCTCTTTGTGTTTGCTTCTTGTGTTGGTTTTATTTTTGTATTTTCTATCACTCTTCACTGTCTGCTCTCCCCTATAGAGAAATTGGATAAAAAGCCTGGGTGCCACTGCCAACACGGCAGTTACCTGACAACATTCATCTGCTGCAGAATAAACCACAACATTGGTGTCCGTGTAATCAAGGATGCATCTGACAGTCCCTTTTGTTCACAGCTTGCCTAAACATCAGGTTTGTAGGTGCAGAACAAATGCACAGAAGGAAAAAAGATGTTTTTGGTTCGAAAGAATGGAGGGAATCAAGTAGGGAAATATCAACCCTATGTTTGGTCCAAGCCTCTAACAGATTGGTTTAGGGTCCTTTAATGTGCTATTCGGGTGTCATTCTACCTGTCGACATTTTCATTAACATTATTCACCTTTAAAAATTCATCATGCAGTCCTAAGTGGCTCAGACATAAACATAAACTGTGTAAACTAATATTTGTGTAATATATGCCTCCTATTCTACTTTAGGAAACTCTAAGAACCAAAAGCAAAAGCAGTCTGACAGCAAAGTACACTATTGGGGTGATACTGTGGAGTCTTTAAGGTAAGATGGGGCCTGATTATTCAAGACAGGATTTTGAGACAAAATTTGAGACAGGATGTTGCTAATCCAAAGAGATATTGTGTAAATGAAAGTCCTACATATTTGTATCATTTCCTTTCTGAAGGACATATTATGGTAAAAAATGACTCTTCACATAGCTACTGGATGACACGATAATGCTATCAAGACAAAGTATTGGGCTAGACACCATCTTTATAAGATGGTCAAGTACAATAACCTAGCGGCCCCCAACCCGGACCTGGTCAACCCCCGGGGGGACCATGAGAGTTGAAGCTCCAGTGTGAAATTTATGGTTTTCAGGGTTTTTATCATTAACTCCATTTCCCTGGGTCTTTTCCCGCGTTGTAGTTGTGCGTCTTATTTTGAAAGAGATGCTTACACGTTACCATAGTGACCAGAGAGCATTAAGGGGCAGAGAGGAGGATGTTACTCTCAATTTTGTTGACTCATTTCAGGACAATGCTGCTAATAAAATTACACAATTACACAGTGAATTCGTGTTTATTATTATATTTACAAAATAACACAGTTTTTGTCTTGGTCGTATCATTTTATTTTGTTGTATTTATCCGCGACACCTTAAAGGCCGGTCCGTGAAAATATTGTCTGATATTAAACCGGTCCGTGGCGCAAAAAAAGGTTGGGGACCGCTGCGATAACCTCAGTTTTGTCTGAATTTAGAAGCAGGAAATTAGAGGTCATCCAAGTCTTTATGTCTTTAAGACATGCCTGTAGTTTAACTAGCTTATTTGTATCATCTGGCTTCATGAATAAATAAAGCTGGGTATCACCTGCAATATGCAATGCAGTACTATTAGCGTTTTCTAATAGTATTGCCTAAGCGATGCAATTATAATGTAAAAAGTATTGGTCTCAGCACAGAACCCTGTGGAACTCCATGACTAACTTTGATGTTAGTCATGGAGATTTCCCATTTACATGAACAAACTGAAGTCTATTAGATACAAACAATTCAAACCGGTGCAGTTTATTTATTATTCATTTAAAACCAAAGTTATGTTCTAATCTCTGTAGTAAAATATTGTGGTCAACGCTGCACTGAGATCTAGCAAAACGATCATAGAGATGAGTCCACAGTCAGAGGTCATAAGAAGATCATTCATAACTTTCACTGGTGCCGTTTCTGTGCTGTGCTGCACTCTAAACCCTGACTGAAACTCCTCAAATAAACCATTCCTCTGCAGATGATCACCCAGCTGTTTTAGAATTACTTTTTTCATGAATTTCTGAGATGAAAGTAAGTGAGCAGCTTGCCATGTTTTATTTGAAAAAACACTCCACTGTCAAAAATTCATGTCCTCTGTTCAACCTCAGTTCTCCTTTGCATGGATGCCTTTGCCCTTGATTGTAACAGCTAGGAGAATAACTACACTCATCACTTTAGTGGAGAAAGAATTTTAACGGTGTTTCTGTGTTTTCTCAGAACTGACATGTGGGTATAGCAATAGTAAGCAAAACTCTTTCATCTGAACAACACGATATGAATTAAAGCTACCAATATGGATGATAGTAAAGTAACTTTCTCAAGTTTTTATTTTGTGGCATCTAGAAATATATATATATGGATGTAAACGCAACATGAACAGCTTGGATTATAAAATATGCATAAGCAGTGCAAATATTATTCCGTGACATTTGCATCAATTTAAGGTTGCAGAAGTGCGATGTGTACTTTTTCGCTACGCAGCAACAACAGCAACAGGAGTGGTTTACAAAGATCCCTTAAACGCTGAAGCCTTTCAGTTCAAAGAGGATTGAACTTTGTCATGTGGAACAGAATAATGCAAAGAGACCTTGATTGTCCAACTCGCTCCATACATAGTTTATGTGTTTCATTCATTTCTGGAGTAATAGAGGACATTTAGTAAGTTTTCCTGTGAAACGGAATCAAATGGCTTGAAATAGCTCCAGTAGTCCTCTGAGAGCTTTGCCGGCAGAGGAATTGGCTGCCTTTTATGGCCCGGCCTTGGAGAGCACTTAGGACAATACATTACAATAATTAAATTTCAAGGTGGCCAAGAAGCGGAAAGCAAGAAGAATTGGAATTTAATGCTCGCTTCTCTCTCACTGATGCCTGATGTGGTTGTCGTCGCGTTTTTAGCAACTTGCAGGCCAGAGAAAGGGCAAAGCGGGAAAACGAGTCAGACGCACACATACACACATTTCTCCCGAGGTGAAGCAGGGCTGCCAATTAATTCTTAGCTTAGAATTGCAGAGACTCTTGCTCCCGTGTGAAGAAACAGTGGCAAAGACTTTCCCCCTCTTACACAGACATCTTCGTGCTTTTCACTTGAGCAATAAAACCCATTTTGGGAAATGTATTTGGACGTATCAGAAGTGTTTTGCCAGGCTTGGCTAATATGCAGTTTTGTAATATATAATGGGACCAAAGATACTTATTAGTTCTCTGCAGCTGCCCTCACATGGTGCCCTTGCTAACAATGCTGGGTTCAGTTTAAAAAATCTAGCATAGAAATGGTTTTGTTGTCTATGTTGCGTGTTAAACCTGCATCAAACTGGCGACATTTTGTTCAAAAATCAAACTAGTACCTCCTGACTGATGTCCACTCATTGGACATTTTATAAAGTGCACCTCAGTTGTACTGGATTAGACTCCTGTTTTTTAAATTCTTCATGGTGTAGATGATCCACATTGACATGATAGCACCACACAGTTGCTGTAGTTGTTTGCTGCACATCCATGATGTGACTCTCCTATTCCACCATATCCCGAAGATGCTTGACTGACAGCGTTTGATTGAGATCTGGTGACTGTGGAGGCTATTTGTATGGAAGCTCGTTTCTGCCATAAAAAAACAAAAAAAAACAAAAAAAAAATTATCCATAACTCAATATTTTGAGTTATTTTCTCAAAGTTTTGACTTATTAACTCAAAATTTTGAGAAAAATTTCGAGTTAGCGCTGCCAATCAGTAATCTACGTGAATTACGTCATTTCCTTGTTACCCGGAAGCTGAAGCCCTCAGCTACAAATGCTATAGCTAAGCTACCAGTATTACGGCCAGTCATGAATGCACAAATTGCTGAGTATTTTCAGCGTGGCTTCACAACTGATGAAATCCTTTTGTTATTAGCTGAATCACATGGCGTTACTATCGCCAATTTGTTGCGATCCAGTTTTGAGTGCGCGTTCCTCTGCGCCATATCCTTCTGGGTAACAAGAAAATGACGTCATTCACGTAGATTACTAATTGGCAGAGCTAACTCAAAATTTTGAGTCACTGTTCTCAAAATTTCGAGTTAATAAGTCGAAATTTCGAGAAAATAACTTGAAAGTTCAAGTTATGGATACTTTTTTTTTGGGGCGGAAGCAGGCTTCCATATGTTTGAATACAGTGAATTCACTGAAATGTCCAAGAAATTAGTTTGAGATGATGTGAACTTTGTGACATGGCTGGTGACAACCATCAGAAGACGGACAGATTGTGGTCATAAAGACATGAACATGGTCGGCAACAATATTTAGAAAGGCTGTGCTGTTTAAAAGATGCTAGATTGGCACTAAAGGGTCCAAAGTGTGGCAAGAAAATATGCCTGAGAGCATTATGCCAACATCACCAGCCTGAACTGTTGATACAAGGCAGAACAGATCCATGGTTTCGTGTTGCCTATGCCAAATTCTGACCCTGCCATCTGAAAGTCGCAGATGGCAGGGTCTGAAAGTTGAGTTTTATCAGACCAGGAAATGCTTTTCTAATCGTCTGTTGTCCAATTTTGTTGAGTCTTGTGAATCGTAGCCTCAGTTTCCTGCTCTTAGCTGACAGGAGTGGCACCTGCTGTAGTTTTCTGCTGCTGTACCCCGGCTTCAAGGTTCAAAGCGTTGTGCATTCAGAGATGCTCTTTAGAATACCTCGGTTGTAACTACTAGCTATTTAAATTACTGTTGCATTCCTATCAGCTTGAAGCAGTCTCGCTATTCTCCTCTGAGCTTTGGTGAAAATGAAAGTATTGTCACCCAGAGAACTGCTGTTCACTGAATATTTTCTCTTTTTTAGACCATTCTCTGCAAACACCAGAGACGGTTGGGTGGAAAATCCCAACAGATAAACAGCCCTTAAATCACCTTTCTTCCCTTTTCTGATGCTCGGTTTGAACTTCAGCAGGTTATGTTGTGCATGTCTTCATGTCTAAATGCAGTAAGTTGATGATATTTACAAGTAAACTTAATATCACCAGACTGGATACATAAATAAGGAAAATGGTAAGAGCTAGGTGTTAGTCAGTAGCACATAATCCAGGCTCCTACTGAGCTACTGAATTAAGCTGTTGGTAATGGGAATACTCAAATGGTTTTGGTATTATATTCAGACCTTAAATAAGAGTGTGTACTATCTTGTTTTTTCCGATGAGTTAATATGTACCTAAAATACAGATTTTAAAATTGAGCACAGTCCTGTTGCCATGCCAGTTTAATCGGACTGCATGTGGACATGCTGACTTGTACAAGTGTGTTGGTATTTTGTTTGTTTTTGTAAGCTCTGAATTAGAAATGATCCAGGAAATTGCGTATACCACAAGACCAACAACACCAAACATCTGCAGCGAGGGTCATTTTTCAGCCAGCCTCCAATTAGGATGAATTTTTCAGTGAAATGGAAAAGACTTGGCATTGTTTACTTCAGCATCACTGTGGCATTTCTTCTTTTTTTTGTGGGGGATTTTTTATTTTTTTTAAATCACAGCTTAAAGTTGTTATAGGATTTGGGGATTTGTAGATAACTGTTAATTAGTGTTACATAACATACAAAAGAAGGTAGAAGAATTTCACTCGGCAGGAGTGAAACACCTTTTTAGATTAGCTTCTAATAAATTAACCACAATAAACCAGCAGTAAAGCAAAACTCTAACAACCCTAGAAATGCACTTGAGAAGTCGAGTTCGGTGACTCAAATTAGTAGAGGTGACACCGAGCACACCTTTCTCTCAAAGCAGCGTAAGTCTCAGACACAACTGCAGACCTTGATACAATTTAAAGAAGTGAAACCTCTGTAAA
The DNA here is from genome assembly GCF_057381845.1 of Rhamphochromis longiceps. Taxonomy (NCBI): domain Eukaryota; kingdom Metazoa; phylum Chordata; class Actinopteri; order Cichliformes; family Cichlidae; genus Rhamphochromis; species Rhamphochromis longiceps. Next base: position 30,446,942 of record NC_140566.1, read on the forward strand.
GCCGTAGAACTAGATGAGTTGAAGTAAAGTTGGGAATTTTACTGTGAACTCTGGGAATTCCTTCTCCTTTGAGAATCTGCCGTTTTTGGCTCATCTGAGGTTGCGGCTTGATTTTAAACCTAACAGTAAAGCAGTTTAAAAATGCACAATGACTCTGCACTGTGTGATAACTCGTGTCTGTACCTGTTTGGGAGCAGCGAGTGTCTGGATTCCTGTTGCCTTGGCCACCATGGTGTGGCTGTTGCCGGGGCTGGGCTGCAGTGACAGGGTCAGGCCTGAAATGGCGTGAACACGCAGCTCTGTGATGGAAACCTTGTCATCTGTGACCGAGAATGCCGCCTCTCCTAATACTGCATCCACTGCCAGAGGAGACTCCACCTGCAGAGAAAAAGATGTGCTTTTATTGCATCCCCACATGACACAGGGACATCGTTTAAGTCCAGAATAGACAACAGCTTTATTGTCTCTCTGAAGCGCATAAAGCCCATGACAAGCCACTTTTGGATTAAAGTGCTTTGTGCTGTTGTTTGTTCCAGTGCATCTACTTTCTTCTGTGTCAATGCCTCGCTGTCTATCACAGTGAGAAAACAAACCTAAAAAAAAGGCACACTCGAGACAGAATCTATCATCAACCAGACACAAGGTACAATTCGAAGACGCAACCGCACGCTATCAAAGTCACTGTTAGCAGAAAACACTTCTGCCCATCTAAGTGTCATCAAATGAAATGCAAAAACCATTTAAAGATTCTGTCCTGCCTCTGCGGGTAATCCTGTGCTTTTGACGGTGCCTCTGCACCCAGTAGTTTAAGCACTTTTAAAATATCATCATTTCACTTTGCAATTGCAACCAGAGGTCACGAGGGACGGGAACAAAGTAAAGAGCCATTCAGTGAAGCAGTGGCCTTGTCCTTAGAGTCAGACGGGGAAATCTTTTCCTCTCAAGCATTTTATAACTCCAGCCAGAGTCAAAAGGCATGTGAAGCTAGACCTGAGATGAGTTTGGTGCTCCGACGAGCTTTTCCAATCACCATCAAGTGCAACCTTGAAACAGCAAGTCAGCTATGCCCATCGATACAAATGTCATGCTGCTAAAACAAAAGTCAAAGCTCAAAGTTTGGCTCATTTGTAGGTTAAAGTGAGACACACATTAAAAAATGTGTTACCACGCAACACTTTTTGGTTGTTGTTCTTTTTTAATGTGCAAAATTGTACCTTTCTTGCTAAAACCTGTCATTATTTTCCATTTTTATAACAGGATTATTTCATATTCACCAAATAAAATGGAAAAAAAAAAAAAAGAATCTTTTTACAGAATTCACTGATTTATTAGGTGATAAAAGAACAATGACTGTAATTTGCTAACAGAACAAAGCAATAACTTTAAGACTTCATATTTAGATAAATGCCTATTTTTTTTTAACATTTATAAACATATAATCCCAGAAAGCTTCTAATAGAAAGACACTCTTGTTCGTAATCACAGGTAATCAGCTGGGGATATTTCAGGGTGATATCGCTTAATTAAAAATGCTGCCCTGTAGTGCACGACATTAATCTGGATTCAAATAAATCCATCAAATTATTATTATTTGATATAAATAAAATGGCTCTTCACTGTTTGGTCGCCTTTGGCTCACATCGAAGTGCTGCATAATTTGGAGCAAAAATTTGTTATGTAATTTGTCATATGAAGGCTTGAGCCAAGTCATCAGTGGAAGCAGATGCATCTGCAGGTGTCTGGTTTTATTAATTTGGGTTCGATTCTTTATGAGTTCTGTTGAGCTTAAAAGGAAAACTCCCGTAATAGAAGCAAATTAAAAAGGTATTTATTAGCTGTTCCAAACTATTATTGCTATTTATTATCTTAAATAAACGCTATTCACATTCCCCAACTTCATGTTATCACCTCCAATGACACCTTCACTTTTATTTTCTTAGTCAGGGCACTGTTACAACGTAGCAGGCCGGGCTAATTAGATGTGATGTCAAACTTTGCGTCGCCTTAATACAGTAATGATACAGTGTTCTTTGCTAATGTCCTTTTAACCTACGGAGGTTAATGGCTGGCATCAGTTACATGCTGCTCCGAGAGCTGCTCTGCGTTTGAATGTGCTTCCCATACACACACAGTTTTCCCTCTATGGCGCATTCATATCACAGTAAAGTATTATAAAGTTACTAAAGTACTGTTGAATATTTTATAAAGAAACGAAAGTAATCTTTCATACCGGTAAATGCATACGGGCTAAAAATACGAGGGGGGGAAAAATCTTCTACGCAGCTATTAAATTCTGTAGTCAAATTCCACTTCCATATCCAGGGGAGGAGGTGGAGGTGGTCAACAAGTACAAGTACCTCGGGCTGTGGGTGGACAATAAACTGGACTGGTCATGCAACACAGAGCACCTGTATAAAAAAGCCCAAAGCCGACTGTACTTCCTCAGGAGGCTGAGGTCTTTTAACATCTGCAGGAAGCTCCTGAGGATGTTTTACCAGTCGGTGGTTGCTGGAGTACTTTTCTATGCTGTGGTGTGCTGGGGGAGCAGCACAGCAAAGAAGGACTCATCCAGGCTGGAGAAACTGATCAGGAGGGCTAGCTCTGTGGTCGGCATGAAGCTGGACACTCTGGTGACAGTGGCAGAGAAAAGGACATTAAAGAAACTGATGGACATTATGAACAATGCCAGGCATCCTCTGCACACGGCCATAAACAATCAGAAGAGTCTGTTCAGTGACAGGTTGCTTCTCCCAAAGACAAGAACTAACAGACTTAAAAACTCCTTTGTCCCACACGCCATCAGACTGTTTAACTCCTCTCTGGAGGGGAGAGGGAGGGGAGACAGGAGGACAAAGGAGGGGGGAACAACTAAGCTGTAGTGCCTCTTCACCTCACTGTACAATACCTTGTGCAATACTTTTTGTAAATAGTCAACAGTGCAATAGACTCAATACTTGAAATGTGCAATTCACTTGTATTTTTATTTATTTTTTATTCCTATTTATTCTATTTATCCCCTTTGTATATTTTATTTATATTTGTCTCTGTATTTATATGTGTGTGTGTGTGTGTGTGTGTGTGTGTGTGTGTGTGTGTGTGTGTGTGTGTGTGTGTGTGTGTGTGTGTGTGTGTGTGTGTGTATATATATATATATATATATAACAATTCTGTAACTTCGGTCGTTGCTGTGCTTTTTGGAAGTCGAATTTCCCAGAGGAACCCACCCGAGGGATTAATAAAGTTCTATCTTATCTTATCTTATCTTATATCCATATTGTTCGCCTGTGATGGATTAATGCGCCAGAAAAGAGAGTTATGGTTTGCTGGGCACCCAGAAACATGCACACATGCAGCCACAAATACACCAATGTGCAGAACCCTAAGGCGTGATAGTAGATGGATGAATTAAAAGAAAAGAAGAAGAAAAAACTTTTTTTTCTGGAGGAAAACTCAGTTGCATGATGGATCACTCTCTTTTTGGGAACAACAACAAAAACATTTGCATTTAGCTCGACTTGTCAAACTTTTCATTTCCACTTTTCATTTCTTCTTCCTTCGGTTTAAGAGGAGAGTAAATACAGGTGAAGGCCTGAAGTTGTTTGATGAATGCCGACAGAGCTGAAGGATGCGTCCTGAGCGAAAAGAAGTCACTTTCTGCGTAAAAACATGTCTAATCATAAATCCTGCTGAGGTCAGACAGAGTGCGACTCTGCCAGGGAAATCTGTTTACTTACAATTGATTTTCTGCTATTTCACGTTCCAGTCAGCTGTGGCTGATATTTTCAATGGCCAATTATAGTGACTAAAAAGAAACGCTAACACTGCTTAAAATCAATATTGGCAACTATGCTCCCAAAACCCCCCCACAATTCAAATAGATCACACTGTACATCGATTGTTTAAAATAAAGAATTGTAATGGCAAAAAAGGTAATCTCGTTCACGGTTATGATCCATGCTGGAAATGTATATTATGTAGCCATTTATTCCTCAGCTGTCATTTACTCAGCTTAAGAAAAATAAATCACTTGGAGCTATAAATCAGCTGCTGAAGCTGAAGTTTGGTATGAAGACTTGAACCTCCCACGGTTTAAGCTATTTTTGTTGCTTTATCTGGCACACATACACCCTGACAATAATCTCATAAACCCCTTTTTCTGCATTCTATACTGCCTACAGATTCTTTACCATCAATCTAATTGAGCTATCAAATCTTTTAACTTTTCAACTAAATCAAAAACACAGGAATATATATGAAATATGAAATAATAAAGGGAAAAAACCCACACTCAAACAGACAGGATCATAATTTTGCACATAAGTCACAATAAACAAAACAAAAAGTGAAATAAGATAAAATAAAATAAACGAAACCCCAAAGAATAAATATGAGCACAGAAAGAGCTGATTCATCGTTTTTCTTATGAGCATGTTTAAACTGTGGACATCTGCTCATGACTAGACTACTAGCACTTGTTCTTATGTATGATTACTGTCACAGTGCCCGCTGAGAATTCTTGCATATGTGATAATGAGATTTATGGAGCAGGCTCTTTGACTGGGGGCCAGAGAGGCACTGGTGAGAGCTGATTTATTGGTATAGTTAGTAACAGTGATCTACTCGAGGATGCATATCTAAGACACTGTCTATGGCACGATTACTCCTTTTTACTGTACATGAATCCTCCATTCTCCATCATTGCATTATGACACCGGTGCATAATCACCAGGAGGTAATGTACAGATCACAGATTTTTGGAAAATAAATAAATATGTCGGAGTGGATGGGAAAGACGGGGATTTCTGAAGCCCTTGAGCCAAACTTGGACTTGTGGATGGATGTTTTTCCGAAGGTAATGAGGATCCCATATATATCATTTATAGTCAACTTCGGACCGCAGGAACTTCTCCGTAGTTCTAGTAGCTGTGGGAGGTAGAATATTCCCTTTTCCTGCACTGCAGGGGCTTGGTACCATTACAACTCATTTATTAGGATTTTTTTTTAACCTTCTATTATAGAGCAGGCATTCTACCCCGAACCAAGACAATGAGAACTTTTGATTGGCTCAGATGTATTCAATTCAGTCTCATTTATAGAAGTTTGTAAGTGAAAAGCTAAACGATCAGCTAAATGACATCCTATGAGGAAGCTCTAGGTGATAGCTGTAAGGAAGATCTCCCTTTTGACAGGAAGAGACCTCTATCAGACACAGGCTAACTTTGGGGTGCAGGTGGTTGAAGGTTTAGGGGAAAGAGAAGGGAAAAGAAGAGCACAGAGACCACAAAACAACAAACAGGACAAAACACAAGCTGCATGAGAGTTAACGTTAATCTCGGGAAGTTAATAACATGCAGAAAGAAAGAAAAGAAAAGAAAAGAAAAAGCATCAGGTGTGGAAAGAGCGGGGTAAAGAAGTGCTCAGTGCATCATCTTAAGTCCCCAAGCAACCTGAGCCTACAGCAGCATAGCAAAGGCTTACGGGTCATCCTGATCCAGCCCTGACTATACTTTTAAAACTTTAGTAGAGTGGGTATAGGAAGCCTTGTAGCTGGAGAATTGAAGGCTCAACCTCTATTGTACTTTTAGAAAGTCTAGGAGCGTTCTTCTCGTTTCATTAGATTGTTTATATTCTTTGTCAAGTATTGTGTGTCAAAAACTTTCCCCATCTAGGGAAATTAGTTCAAGCTATAAAGGATGTGGTGGGTGGCAGACGCACGTTACTCACAGTATGTGTTTCTATATAAAAAATAAATAAAAGTATATTTAAGTAGGTTTACAGTCTTACCGCTGATCAAAAACATCATAAACCCAGAGATTTTAGTTCTCCAGCATCAAATACGCCCTGATTTGTATTCTGTTGACGTCTGTTGTGTTCAGTTACGGCACACGGAGAGGATTCTGCTCTTAACTTTATTATGTGCAAAAATGAAACGCACTTGTTGTTTGAGAGCGGTTTAGTCAACAACATCTAAGTGTTTGTATTTAGTTATGAATGAATTTTTATCGTCTGAAGCTGAAAATAGCTCAATTGCAGGAGAGGATGGTTTTTGGTACTCAAGTTAATTGAATCTGTCAGCTTTAAATCTATAAATAATTGGCATAAACACGAGCAGCAGATTCTTCCGTCTAGTCTTTTAAAAAATTATATTGCCAGAATCCCAAGTGTCCCAGGAAAAAGACGTCTGTAATGTGTCTCAAAATAATTATCCAGAATGTCAAATGAGAAAAACTGAGGACTTCTCTAGTCAGGTTTATTATTTATTCCAGGGACAATGATGCAATCTGGTGATTTCAAAATAATGAGGGTGAGAACAGCTGAGAACTTTTGGTACTTCTGGAGGAAAATGAAGCTTCTGCTTTTGACACATTAAAAATGAAAACCCAGGAGAAAGATTTGTCCCTGGCTGTTAGCCGTTTCTGATGTTTGTCATGTATTCCTGAGTGCATTTGCTTATCAAGTGCAGCAAACTGTCTCTCGTTCTCGTTCAGATTGGCTCATTTTCCTTTACCGCAGTTACTGATTTCCCATGTTTCCAACGCTGGCTGTGGAAAAGCCCCACAGAAGGCTCTGCTACATGTTACATTCGATGTGTGTGTAAACACAGAAAGAGCTCTGCTGATTGTGAAAACAAGGAGGGAAAAAAAGCTTGTTTACTGGTAGTGAAGTTCACTAGTTTGGTTTGTTGTCGTGATGACATTTTCTAATTATCACCAGAAGCACATCGAGGAGGCATGAATAGAAATCATGATCCCCCGCCAATCAACAGCTGAACGAGGGAACATGTAACACATTTTATTTTTTATGTATCAAATTTTATACAGAGTAGCAAAAAAGTCTTTACCCATTTGACATACTGGTAACATTTACATGTTTCAGATCATCAGATTTTAATATTAGACAAACGTAACCTGAGTTAATAGAAAATGCAGTTTTTAAAATGCTAATTTCATTTCTTAAGGAAAACAAGCTATTTAATATAAGAAAGTAACTGCCCTCTACACCTAATAACTGGTTGTGCCAACCTTGGCAGCAAGAACAGCAATGAAACGTTTAAACTGCAATCACTCGTCTCTGCAGAATTTCTTTAATTCAGCCACATTGGAGGGTTTTGAAGAATGAACAGCCTGTTTGAGGTCACGCCAACACTTTTCAATCTGATTTAAGTCCAGACTTTGACTACGCTACTCTAAAACCTTCATTTTGTTTTGGTGAAACATTCAGAGCTGGACTTGTTTGTGTGTTTCGGATCATTGTCCTGCTCCATAATTCAAGTAAGCTTGAGCTTCAGGATATGAACTGATGGCTGGAAATTCTCATTCAGGATCTTTTGATAGAAAGCAGAATTCATGGTAATTAAGCCAAAAATCAGAATCAGTGTTTATTCTTCCAAAAAGTTCAGCTTTTGTCTTGTCAGTCTTTTTGGACAAATGTCAGTCAAGCCTTTCTATTTGTTCACCTGGAAACTCTTCCATGGATGCCAGAACCTTGATCGAGGAAAGATAGGATGTTTCAAAAAATTTGGTCAACCACAATTAATTCATAATTCAACGAAACGGGTAATTACCTGCCAGGAGGTTTGGATAGCTTTCTTTCTTCTTTGTTTCTCCCCCCCTTTTTTTTTTTTTTACCTTATATGATGAAATCATCACTCCAAACTGTGGTTTTTCTTTCCTTGGATTATCTATCATGTAAAGAAATCGGGAAGGGAGGAAATGCTTTTTCATGACCCTGTACATGTAGTTCTTGGTGACCATTGAAATAAACATTCATTTTTGCCATTCATTAACACTACAGTGAGACTATAGAACACAGTTTCAGGCCGACCGCCTATAAAATGACTGCGAGGGTGTGCAGCGAACTTGTGAGCTGGTCTTTGAAAAGGTTGCTTTGAAGACAGGAACCAGGTGTGGGAACACTGCACAATGCAACTTTGGTGCATCACGACAGCAATAAAATGGCAGTGAGATAGACTTTGTCTGCTATCAGTTTAAGGACTGACTAAGGTCGACTTACATGCAATCTGTTTGTGATCACAAATCTGTGACCATCTGCATACACTGAAAACTCACCTTAATTACTTACGGTGCTGTTGCGGCCCTATTTTTACTCCAGCATAAGCGAGCCATTGAAGGCTTAAAATAACTGCCTGATTTGTGGCAAGGACTTGGCAGCACTAAACTAAAAAAAATAAATAAAAGCCAAAAATTGCAGCCTAAAAGGCACAGCAGTAACAACTTTAACCGTAATTTATTCAGTTGTTTTAACCTGATGATAGGATTAAAGGAAGAGTTGGGACTATGTTTACTGGTTTTAAAATTTTCCATAACTCAAGCGTGAGTTCCTGACTCCAGACTAAGATAACAGAACAACCAACCTCCCCTAAACCCAAGGCTAAAAATATTTCCGATCTCCCAGTGATTTGTCAGAACACATTTGGCAGAATATGAACTGGATTCAGTGTGGCGATAACCTGAGTCGCTAGTGTAGCTCAGGGGTGGGTAAGATCTTTTTTTTTTCCCTTCAGAAGGTCATACTGACTTAAAGTAAGTGAAGGGAACACAGTGGACCAGTGAATTGAAACATGACTCACACAGAGCTGAGCTGTGCTAAACTGGCAAACAATTTGCTTTACAATAGACAATCCGCAAGTCCTGAAGGCCTTCGATGATAACTTTGTTTAAAAATGTCGACTTTTTATGATCTGTAACAGGTTATAGTTGATGCGCCCCAAGACGTTAAACACCCTGTGTTGGAATCTTTTTAAATAGCGCTGTAGACCCACTGAGGTTGCTCGTGCACATATAAACTCAATATACACATAACTGTAAAGCTCCTTTTCCACCCCTCTCTGTAATAGTCGTGACTTTAAGCACCCACCATCAAGCCAAGGCAGGCAGCAATCATTTTAAATACTCTACATATGGTATGTCCTTGCCATTGTGATCAATTCTTTATATGCTTCCACAACAGAGTGAATATTTTATCCACAATTTGCATCTCCTGCCGTGGTTCATATAAAATCTAACCGATCAGGAACAAAAAAAAAAATAAGAGCCTGAGAAACTGCAGAAAATGCCAATCCTTTTCACCTCGAGAATACTTTCTCCCTTGCTGACAGTGGGCGATAATTATTGTATGAAAAGCCAGAACCTCCCACCAGAAAGTAAACAGAGCTATTTTGACTATATTTAACAAGCAGGGACAAGCATTGATTCATAGCTGCGCCGAGAAATGAATGATGATGTCTTTCATCTGCGTTTTTCTCTGCCATAGAGGACAGGTCAGCTGTGGTTATGCAGCTCATTCTGGCCCAGCTCCCAGCTGGATTTGTCATCGGTGCTGCAGGCAGGGGAAGTGAAGCAGGAAAGCAGTCACACTTTACATGTTCTTAAACTGGAAGCTGCTCTGTCGATCTGCGAGGCTTTACACTGTTTCGCTGATGCTTAGAGCAAACAGAAGATCAATGGTGAGCCCAAGCAGCAAAATGACGCTGACCAAAAAAAAGCCCCCCCATACTAGTGCATATTACTTGCATCCCACCATCTTGTCCTTAATACACCTCTGCACTTTTCTCCTCAAATCGTGTGCTCAATAAATCATACTTTGGGATGTAGGATGCTACATAATATCCAGTGGGATATTTATTCATGCTAGGTGTAGTTTTTATGGGTATCCCAGTGTCAGCTGCAGCACAGACACATCTGAAAACAAGTCACCTTTCAGGCAATAAAGCATCCTCCCACCCCTCCAGAAAACTACACATCAGTCTGGAGAGAAAAGGGACCTTGAGAAAGGATTTTCAATAGGCTTTTTTTTGTGAAGTGAAAGCTAAATCCTGTTTCATCAAAGGTTTCGATGCAGGGATCTGCAAGGCAATTTAAACCTCCTGGACTTTCATTATCCTTTATTACCCCAGAAGAAACCCTCGCTGGCTGAAAGTCAGAGTTGCACTGTAGAAGTACGTCTGAATCATGCAGGCTGAGCTGCAGTAGGAGCATGCCGCTACCACTAATTGAGACACTATATGCACACAGTATGCATAAAAATAATTTCTGAGACTAGTGGGGAATCTTATCAAACAGAATGTGACATTATACTATGAACCCCACATACTGAAAGCGCTTTACATTTTCTAAAAGTCAAACAGCTTTTCTTTTTTTTTCTCTCTTGCTGCCACTTGGGACCTCCAAAGAGTGAGGATGTAGTTTTATCTTTGTTTTTATAGAATATACAGAGAGCTCCAACCAGCTGGAAATTTACTGGTACTGTAAATAGAAAAAGTGAAAAAAAAAAAAGTAGTATTATTTATTATTTTTCTGCAGCAAATAGATTTTCTATTTTGGAGAAGTAAACACTGCATAATTAATACACTTCAGCACATTCACAGTTCACCTCGAACCCAGTTGTTGTACCTAGCTGTTGTAGAACACATGCGAGGTGGCGATGGTTAAAAACATCACATAACTCGAATCACGAAAACTTCTGATGCGATTTAATATTCAGAGTGCGCAATAAGCTGAAGCCAGGTTTTTAGTTTTTGTGGACTCGCACGACAGGCCAATTTAGTCTGGCTGCACTCTGACTTCTCCCAGCTCTCGCCTTCATCTCGCAGACATGATGGGCATTTTTCATTATGCCTTCCATCGGGGTAATTAACACCGACGAGCGGCGAGATGTTTTTCCCTCTTTATGCTTGTTTGCACAAAACATAAAGCGTTTCTCTTCCAAGAGGATGAACTGATGAAATACAAATGTAATACCTCTTGAAGCGCTGTGGAAAAAAGTTAAACACGACCTCTCTGCTTGCAACTTTCACTGTCATGTAAACTTTTGGGCAATTGCACAGCTTCCCACACTCTCAGTAAGTGGGTACAACAGCTGCGGAATAAACCTCTGCTCCTCCTCGTCCTCCTCCTGCAAGGCAAGGGTTCCCTCGGCGGCTACAGAGCTTCGCAGCAGAGCGGTCTGCCCAGTGTCCCTGATAGTCACACAAGTAAAATTACCTTCTCGGGGGGCATCTTCAATTTTATTGGACGGATTAAAGCACACAGATAAGAGATGGGAGGGGGAAATGACACATGACAAATGTCCTAAGTCACAAGACGTTGCTCTTGTGCATCTCACGTCTCGGGATTGATGCTGGGACTAATAATACATTTCCGTATAATCACGCCCTCGTGTATGCATTTTCAGCAACGGGTTTGTAAGCAGGTTTGCTTTCATGTGATACGGGTGCCGATATTCCTGCATATTTCAGCAGTTCTTGAACCGTCGAACACTTTAATGCATGTTTGATCCTTTCCCCTGTGGAGCTCCGCTAAATTATTTACATCCGTCTACTTTTCACTAAAGATGTGATTGCATTTGAAGACTGTGATAAACACAGAAAGATGAATTAATTGTATAGATCTGTGCAACTCCAGCTGGATTCTTTGACAATGAATGCCACCATTTGCCCAGCAAATCCATTTAATTTGTCTGTGAAACTTTTCACATTGTTAAGGTGCGCTAATATTTATATATTTTAAATACTGATTAAAATTCCTGTAGATTAGACTCAATTTTATTTCTAGTTTGCCGTCTGTCGCCGGGTGATTGCGTGTTTGCACATATTAAATGAATAATGCGCTGAATACTGTCCAAGTCTGGCTTTTGACTTTAGGAAGCAGCTATTGTTCAGTAATCCTCTGGATTAAACCCCCTCCCCAACGGCTCCCAACAGGTTTAGCGGATATTCATTGAAAGTCATCGTTTTGATTGTTGATCTCGGAACGTAAAGATAACATTTACACAAAAAACAGCATCTGTTACATTTATGGTTGAACCTCTTGAAGGGCAGGGTTTTTTTCCCTTTTCCCTGTCCTAGCAGAGACCTGTCAGATGTAACACAGAAGGGCTTAATTCATGCAATAATCAGCAACTGCCAGCACAAAAAGCCTGAAATCAAATGACTGTCTGAAATACTGCACTAAATGGTGAAGAGCTGTTTCCTCTCTTTATTCCTATTCATGAGCTGGTGAACAATTTGAATCAGCCTCATAAGGCTCAAAGATAATTTGAGCCTCTGACAGACTGAAAAATTCAGCAAGAGGACCATTGTTGAGATATATGCAGTTCATTTTCAGAAAGTCTTCTTAGTAAAACCTGCTCTGATCTCTAAACTTCTTTGTAGTTTCAGTTTTGTAAGCCGTCGGTCTGTCTTACTGAACAGCTGGTGCCCAGACATCTAATCTCTGTTTCCTCCAAGTTGCTTTAACGTTGCACTTTTCCATTAAGTTGCCTTCCACTTTGCAGTTGTTCATTAACACCTACGGGGACTGAGCTGCAGGGGCAGAAGGCGGACTCTCGAAGCAGCTGGAGTTTTAATTTTGTCTGAGTGCTTACTGATCATTTGACTTAATAATAATATTGATGAAGAGCTAACGTCCCGCTTGGAGCTTAAACTTACAGCAAAGTAAATGGGGAATAACGTCCACCCTGGTGATGTCAGAGGAGCGGCTCTAAATGTCTAAACCAGTCTTTTCCATTAGTCTTGTTGGCTTTGAAATGGTTGCTTGGAAAACAGGGACCAGGTTGCCTTTAAATCAACTTTGGTGCATCAATATGGCGAGAAAATGGAATCCGTTTGCTACTACTTCGTGAGTAAATGGGGTCAAGTCAGAATTGACTGTGATAAATCGCAGAAAATCGCTAATTTCTTGTCATCTACATGCACAGAAATGATCAGTGCTCATTGTTTATAAGGCGCAGACCTTTTAACTGTTCCTGGATCAGATCTGTGCTTGCATTCCTATTGTGCCCGCTGATCTGAGGTCAATTAAAACTGTGCCGACATTCAAAAAGATTCATAAAATCCTCCACAAACAGTGACGTCGTCACTACAGGACGGCAGTTTAACTGCAAAATGATATAGACCAGGGTTAGGCAACTCCAGGCCTCGAGTGCCGGTGTCCTGCAGGTTTTAGATGTGTCCTTCATCCAACACAGCTGATTCAAATTACGAAAGGTCCACCTCAACATGTCTTTAACTTCTTCAGAGGCCTGGTAATGACCTAATCATGTGATTCAGCTGTGTTGTCTCACGGTGAGGACACTTGCACTCGAGGCCTGGAGTTACCCACCCCTGATATAGACATTGGGCAACCTTGCTTTTATATGAGAATATAACCAGATGGGTCAAGATCTCGATTGCAGAGCAATGTGTTGCTCATCAAACCGACTCAGACTAACTTCAACATGCTGGCATTCTGTCTACATGTATAAATTAAACAGCAAACATGCATTAGTCTAAGGAGCTTGGGAAAAAAAGCGTCTAGATTTCTTTACGTTCCGAGATGCTTCTTCAGTTCTAAGAGCAATGGGTGGGGTGTCCCAGATTTTTTAAGTCCTGTGGGAGTGTCCCAAAGAGGGCCGTGGTCCTCTTACTGTTCTTCTGCCTAATCACACGTGCCAAGGTGCGAAAATGGGTGTGGGTCACAATTAAGTAAACCTAGCCCCACGCTATCATGTGATTTACTAAGCCTGCATTAGAACACTATTGTTCGGTGGCTGGTTGCCTCCCACCAGTTGGCAACCACTGTGAAGTGGTTACCTTCTAGTTGGAAGAAGGTTGCTGTCCTATTTTTATTTGCTAGTGTGACAGAACCCTGGGAAAACAATGCCTTGATTTGTCTCCATGATTCCTGGATGAATGATCACGGAATCTGGTGCCGACATGGCGGTGCCACTGTTTTTTTCCAGCGGCGACACAAATCTGACTTCTTAAAAATGTGTTAGAAATACCTGCAAACAGCATTTCCATTGGTGTCAGTAGTATTTAGTGTATACTGATGATCACAAAATACTGCCATGTGTGCTTTAAGTGCAGCTTTAGAGCTGCCAGCAAAGCTCTGACGTCTTGTTGACTTCTGGACATTTGCTGAATGATACCATCCTGGATTCAGTACTATTCTTTTTAAAACTTTCAAAATGAATGATGGCACGGTCTCTTAAAACTTAATTTATTTATTTAGTACAATTGCTTTGAGTCAATGTGGCAAGTTACATCTGGTGGTAAATTGATATATAATTATTCATACCCATCAACAGATTACAAATGATCTACTGCTCATTTAAAATGATGGAATGGCAACTCATATCTTCTCTCCCTATTTCACCACCATCAGATGCATCCATTAGGCAACTATTCTTTCCCCTGACAGGCGGAAACTGTGATCTTTCATGGTGAGCAAAACTCTCACCAACCATTACTTCTCTCTGTCCCCATAAATGACCAGTGAAGCAATCGTAAATCACAGCCCAGGAGTAATAACTTGTGCCGCTTTCTTTATAAGGACTTCTGAACCTGTCTCGGTTGACGCATTTACATGCACTTTATGTCAAGCAGCTCTTTTGCTTGAGAGAAGCGGACATCAACAGCATCATACGCTTACAGACAGACTGATGGGCTTTTGTTTCACAATCGACAACAAGTGAAAAGGAAAAAGGGTAAAAAGTGGCACGATTGTGAAAGGGCTGGAGGCTATAAACTTCAAGGATAAATCTTGTTTATGACAACCTCAGCGTTATGTTCCATGTTACTAAACCGCAGTCAAATTTATTGCTGAGATTTAGGGAACACGGCATGATGAAAAAGAAGCAATCAAACCGACAAACAAGGGTTTTGAGGGAAGAAGTGAAAACAAAGATGAGCTGCGAAATTACCCCCGAATTGTATGCAGCAACCCACCATCACTGCTTATCGTCTGTCTTCTGGGTGTAACTATCAACCACAGCTTCTTTAGTTGTGCATGCACTGAGTTTACCTTAATAATGCGGGATTATTACAGGCATTACTGGTCTGTTTTTCCTGTTCTGATTTGGTTGGCACTGTGCAATGTTAGTAGATTAACCAGCAACGATGGCCTCAGCTATGGACATGAGGCCTAGCATTATCCTTTAATCAAAGTGCTAAGAGTCTTCAAAAGAACCGCCCTTCTGCTCGCTGGCGTAAGAGTACTGTAAAGAGTAATGTGCTTTGTTCCTCATCTTTTAAGCTAACGCATGCATCATCTGTCATTTACAAGTCTCCTAACTGTTCCCTGTTGATTAATGTGAATCTCTGGGTGTCTAAAGGAGTTTACCTTCAGCACAGTGGATCCCAGCTCCAGGCCCACCAGGACCGTCCTGTCCACCAACTCCGCAATCCTGGGATCAGCCACCTTCAGGGAGTCCTGCACCAGGTCTGTGACATCCACCTGCCAGTCGGGTCCCAGCATGGTGATAACCTGGTCAGTGCCCTCTGTGGAGGTGGTGTGGAACTGTGTGAGCACCTTGACCAGGGCCCGCTGGTACTGCAGGGTGCAGCCTCGACTCACCCGGCGATCGTCGTCTTCGTCGTCCGCGTCGCTGTCTCTAGTGCTCCTTGGAAAGAGAGGAACAAGTACAGGGTTAAACTAAAGCTGTATCGGACTGAGCAGTAGGGCTAAGAATCCAGAACACGGGACATTAGAGGGGTATAAAGTATGAGCTGAGTATGAGTATTGTCAGTCTGAGTCTTCAAACCTTCCCCACTCTTTATTCAGATCCCCATCATTTGTTACGGCAGAAACAACCGTTTTTCCTGCGGTCACAGATTAAACAAAAAAGTACAAAGAAAAATAACCCACACAATAGAAATCAAGCGGTTCGAATGACACCACAAACAATCACACACAAAAATTACAAATACACTGAATTTGTAAATGGCATGAAAGCAATATTTAAGCCCCTATAGACAATCAATCAAGTGTACCTTCACAGGATTCCCTTTCTAAAAAAGGAAGCTGCAAACTTATTTATCAACGTTCACAGCACACAATTTATTGCTAATTGCACTAAATTCAGATTTTTGCTTTTACGCTTAATATCGTGCCCGTTATTTCTGCCTGAAGGAGACACCGCAGCACATCCAAGGAAGCATTACACATTTATTGATTCATGTCAATTTATTTGGAATTCCACAGGAAACGGTGTTAAAGCCTTACATTACCAAGCTACCAAATTCTGAATTTGCTCAGTTAACCTAGAACAAGTCACGCAACACCAAAGGTAACAAAACTTCTTGCAACTCTTCAGTTTTTGGTATCAGGTTCTTTTCTACTGTGGCTTCTGTGGCAGGACTTCCACATCGCTAAAGAATCAAGAGAACGGAGGGACGACAACATTAACTTTGGACCCTTTTCTGAACATAATGAGCACTTGGATGGAAGTCTGGCTTGGAAAGTCTTAACAGTGGTCCATTTTCATTTTGATGTTTCGAATTGGTTTGATTGTTTTTCAGTGTATTTGTGTCGATATGCTTCAATTTTGAGTTGAATAAATCTTTTTAAAGGAAACTGTTATAATTTCAGGACCATAGACAGCGCACAAGGTTTTCATTTCACTCATTATTGAAGCCTGTTTGAATTATAATGACTCTGTCTGCCATACTGCCTCCGTAATGTCTAACCTATATTTATATGCTTTTTCAATTACAATGAACGAGCTACACCTGCCCTATTAGTTGAATATCATGTCTTAGTTTGAGACCTTGGTTCTTTTGTAAATCACCCTCACACACTATTTTGCACGTTTTGTAAATCCAGACCTATCTGTCACTCTAGTGTCACTTTTCAACATGCAGGCTAGTCTGCAGAGTTCAGTCTGTTCTTCCTTGACTTCAGTAATTCAGGTTGAAGTGTCAAAATTTAGGCTAAGGTGGAATATGAGCATCGGTGGTTGTCTGTCTCTACCTGTTAGCCCTGTGACAGATTGGTGGCCTGTGCAGGTTGTGCCCAGCCTCTAACGGCTGCGACTGGCTCCAGACCCTGAACTGAATAAATGAAAGAAGATGGATGGGTGGATGGATGGAGCCTCTTTCACACTGGGAGTAAGAAAGGGCAGAAGTTTAAGGTAGTTGTGGAGTTTGAGAATGTTATGGAAGCCCGGTACCCTTGTTCTGGCCAAATAAGCTGCCAAAAAGATGAAGAGCATCAGAAAAAAAACCCCACGAGACTAAACCATCACCAATCATAACTTGTCACTTCTTCAAACTGAGCATCTGCTCACTGCTAAGTTACGCTCAGTCCTGTGTCATGATGCTATGTCTCAATTTCTGCCTTTTGTTCTTAAGGGGTCTGCTCGTCTCATAATTTGACACAACTCCAATGACAAACTCAGCACCACTCCGTACAAATCCATCACATTATCTGTTCTGACGCAGTGGCGATGAGTAAAAAGTCCTCGGAGCCAGCAGGGAAGGAATGATAAGCACCACGGAGCAGAGTTTTGGACCGATGCCCTTTTTATTTCACAGGAGCCCTGGGCAGTGAGGTTAAGCATGCCAGGTGCATCCCCCACTGAGTGCAATCTGCTCTACAACAAGATGTATGAGTTACCCAACTTCCCACAGCAGGCTTGACAATCTGCCAGTTTACGCTTAAAAAGCACTCCTCTGCTTAATCTTTGCTTCGCCTTAACTATCTGAAGATTTAAGATTCAGGAGAGGCTTTGGCCCGTCAGCCAATGACAAAGTATATAACCTGTCCATTAATTTAAGGAATGGGTTTGATTACCAGGCTAAGCGCTTCTATCCAGAGGTCTCATAAACACTTTGAATCGACTACTTTAACATCAAAATGCATTATATTGTACCGTAACACATCTACCTCAAGACCTGTCCCACTTGCTGGGTGTGATTATTCATTCATCTCAGCGCGCTTCCTCTCCACAGCACATCACTTCAGCACTGGCAGGTTATATGATGTTTAGAAACAAAAGGGCCCCCCATTAGGCTCTCATGGGTCATTGGACATGTCTGCATGAAGTTGTTCATCCAAGCAACTATAACTTCACCTCATGAACTTCTCTTACTTTGATTAAGCTTGGGTCATGGATTTATCACTTTAGTGACTATGGACGGTTGAATTTATGGCTTTGAAATGAATGAAAATAATAGGCGCTATCACAGTTAATGTGCCCGAGCAGCTATGAATTCTTGTACTTCACAGGTAAAAGCGACAGAGATTTCTGGAGAATGATAACATTAGTATATGTAAAACTATATGTGTACTCTCCAGGGAATTACAAAAACAGTTTAGTTTAAAGCTTAAACTATTACAAACTGCAATAATCTGGTTTCACTGTAGCCATTTCAGACTGAGCCAACTTTGTTCTGATTGGCTGGCACCCTCCTGGCGTGGGCTTGAAATGACCATATTAAGGACATCCTTCTCTGACTAACGTCATCCAAGAATAGAAAAAGCGTTTGAAAACAGCTTAAGTTTCTGCCATGTTTTCTATAAGCATCCATCAGTACAACATTAGAACAGTATGTCTACGCTCACCGGCTCATCACGTGCACGTTTTCAAAGGCTTGCTAACGTAAACATCTAATCATCCAAGCATGTTAGAACAACGTCATGCCTTTAGGCATGTAGACATTGTCAAGATGAGCTGTTGAAGTTCCAACTGTGAATCAGAACGGGGAAGAAAGGTGTGCATGATGTGCTGGTCTGAGTATTTCAGAAACTGATAATCTGTGGAGATTTTCTCACCTAACCATCTCTAGGGTTTACTGAGAATAGTTTGACAAACAGAAACTATCCAATGAGAAGCAGTTCTTTGGTCTTCCTGATGTTGGAGGAGATTGGCAGAAGAGGATTTCTGAATACACAACATTACGAACCTTCAAGCAGATGGGCTAAAGAACACAGCAGAAGATTGGAAAAATGTTGTCTGGTCTGACGACTCGATTTCAGCCAAAATCTCACAGACCATTTTAAGCGTCATGAAGAATTATTATAAATAATCGTGAAAAATGTAATTACTCTCTAAATTTACCCAAAACATTTTTAGGACAAGGTTTCATTATCAGTTGATTTCTGCGAACTTCCCAGAAATGGAAGTAGAAATAGAAAAATCCTTTATAAAACATCTTCTGTGGCTCAGAAGGAGCTTTGTGAAGCCTAAGAAAACAAGCACTGAAGATGTTCTCTTCATTAATGACATAGTC
Organism: Rhamphochromis longiceps; assembly: GCF_057381845.1. Taxonomy (NCBI): domain Eukaryota; kingdom Metazoa; phylum Chordata; class Actinopteri; order Cichliformes; family Cichlidae; genus Rhamphochromis; species Rhamphochromis longiceps. Next base: position 30,465,954 of record NC_140566.1, read on the forward strand.
AGCAAAGTAAATGGACTTTAAGAGACGGAAGAAGGTGCTAACAAAAGGATGCTAATGGGTTACGAAAAATCCTGTGCTTTTGGAGATCGACTCATACAATCCACACAAGGTCCAAATGTGTCAGCCTTTGCTTTGCCAATTTTAAATATTCCTTTTAGTACTGTCCTTCAAGTCCCCTAAACGTATTAAAAAACAACCTTGTAAAGTTTCAGGAAAGCTAAAATCAAAACAGCACGCTCGATCAAAGCAAAGGTCTTCTGTTTTCTATCACTTTTAAAAGCAACTTCATGCAAAAAGACGCTGAACTGAAAAACTGGAACATAGAAACAATCTCAGTGCATTGGATACTGATGGTGCAGCTTCAGGACATGTAGTTTTCTGCTGCTGTTAGTCAGTAAGCGAGTTAACTCCACAGCAGACACTGAGACTCCACTCTCAGTTACTTATTCATTTAAAGGCAGAGAAAAACCCAATGAGACAATAAAACTTACTCCATCTCTCTCAAGGAGTTTCTCAACTCTTAGGTCAGGTCAGTGAAAGTTTACCTTCCCAAGTCTGTACCTGAAAATAAGGTTGATATTTTTTCCCCCTCAGAAGAATATTGTCTGTTCTTATTAGAGTCACTGATACAATCGTACAAGCTGCAGCTTCGGTGCACACGGGCTGCTCGCCCGATTACACTTTCTTTCCTTTTTTAGAGCATGTTGCTGGATAATGCAGCCAGTGAGCAATTCTGCTGCACTGTGGCAGAGGCCCACTGCAGGCCAAGAGACCTCGCTGTGTGTGAAGGTTCAGAATGTGTCACTTTGCGGAAGCGAAGGACTCTGGGATGGAGAGACTGCAACAGAAAGGAAAATGAGAGTTAAGGAGGCGAGGGAAGGAGTGCAGGGAGGTTTAGAGGTTTGTGTAAAGGAGCGTCAGCAAGAGAAAGAGGAAAATAAGCGATAAGAGTGAGCGATAGTTGGACTGAGAGGAGTTATTGAAAAGACTAATAATAGAGATTATCATCATGATCTGGTCTTACTGTTTGAGATGCCTAACAAGCAACAGTACCGCAGCAAGCCTTTGTAAACACCATCTAATTCATTATGGCAGCATTTCATTATGAATGTAAACAAACAAGACCAAGGTCAGGACAAACAGCCTTCAACCTGATATCCTTTGTTAGCGCTGGCATTAGTCAAGAACAAGATGAGTTCTTGTAAATCCTGTTGATGTCTGTCTAGTCACTTTCAATAAAGCCTGCTAGTTCTGCTGCAGATAGTTATTGGCACTGGTTTTGTTTTGTTTGTGGCAGGTGTCCAGGTTGCTTTATAGAAAGTCACGGTGATGTTTCAAAGTCTTGTCATTCAAGGTTAAAGCAAATCCCAAGTTTGAAATTTTGGTTTCAAGTCGGAATGCAACTGTGTGGTTTCTTCAATTTAAAACGTGGGAAAAAGCAAATAGCAACATTTCCACGATGACACAGTGTCTTCCTCTTCTTCTCCTCCTCCTTCTTTCAGCTGTGTCCTTTAGGGGTCGCCACAGCAGATAACCTGCCTCCCGATTATCTGTCTTCTATCACACCAACCCTCTGCATGTCCTCCTTCACTACATCCATGAACCTCGTCTGTGGTCTTTCTCTGTTCCATCTGCCTGGCAGCTCCATCTTCAATAACCTTTATCCAATACATTCATTGTCCCTCCTCTGCACATCCAAACCACTTCAACCTTTTCTCTCTAACGTTGTCTCTAAACAGCTCAACCTGAGCTGCCCCTCTAATGTACTCAGGTGACTGAGTACTCTTAAAGATGGTTTGTCACCCCCAATTTGAGGCATTGGTGTGGTCAAAATGCTAAAATCAATCTTGTTTTGCTTTTTTTCAGGGGTTTTTTAGGCTCAAGAGACAAATTTTTGTTAAACTATCAGCTGCGTCTTGCAAAATCATTTAGCAAACTACATCCACAGACTGTATGGATGCAATGCACCAGTGCCTCTTTTCCTCCAGTACCTACTTGGCTCAGCTCCACCTGACTCTACTTGGTTTCAGTCGTTTTCCATTACAGTAGAGTATCACCTCAATGTGGATGGAATCGTTACAGCAAAACAGCCAGAAAGTCCCGTAAAATCATTTGTATGGGACATAAACACAACACAATGTGGCGATGGTGTACCTGATGCTCGCTCAATGGCCTTGTGTCACACTCGCAGTAAAGAAGAGAGACAAAGAAAGGTTGTGGACACTCTGGACACTCACAGTGTTGGTTTTGATGCCATTTCCCTTGTTGCTGGGTTTCAAAAATCGTGCATTTGATTCTCATGAATGAGTCACTTCTATGACTCATCCAGTGACATCACTTCCTGGCCAACTGGTGGGATGCAGTCTGTTTACATCACATTTTTGGCTTGACTCACCTCAGCTGGCCAATTAGGTACTAAAAGTACCTGGTAGCAGGTACTGTCACCAAATGGAAAACCCTAAAAACTAGGGGTGCAACGATATTCGTATCGATATTGAACCGTTCGATACAGTGCTTTCGGTTCGGTACGCATATGTATCGAACAATACAAAATTTGTAATTTATTTTATCAACTTTCCTTCTGACGATGCTGTCTGTGTTGAGCGCTCAGTGAATCTGCGTTCGACTACTCCGCCTAGGGCCGACAGTGCAGCCCCCTCCTAACTACAGTTTTATCAGTGAGGTCAGGGCGAGCAGGAGAGGAGGAGGGGTTGCTGTCTTATTTAATGAATCATTTCAATGTAAGCAGCTATCTCCTGGAAGTTTTCAGTCTTTTGAATATGTGGCTTTACAGCTGAAGGCCCCATCCAAAGTTGTGTTTCTTAATGTTTACAGGCCTCCCAAATACTGCACAGACTTTTTTAATGACCTCAGTGAACTGCTGTCTGTGATCTGTGTTGATTTTGACTGTGTAATTATTGTTGGGGATTTTAACATTCATGTGGACAACCCTCAGGACAAAGGGACTAAAGACCTGAGTAACACTCTGGGCAACTTTGGGCTGACTCAGCATGTAACAGAGGCCACACATAATAGAGGACACACTCTTGACCTACTGATCTCCAAAGGCCTGAGCATTTCAAAGGTTACTGTGTCTGATGTGGGCCTGTCTGATCATTACTGTGTTTTCTTTGAAAGTAAAATCTCAGCCCACACAAATATATCAACAACAGTGATCACAAAACGGTGTATAACTGAACACAGTAGTGCAATTTTTAACCAGGTCTTCCCATTAACACCTGACCTGCCCAGAGGGTCAGTCAATGAGCTCGTCAATAGCTTCAATGCTAACATGTTAAATGTAATGGACACTATTGCTCCCATTAAGGTGAAGGTTATCTCTGGAAGGAAAAAGTCTCCATGGAGAAACTCCACACTGGTGAAAAATGAAAAAAGAGAGTGTAGGAAAGCTGAGCGCAGATGGAGAAAAACAAACCTCCAGGTTCATTATGACATTTATAAAGAGAAACTTCACAATTATAATTTACAACTGAGGAGTGCAAGGAGGTCCTACTTCTCTGACATCATCACTAAAAACAGCCATAATGCTCGGGTCTTATTTTCTACAGTTGACAGGCTAACAAACCCTCCTGTGTCAGTGGCAGCTGAACTTCATTCGACCATGGCCTGCAATGACTTTGCCAAATTCTTCACTGAAAAAATCCAAAAAATTAGACAAGCAATTGGTACATCAACAGCAGATCCAGGATATGTACTGTGTCCACCAAAAAACTGTTTAAACACCATGAAACAGTTTCAACCTATTAACAGCAAAGACCTGGAGGACATCTTAGGTCAACTGAACTCCTCCTCCTGCTGTTTAGATGTCCTGCCAACAAGTTTTTTCAAAAAGGTCTCAAAGACTTTAGAGTCAGACCTGTTACAGATCGTCAACTTTTCTTTATTATCAGGTGTGTTTCCAGAATCACTAAAAACTGCTGTAATCAAACCTATACTGAAAAAGGACAATCTTGACAAGACACAAATGAACAACTACAGGCCGATCTCAAATCTCCCGTTTTTAAGTAAGATCATTGAAAAAGCAGTTTCTCAACAGCTCAGTTACTTCTTAAAACAGAATAATTGCTACGATGCCTTCCAGTCAGGTTTTAGACAGAACCACAGCACTGAAACCGCTCTGACCAAAGTGTTTAATGACATATGTCTGAATACAGACAGTGGAAAAATGTCAGTCCTAGTTTTACTGGATCTCAGTGCAGCATTTGATACAGTTGACCACAACATATTACTCAAACGACTGGAGAACTGGACAGGTCTTTCAGGAACTGTACTAAACTGGTTCAAAACATACTTAGAAAACAGGAAATACTTTGTATCAATAGGTAACTTCACATCTGAGCAGACAAGTATCACATGTGGAGTTCCCCAAGGTTCCATCTTGGGACCCCTTCTGTTTAACATCTACATGCTCCCACTGGCACAGATTATAAACAACAACAAAATAAACTATCACAGCTATGCAGATGACACACAAATATATATCACAATGTCACCAGGAGACCGAGGCCCTGTACAGGCTCTTGGTAAATGCATTGAGGAAATCAATGACTGGTTGTGCCACAATTTTCTCCAGCTAAACAAAAACAAAACTGAGGTAATAGTCTTTGGCGCCAAAGAAAAACGATTACAGGTCACCAGAGAACTTCAATCTATACATCTAAAAACCACAAACCAGGCGAGAAATTTGGGTGTAGTGATGGATGCAGACCTAAACTTAGAAAAACACATTAAGACAATAACAAAGTCAGCTTACTATCACCTCAAGAATATATCAAGGATAAAAGATCTGATGTCTCAACAGGACCTGGAAAAACTAGTCCATGCATTCATCTTTAGTAGGCTTGATTACTGTAACAGCATCTTTACAGGTCTACCTAAAAAAATCAGTCAGACAACTACAGCTCATTCAGAACTCTGCTGCTCGAGTCCTCACTAAGACCAAAAAAGTGGACCACATCAGTCCAGCTCTGAGGTCCTTACACTGGCTGCCTGTCCGTCAGAGGATAGACTTTAAAGTTCTGATGCTGGCCTATAAAGCTCTGAATGGTTTAGGACCAAAATACATCAATGACCTCCTGACCCAGTATGAACCTTCCAGATCCCTCAGGTCATCTGGATCCGGTCTTTTATCAGTTCCCAGAGTCAGAACCAGACACGGAGAAGCTGCATTCAGCTTTTATGCTCCTTATATCTGGAACAAACTCCCAGAAAGCCTCAGATCAGCTGAAACACTCAGTTTATTTAAATCCAGGTTGAAGACTCACCTGTTCTCAGCTGCATTTGAATAAAGCACCAAATCCACACTTTAAGCTTAAATTTCAAAACTTACATTTAACTACTGATTTTATCTACTGTTCTGATTTTATCTGTTTTGATTTTATATACTGTTTTGTTTGTTTGTTTGTTTGTTAATTAGTTAGTTAGTTTATTTGCTTGTTTTAATCAATTTTAAATCATGCTTTTTATTTGTTCTTGTTTCTAATGTCTCTGTAAAGCACTTTGAATCACCTTGTTGTTGAATTGTGCTATACAAATAAACTTGCCTTGCCTTGCCTTACATGGGTGGGAACTAGTGTGTTAGCGCAGTTAGCTCGTTAACGTGTTGGCCGTCTAGCCCCATGCACGGGGCGATCGGCGGTAGCTCGTTAACGGAGATTTGCCGTGTTGTGGCGTTAAGGTCATTTCAACGAGATTAACCTGAAAGCACTAGTGGGAACACGACGAATATGACTGCACATTTACGCCGACATCATCCTAGTGCAAAGACAAGTGGAAGCAGAAAAAAAACAAGCAAGCATGCTACTAACTTTAGCAGAGTCATTTAGACAGCTGTTTAATATGCTGCTGAGAATATAGCCCAGAAGAAGCGGATAGTATAGCTTTTATTTTGGAAAGAGACATTTCTCTGTAATAAACTCTCTTTTCCAAAGATGAGTGATTCCTCAATCAGATACAGGGCTCGCAATATCGCTAGCCCGACGTCCCGGGGCTAGCGATTTTTCCAGTCGGGGTACCAAAATCTATCTCTGCCCTGCCCGTCGGGCTATTGTAGGAAGGAAAAATATATGTCAATGCTTTTGCATTCTTTCGGAAATGTAGCTGGGTAATTATGTCATTGGCATCGGTGAGCCACTGTCAATATGTGATATATTGAAATCGCGTTTGAATTTGCGCTTGCTTTTTTGCTTTCACTTTGCAATCGCGCGAACTGTGTATAGAGAGCGACAGCACTGATCTGTGAGTGATGATAATTTGCGCACCAATTCCTCTGACATTGTCTTATTAATCGTTAGCTTACTATGCAAACATGACAAGTGAAATCTCCTGCAGCTTAAACATGTGAGAGGTTGATCGCGCAGAGAATCGCTGAGCTTATGTGAGTGCGTGTGTAAAAGCAGCAGGATTTATATTTGACTACGATGACCTGGATGACTGAGAACCTTCACAGACAGATATATATTTTAGTTCTGCTGAGCCAAATAAGACAGGTCAGGGTGAAGAAGTGACAGCCAAAGAAAAGCTTACCACAAAACGGAGAAGTTATGACAAATCAGACTATAAGGCAAAAAGAAAGTGCAGCTTTATGGTTTCATGGACAAAATTATTTCTGTGGCTGCAATATGACGAGCTAAATAACCAGGGCTGCACATAAGTGGTCCGCAGATGCGCATTCGCTGTCAAAATAAAAAACACGCACAAGGGTTAGGGTTAAATTTAAAAACTGTACTTTTGAGTTAAAATATATATTTATAATTTTAATAAATGACAAATTAAAAAGGCATGAACATTTTTTTTGTATCGAAAAAATATCGAACCGTGACACCAAAGTATCGAACCGAACCGAACCGTGAATTTTGTGTATCGTTGCACCCCTACTAAAAACCTAGTCGAGTAGTGGAAAAAAGGCACAAGAAACCTGCTAATTGCTGAACCGTAACACTAAATTAAAACACAAGAAAAGCCTATACATATCTAGCCATAACAGCACAAACATCGAGAGGTCCACTAGACACAAAACAGTTCCTACACGGCTCTCTTCAAGGGGAAATTAACTAAAGAGACCTCTGGAGCCAGACTGAAGTAGTTATCAGAGGAAATGCAATTTTTGGCACCTCCACATTGGCTTCATTTCTCTCAGGGCTTAAAATCTCTCGTCTGCATAACCTGATGTTTTCGAAAGAGATGTTTGACATTTAACGTGAGGAATGTCTGAAACCCCCATGCGGCCGTATGTGAGCTTTCCATGTGTACAACGAGATAAACATGGGCCTTTTTTAAGGGGTTTTTAGCAGCTTTTCTAGCTTTAATCCATTATGATTCACAGATAGATGCTTCATAGACACTCTGGGATGATACATGTGAAGTACAGCATCAAGATATGCAAACACGGGCAGATATAGATGCGGTGAAGTAGCATTTCGTTTCAAGGTGTGGGTACCACGTAATTACAGCATATTTCATGATTAAATATTCAGTCATTGCTGCTGGGAGAGCTGATATGGATATGCATCAGACGACAGGAAAAAGCCCAATATGCTCCGTAGCAAACATGAAAAGATGTGTTCAATCTCAACAATAGAAATATGACTGAAAACACAGACTCCTGTGGGGAGGCCATTCTAGTGTGTATTAACAGCTTCAGCAGTCCGTATGTGGCACCATCAAGAAAGATGCAAGCCGCCTTTGTCTGCGGTTTCCTGATGTGGCACAGGACTACAGGAAAAAGTAAAGAATGAAAGTAAATCCAAATGACAGCATGCAAAAAAGGAACAGCGAAATGAATTCCTCTGGCCTAGCTGTGTGGCAATCACAGCAACCGCAAATGGCTCGCAAGGGGTCTTTGATGACTGTTTTTATGAAGTCAGAGGGGAAGTTATATGCATAGAAAATGGGCTGGAAGAATTGTAGAGATGCACGCTTAAGAGAAACCGACTGCTAAAGCCGTAGCCATTTGCTTGAACCAACTATTGCATCTATTGAAATTCACAAAGGCGATAATGGGAGTTACGTCACATAAGATTGCTGGCTCGGTGAGGCGTGCTGGACAAATGGCAAAAACGCCATTGGAACGTAACACACAACACTGATAAAAGCACAAACACAGCATTTGTACTATTATAGACTGGACCTACAACAAATAAATGAATAAATGGTGCTAAGGGGGGCATTTAAGACACATTTTGCATGTCAAAATAAGATACCTTCCATAGCACATTTGAAATATAAGGCTATGCAAGGTGTTTTTCAAGTCCTCTAAATCATCTGAAATACCTTCATTCTTCAAACAACCCCATAAGCATGCCATTTGTATTCAGCTTTGGTAGAAATGGAATTGGTCTACAGTGATGTACTCCGGCAGCAACGACAGCAGCCACCCGTGCGAGTGTTAATGCTCCCATTAAACATTTGTTGTGAAGTTGTGGCCTCGTTTGCTACTGCTTCTTGCATGATATAAGCGCTGCAATATTGTAAATGAGCCTTGGTTCCTTTACTAGGTCCGCATTCTTCACAGAGGTCTCGATTCCAAAACCCTCAATCTCCAGCTGGTGCCGTGTCAAGCGTCATATTTTTAAGGTTTGCAGGCATCAGTTTAGTTTTTCATAGCCTGCTGGATCCTTTCTGCTGACACAATTTTTGATAACACTGACACAAGGGCAATTGGCCTGAACACCCTACAATTCTTGATTGAGTGCAGGTGACCATATCACAGTACTTTAGTCACAGGTATTTGGAGGAAAAGTACACAGGTGTAAAGGAGTTTCTTGGAAATATAATAACAACTGTTTAACTCTAACCATCATTTTGGGCCATGAGTAGAAGCCCAAATGACTCCCACAGACTGTCCAAAAACATCATTATCTACCTGGAAGTACAAGAAATATTTGGAGCAAAAAATGTTTCTGTGTTCTTAACTCAAAGACAAATTAAGCCTTTGTCTCGGACCTGTTGTGAAAAATGGGTTCAGATGGGTCTGACACATACATGACAAACCTTAGTGGATCAATTTGCACTTGAAAGCTTCTTTTTGTAAGGTACACGTCTGCTGTGTAACTGAGCCAGAGCACCTAATTGGGCCAAAACAGGCAACTACCCGTAAAATAACAGCATAACAGAAATGGAGGCTGGACAGCTTTTTAGTTTCTAATGTGTGAGACTGCAGGGTACCATGCACTTTGGATAATGAGTCTTCATGTAATCATGTACAAAAATAAGATATTTTCAAAATAGATTTTTCTCCACTGAATATTTTCCTGCTCTATTCTTTTTTTTTTTTTCCATAGGGTTTAGTTTAGAACAGAAAAGACAGCAACGAGGTGTTAAATTACTCCCTTCAAACATACTATTATATGTAACGTTCAATTCTTCACAGCTTGCGTCAATGCAGAAAAAACTTTAAACCAAAGGAAAACTGCTGTTATCCACATCTTAGATCTTATTTTTGTGGACACCATTATACATTTTCCAGACTCTTTGTAATGTAAACGCTCATAGCAATTAAACAGATTAAGTACAAGTTAATCTATTTAACCTAATCCATTTAATTAAACGTCCATACTATAGATTGCACTAGCCGCTGTAGCACTCAGATCTGGCACATCAGAGAAATTGTGGTTTTGCAGTAGCAAATTATAGACGTTAACATGCATTTATTCTCGTGCTTACCCTGTCTTACTGAGTTGTGGTGTTTTTGTTCCATTATGTTCACAGTTCAGTTGAGCAGTTTGTGTTTAATTTACCTTCATGTGAAAGAGCATGAGCGGTGGTGGCTGCTGTTGTAGTATAAAGAGTGCAGTGAAAGTTTCAGCTGTAATGTTTATGCATCATGACATAATAAAAAAAATCCTCTGGTCCTTAGCAGGTCTTTAAATGATTTAGATAAACTTCACATCATATTTTGTTGTGCCACTACCATCACCCTTACAGCTTCTATAGGAATTAAAATTTGAAGTAACAGCTTGATTAGCTGTTGTTTCAGCAAGTGAAAGCACCTCAAAGTTTGTGCACTTTGGTCTTGAGGATTCAGATGTGTGTTAAACACTATCCCACAACTTCCCAAGAGTGGCTCCCAGAAACCTTACCCCAAGGTTAGACCATGCAATCAGACTCTACAGGCCTCATTCAGCATGTTAAATTTTAAAGTTTTAAACGGTAAAATTAGAAAAAGACCGAACAAGCATGATTTCTATCATGTCCTAAAATGACACTTTCTTTTTTTTATACAACTATACAGAAGAAACAACAATGTGCTTCTCATTGGAAAAGAGCAAAATCTTTGAAGCCTGTCTGGCTGAAGTTTCATAAAGGGAACGACAAAACCCTGAAATACACTCGTCACGGCTATGATTTGTTCTGGGTCTGCAGTGGCGGCAGGAGATGATCGCATCCATTCAAAATAGAGGTTGAGTCTCCACCAGATGTACCACAACACATCCCAGAAGTGGATCTCTGTGCACCTTAAAATAGCAACGGGTCTAATTTTCACAAAAGCTGCACAGAGCAGGTAAAGAAGGCCCTTTTCAAAGCACACTCTACTTCTGATATGCTACCGGTGTAATTTGAAACCACACAAAGGATGCAGGAAAAATGGATGAATATGTTCTTTTGACCTACCAATTATAAAAGGATGGATTTGTGTGAATAGTGGGAACACTGTAAAATTGCTATAATGACACAACACAGCAAAATATAAACACACAGATACGTTCTAAACAACCAAAACATGTGTGAGCAACAATATAGAGCGTACAAAGAAACTATTCCTATCTATTGAATACTGTGATGTTATCGTAGAGAACTGTGATGTCTCCAACATTGCATGTTATCTGTTTTAGGGTGGACTTGAGGCTCACCTGCGGTCGGGCAGAATGGGGACCCTCCAGCCTTTGATGAAGCTCAGATTGTTGTCAGAAAGTTCAACCTGCAGGGGAAGTTTGGGAACCCAGACGGTCAGCTCCAGCGGCGCGCTCAGGTGCTCATAGCTGAAGATGACCCTGGCATTCATGGAGCCCCGTGTCTCCTTCCCATTGACGAACACGTAGTCACAATTCATGGACACCTGGGACAGATCACGGTCAGAAGTCAGAGACTATCTATATGTTAATGGTCACGTCGGTGGCAGAGAGTCTAAGCGATGTGTGATGATAAACAGCTCGGTATGGATGCAGGTGTCACTACCACAATTCATGCTTGAGCATTTCAAGGTTGATGCCTCCAGCAGAGCAAATACACAGCTGTGCATTTGACTGTGATGTGAAAGTTCATCTCACATCTTTGCTTTCATTTTTCTCAAACTGTTTTGTCCAAGCAAAATGACAAGAAAAACAGGTTTGACTTGCGGTATACACACAGTTTTAACTTTGAGGATTTGATTTAAAGATACCTTTCACTGCTTATAACCTTTAACCTAATACCATGAGTAGATAAAATTGTTTCAGGAGATCTTTGGAGGAAATGACAGGCTTAACAGTCAATTTCCAGATGATGGATTTTCAGGATTATCCAGGAACTGCCTTATATTAAAGAAATAGTTCTAATGAAAACTCTTTAGTGAGTCTGTGGATTATGAATATCGCAATAAAACCCCCATTTCTCACAAGATATGTGACGACTGACATTTTTAAACATGATATTTTAATGCTTTAACTCTATTGCATATAGATATCACAAAATCCTCACTGACTAGACGGTGTTGGGGTTACAAAAGAAACGGTTTTGTCACAGTGCACAGAACAGTGTTTCTATTCAGAGGCTCCAGAGTTTGCAAATCTTCACCCCATCTAACCAGGCATCAGCAGATTTTGCCATGCTTGTGCTGTGTTCACACTACTTGGGCAAAAGGTGACGGGTTATGAAGCTTTTTCCAGTGGAAACCTGCTATGTGAAGCAACAACCTGACACTTGTCGCTGTGTGATGCTCGAAAAGCTTTTTTCATTGCTGCAATAATGGGGTGACGCATCAACCATCACATGCTTCAGTGTTCTCACATATAACACACATAAAGAGCCCAGGGATGGTTGGAGAGGGTAGTTGCGTCAGCGTAGGTGGCCGTGCTCGGCTTACTCTTTTTTGTATGTTTTTACAAGCAGTGTGAATATAGCACGAGGCAGAAGTATGAAACCAATCAATCAAAATCAGCGGTAACTTTAGCGCGACGTTTACATTTTCGGATTTTCGGTGTCTGAAGCTTTTTAAGTATCCATTCGTTTGTCTTAGTTCTACTGGCCGAGAATCTTGTTAAAATAAACTACAGGAACACTAAAAAACTGCAACTGTGTAACAGCCATGCAGCTTCTAATGAACTTTTTAAAATATATCGGGATGTATAAACAATGACCAGAATGTTTAAAATGTTGGTACGCAGCAGACCAGACGAGAGCTTCTTAGATTACATCAGACTGAAGCTCTGCAGTTTCCGATCCTGACGGCACATCGCTGTGGACAAGTGTTGTAAACAAAATGCTTTTCTCTAATCTAATTTGCATCTTTCATGCAGTCATATTAGTGCTTCTAAGTAACCCAGCGCTAAGCGCGCTCAGTGCAAATCGTGCATTCGAGCCACGTCCCAACCCCGTCACCTCTCTTGCCCATTCCCATCGTAATGATCTATGAACAATTATACAGACACACAATATGCCAAGAAAAGCTTTTAGGCAAGCACATTATTTATATAATAAGAGTGCTGACAGCAATGTGACATTTTACATGAACTTTAGTTCATAACACCTTTGGGCACATAGATAAATATATTCACACATTTCAGCTTTCACGAGACACTCTTATTATGGGATATCATTTGTGGCGCAGCAATGACACCGAGTATGAATTCAATATGTGGACACTTCTAAATTTAAGTCTTTGCAAATGCTATTTTTAACTTGAAACCATTCTTTAGGTTTTCCGTCCAGTCAAAAATCTCCCGCTCCATTTGAATTATCATAAATACTTGTCCGCTTCGAACACTAAATTATTAACTGCAATGGATCTGGAGGGCTTTGCTTTTGGGCTTCCACTGAAGATTTATCTAGTGTTGGGAGGTAGCTGGCATTGTAATCAGAGGATCTAATCTCCCGCAAATGGAGGTCGGGCTGGCCAGTCTTCTCAGGGCTGGGGATTCATCATAACTGGGAGGAGGTCTGGGTAATATAATTCCCCACATGCAGACAGGCCAGAGATGGAGGAGGGGTGGGTGCTGGAAGGACTTCTTAAGATGACAGTCTTTCCCTCTGGTTCAGTTAATGCAATTTTGCAGGTTCTGACCTTATGGGCTACCACCGAATTCATGTTATTGCCCTGTCTGTTGATGTGTAGCCTTATCTGGATGAACTGAGTTACCGAAAAAAAAAAGAAAAAGAAAAAATTAGTAAGTCAACACAATAACCCCGGCCACCTTTGATTAATCACAGCATGGCTTTCTTCGTGTAGCGTTGAGAATATCTGCCTGACACGTATTCCGTTATACCCTCGAGTCACGGACAGACAAACGGCCACACGCGCACACAAACATGCTCGAGCTGCAGCACTGCTTCACCTCCTGCAGCTATTGCTGCTGATAAACTTGGCTGGCTAATTGCAAGTCAAAAGCTGTTAGCAACTCTGGGTATCAGTGGCCCTGTGGGGGCTTGCTGAGGAGGGCTTTCACACACTGAGCCACCACATGCCGTCACAGCGCTGCTAATGCGCTGTGGCATCTTCCATGGTGCCAGCAGATTGCCTGGGTGGAGACAGATCATCGGGACAAGTGCAAGTGCTGCATTTGGTCGTGCGCTGGTCACGAGAGCGCACACAGAGACCGACTGCGTCAATACAGGCGAAGACACCTACGATCCTTTCATACTTTTATTCCATAACATTAACTCAATTAATATACCTAACTGTTCCACTATAGGCAGCGGCATCTGCCCTTGGGGTGAGCAATGCTCTAATGCCACTGTAATGTGACAGCTCCCCCGGGGGTCACTAATGTTGCAAAGTCCTCTGTTCACCCACATTCTGCGTTGACAGCAGTTTAAAACATTTGTTTAGGAAATCCATTGTGAAACTTGAGCCATAATTTTGATGCATCTCGGGCATTCAGACATCTAATGTAGATTTACTGCCATTACGGCATCAGCCCATTATTTACATGGGACCCTGTCAAGGGGTACTTTAGCTATTTAGCACTGAACTGCCACAAATTTGGAGGGAGAAGAGAGACACAAAGCAGCAGAGGTCTGCGGTACCAAGACTTTTAAGCCTTGGTGGTTAAAAATCTGAATTCTGCCTCTCTCGTAACGCAGCTCGACTGCATTTTTCACCCCCCCCCAGCCTCATAGATACCACAAACATTTTAGCACCCATTTGTAACACAAGCTTCGCATTGAAATGTATTAATGTCCAGCTAAAAGCAACGATAACGTGATCCTCACTGCAGTTATTTGATCTGATTTGTAAAATCTCCTCTGAAGCCACAGAAAATGCTCACAAACATTCACAGTCTGAGGAGCAACGAGTGAAAGAACCTCTGGTGGCCCGGCTGACGAGTGCAGACTGATTAAACCTGATTTTAGTCTGCGATGGTCATGGGTGCTGATTATTAGTGGGTATAACATAAAGACACAAAGATTTGAAAATGTTATTGTGATTGCAGCACCTGCAGCCACACAACTGTGAAGTTGTGAAGCCCCCATGCATGCGTTTATTTTATAAATGTATTTTACTTGTTAAAATATATTAGTTGTATTTGTAGCACGCACAGCTAGCTAGCTGCAGAATGGGTCGTACCAAATGCAGGTCTCTCATGGGGGGTAGATTAGTTAAATAATTTATCTTAAATGTTGTATATTTTCTTTGACTTGCAAGTTACCTATTTGCTTAGTCTTGTGTTGATTATTATTAATTTGACGTGACTATTAAACTAAGTGTTGGTTGTGCTTCTTTGCTGTTAGATGACTTGTTCGTATTTGCATTCCCCTGTTCTGATCAGCCAATTATTAAAGTCGCCTCCTTTTCTTGTGTTAAATCAGTTTTATTTTGTTTAACAGTTGGTTCAGAGCTATCTTAAGTTATTAATCGGGCATTTCTTTCTTAAACCTCCTGTATTGTTAGTTCATTTTGTATATTTTTGCATTTTTGGGTAAATAAAACTCACCCCCACCCCTAATTAGCTCAGTATTGAACATGGCATTAGTGAGAGCAACAACATGTAATTATGTTTAAAAAATAGCAACAGTATCAACATCAATCTTAAACTTTTTTATGTTTACTCATTATGACAAAGGGGGTGAGAACACCTTTTGTCCAGAGTTAAAACCTTGATATTTTCAGTGAACATTTTTGTTTTGATTTAGCCATATCTCATATGTATTCTGTAGTAGGCAAACATGTACTATCCCAGGTTTATTTACGTTTTGCACTTTTACAGACTATGTAATGTAACATCTTGGTTTAAGTCAATTCTGACAAGTTTGTTAAGTTAACATGTTCTTTATTTAAAATGTTAATTTGTCTAGCTTGAACTCACCTTACCTACCTGTGTTCCAGGATCAAAAGGAGGAAATGTAGCTTCACTTCCTGTATTTATAGTTTCCTGGTTAGTCTGAGGTCACAGGAAGAGACCAGGTGAAGAAGGGGGAGAATCCTTGTAATTTAATAAAGTTGATTTTAGAGTGTGTTTATGTAGAAATTGATTTATTGTTGTAATATGTATCGATTACACTGTAGATTTTTATTGCTAGGGAAGAGTAGCAGTATACGTTTGAGTAGGGAAATGTTTGTCTTACCTATGTAATGAAGTAGTACAGGGGTGAGATTGTTTGGTTAAGTGGACTATTTAAGCTGATGAACGCAGGTGTTCGAGGAGGAAGGATCAGGTCAGTGTAGCTGTGTGCATGTGACCTTAATTTCCGTTGATTTAAGTTCAGTTATGTTTATTTGAACTGATTAATAATGGAGTTGAGTTTCTTATTTATTTTTGTAAATATTGCTTGGTCACAAAAATGATGAATAAATCACTCGCCACACTGGACAGCATCTGTCTCCTGCCCTTCTTTAGCTGCTTAGGTCAAGTCCTATCACACTCATTATTTGATGGATGGACAGATCAACAGATATTTTGGTTTTAGAGAGGTTGCAGTCCCCCCTCGACTTTTATGTTGGTGGTGCTCAAAAGATGCAAGCTTCAATTAAACCACGCAACTTCTGATTTGATTGAAGTTTATCAGACAAAGACACACATAGCAAAGAATGAGTTGCTCTGGTTGGGAAATGTTGCCGTCCTGAAGACCTTCACACATTTCTCCTGTGTGGATTGCATTTTCAAAAAGAAACCCCAATCACGCCAGATTTTATTTTGAAATTTAAATGTTCACTAAATGACTCCACAGGACTTTCTGCCAAATTGAGGTTCCGTTTAGGAATAATGCATGTATTAAATTAGCACCGAAATCAAATTTGACATATGGCTAGGATTACTGGAATTGTGTCTTGTAGCTGCAATGAAGTTTGTCTCTGTGTGATGAATGTTTCCTGGCTTCAAGAGCAGTGCAAACACTGAGTTCATTTAGCTCTGTTAGCTAAATGAGCCAGTCCCCATTATCCTGTTGTTGGCAGGATTGATGGTGTTGAGTGTGAAAATGATCTGTTGTTCTGGAAACTTTGGGGCCTTTTGTTTGGCTGTAATAAAATATCCACATTCTTTTTTTTTAATATATTTTTCATAATGCAAGAAGTAATGAGTAAACATGGACTTCTTAATATAGAAGAACTCAACTCTAGTCATCCAAGTAGTTTGGTTTTATTTGCAGAGGTTTTGAGGCAGAATACATCACAGGAATTTTTGCCTGCATATCAAATCAGACGAGTCTTCACTTCAGCCTCGCAACACTGAAAAGTTACTTTCATCTGAATTGTACAGTGTAGGCAGAACTTTTAAAATGCACCCTGCATATCTTTAAAAAAAAAAAAAAAAAAATACTGTTTCCAAAAACCTTGTGCTCCTGCCATGAATTGTAAGACATTTAAATCCAGAGCAATTCATAATCTGCCAGTCTGTCTCCACTTTACTGTTTTTAAGCCTTCCAACAGAGGATGGAACCTGACTGCAGGCATTTGGTTCTACTCAGCCATAAGAGCATTAGTGAGGTCGACCTGCGGTCAGCAAACTTGCTCACAGCCAGCGTTCAGTTCCCAGAGGTCTCGCTTGGGGTGGAGGTCACGGCTCTGTGCAGGTCGGTCAGTTTTAGCCACATTAAACTTGGACAAGCATTATATTACTGACCTGAATTTGTACACAGGTACATCATCACATAGATAATTCCCCAAGTGGAAAGCACTTTTTTTTGGTGAAAAATATCATTACAGGATGAGCCTTAATGAGCGCTAAGAAGCTCAACCAAAAACAAGGACCACAACATCTCCTTAAGAGCCAAATCCCACCAAGTTGTTAAAACAAACTCCAACCTGAGCTGCAAGGATGTTCACGCACACAGCAGAAAGGGCAAGCAGTGATTTCTGATTTTATAAGCCTTTTTCTTGTCCTTTGGAAGCTAAATTTGTACTAAAGGTAAGTACATCAGACTAATATGGAAGTGAAGCTGGGAGGATGGTACGCTATATAGCGTGAGATATGACGTGTAGGCTCAAGGTCTTATCTGTGGCCTCAGACGGGGAATACGAGTCACAACGGCACAGGAATGGATGGTCGGTGAGTGGCTGTCAAATACTCCTCAGACCTCCTAACAGACTCCCTTAACCCCTTTTCCTTTATTTTGTCCCACCTTGTCTCACTAAGGTGCCTGAATAATTACTCCTGCAGCTGCACATGCGCACAAATACAACTGTGCACATGCAGGTTGGCTTATCTGCCACAGGCTCTTGATGCTCGCTGCACCTTAGTTACTGCCAAAGAGTTAAGAAATAAAAGTGTCTGTAAAGAAAAATGACAGCCTCTCACCTATTTTTACCCTCAAGCTGGAAAAAAAACGACAACAGCCTGAGGGGTTGGCAAATATCCAAATGAGCGTTTGCCTGAAAATAAAGGCTCATTCGGAGACATCGTCTCGGAAATAACTTTAGTTTAACTGCTGTTTCAGTTGCAGTCTTAAGTCAGGAGGCTATGGGGGCTGTGACGAACCTTTGGAAAGAACTAGAATGTCTGAAGTAAAAGAAGAAAATGTGATTAGAAAAGATTGGCATTACTTTTGGCACGAGATTAATGTGTGCGGTATTAAAAACAACAACAGCACAATGGAGTGTTGGACCTTTATCAGGCTCAGCGTGAGTCTCTTATTTCTGCTTTCCGCGGCTCGTTTTATTGAACTGTCATGACTCGTGCGTTTTCTGGGCTTGAAGGGCTCGTTTTAAATTAGCCTCGAACGTTCAATGGCAGGATCACTGAAGCAAGCCCACTCAATATCACATGGCCCAGCGCCTTGTCTTTAAAGGATAATGAAAAATGATAAATGACAAGCTGAGGCCAGTCGTCCCCAAGCAACACCTGTTCTTTTCTAGTGACAGTACAATACAAAACAATGCACCGCCACTGGAGCCCCTCCCACCTTTAAGGAACAAGTCGCTACTGGAAAGCCATAAATTAATCCATTCTCCCTCAAGCATCCAAGCCATTAATTGGGACCAATTTATTTACAAGATAGCATGGAACGTGTGAGGTGGCTAACATTAGTTAGTCCGGTATATCAGAGTGAAAATATATTGGACAGATACGGGTCTGTTAAAAAGAACAGATACCGACCAGTCCCAGCTGATGTGATAAAAGCCGGCGTCTGATTCTGCTTCATGGCCTCAGTCTGTAAAATCCGTAATCAAACCTGCCTCACTTGACCTTCAGGAGCTGCTAAAGTGCTGCAAAGGATTTCATTAGTCTGAATGGATATGATAGTTTTACTATTCAATGAACAAAAGACACTTCTGCACAGAATGGATTCTTGAAATAGAAGGAAATTAATGCGGTCATATTTAAAGGGGACCTGTTACGGAGATTTCCAGCTTCGTACTTTTTATTCTTGATTCTACCTGAGCAGCTTCACGTGATTCACGGTTCACAGTAATCCTTTTTTTGGATGTTCATGAGGCTGTTAGAAACAAGCTGTTTTAGCAAACTTTTGGTTGACTGACTGGGGAACATTACTTTGCTGCAACATGGCCTGAAAAGCACTGTCACATAATTACCGTATTTTCCGCACTATAAGGCGCACTTAAAATCCTTATAATCCAGTACACCTTATGTATGAATTCTGGATTTTATGTGGTACACGGCGCTCAAAATTCTGTCAAAAAATGTTTTAGTACGACTTTGGTAAGCTACGAAGCTGAACCGCTTGATGGATTGTCGGAGCATTACAGCTACCGTAGTCAGGAGCTTTGCGAAGTAATCTGGGTCCAAAACTCCGTCCGCTTCAGATCCCAAAGTCAAACGAACACTGCGACATCACTGAGAGTTAAAAACTATCTAAATTCTTGCATCTTTAATAAAATGATCAGTGTTGCTGCTTTACCAGGCATAACAATTATGTTTAACACTCAGGCATCCATGAAAACAGAATTCATTAAATTTAACAAAGTTAGAAGTTAGCAGGAAGTTAGCTTGCTAGCTTCCACCTAAACATGATATAGCATGTTCTGACTGAGAGATTTATGAAAAAATTTAAATGTACAGCTCTGCTATCACTTCCAACTTAAACGAAGACAGAAAACTAAACAGCAGTGACTTTTGTAGGGTTACTGAATTTGGGCTAGCTGGTATATAATGATGTGCTACATGATCGCTAGCAACACAGCTATGTTAGCATAACATAAACAGTGAAGCTGGAGGATGAATGCTAATGCTTGTTTCGCATAATGGGCGTTATAATTCGGTGTGCCTTATGTATGAAAACAGACCCGTTCATCAACAGTGTGCCTTATAATCCGGTGCATCTTATGGTCCGAAAAATACGGTGGCAGATAACTACATCAACCTCATATTGCATCTCAACACACCAACAGGAAATAACTTTCCTTTGAGGAAAGAAAAGATGAGCTTTCGGGTTAACGTGTGATCACAAAGCCATTAAAAAAAAAAAAAAATGCAGAAGATTATTACACATGTACTGTATATATATGTGTACACACACACACACAGTACCACAGAACAATAATCCAGACAGTTAAAGCTTATTACACTGCGACCTGCTGCTCACTGATGGCTGTTTCCCTCCAAGTCTAGTGTATTTACACGAGGCTGTAACTGCTTTCTAATCGTCACACAACCTTTAAATAAGGTGCAGCCGTAGGTGAAGCAGTTGAAATATCTCTGCGCTGCTATTTGTGTATTACATGTTTGTATTGATGAGAAACCTTACTTGGCAGGGACACACGAGGACATGGCTCACAGTGAAAACTAAAACTAAGGCAAACGATTTTATTTTAATTAAAAATGTTAGTTTGTTTTCCCTTTTTACATAAATAGTTTTTTATACACACGGATGGACAAAAGACTTTCCGAATGGGGTTGATTGTATTTGATTCATCTCATTTGTCCCTCATAACATGAGACTTTTGTGCCCTCGGGGACTGCTTTATTGCGTACTGAGATATTTTTGAGTTAGCACATTCAGTCCTCTCTAATCTTTCTTTCCCTTTTCTTCTAAATTCACACAACCTCTTTGTTGGTTTCATTTATTAAAACTACATTCATAATTATTAGTACAACTTCATTAAAAGTTGCATATGGGACCACATCCAAGCTGAACTGTTTGCACCGTTGTGTATCTGCGTGGGAAAAAAAACACATTATTTACTTCCACGAAGGTCACATCTCCCCTTGCACCATCACTTTGATCAACGGTGCAAAACGGCACCGCAACACTTCACTGCTCTGCCTATACAATTATGCAATCTGCCTATAGAGCAATCTATTACGACTGTAACTGAGTGGAGAAAATAACAACTGTGTAATCAAAGCCTCTAATGTGCTCTGCAAGTTGCTGTGATCCCAATTTAATTTATTTAATCAACAAACGAGATTTGATATTGCACTCGCAGCTTGGATTCCCGCGTGAGATTGTTCTGCATCCCGGGACGTTGTTTATTATTTTCCTTTAGTCATCACATTTAAGAGAACAAGAAGAGATGATGGGCTTTGTACTTCAGCACATCAGATAAGCCGATCTCAATGAATGAAGTGTTTCCCACACATGCTGTAGGTGTGGCGATACCATACAAAGAACACAATGAATAAACTAAGAATCAAATCAATACTTCCTACTGAGCAGCCGAAAATGAAGCTTCCTCGTGATGTTGCGACTGCAGTGACATGGAAGCATCTTTCGGATAGAGGAGATCACTTTTAACCTACCTTAACAATGTCTTCATTTGAGGACTTGCACTGCACGAAAGCCGAGACGTCAGTGACTGCCCCGTTCATCTCAATCGAGACCATTTTGACAGGAATGGCCACAGTGCGTCCGGTCAGAATGGCCGTGTTGATAATCTCAGTGTCCTACGGAGACAAAAAATAGACATGGCATTCACGAAACAGTGAGAGGCAGAGAGTGATTTTCCTTGATATTTCATCAGTATTACTCATGTCCACATTTAAAGCCATTACCATCAGGGCTCCTGTGCCTACTAGGTGATACTCTCAGTGGCGGAGCAGAACTCATTACTCTATACTGAGACGTCTTTCATTGGATTTCATCAACTGACATTTTTATTTCTGCGCACTTTTCTTCCAAATGGGGATGAAATGGACAGAAAAGTAATAACCACCTCTTTCCCCCCCAATTCTGTAGAACCTCGAGTAAAAAATTCAGACAAACAAGACATTTACTGTACTGATGCACTGTGACGGACCTAACCTTTATGCAATTCTAGCTGGAACACACAAGTCTAAGGCACACTTGGATGCGTCACTGAAATCCTAATTACTCTGGAAAAAGCGAGAGAAAGTGCTGCTGTCAGTGTGAGATTTCAGAGCAATGTGTTAAAATAGCTTTTAATGGGAGGACGTATGACAGAAAAGCTCATTTATTCAGGCCTAATGCATCCATTTTTGTTCATTCATTGTCCATTCAACAGGCTACATGATTATTCTAGTTTGAATCAACAGCCATGCGGGTAAAGGAGAGAAAGTATAGGGTAATTAGAATTTGAATCAGCATAGGGCGCGAAGGGCAATGTCTCAGTTGCCCATATTATCAAAAATCTGTCAACCGTAGTCGAACTGCTGGGATGGTGTTTGATTTGATCATAAACAACAAATACAAAGGAAAATGATACAGATACAGCTGCAAATCTGTGCCATGATTCCATAGGTTTTATTCAGCTGCCTCTTCTCTGGTGTACAGGAAAAATGTAGAAAGCAGAAAGGGAAAGGAGTGGGCGGCTTTATATTAAGGCATTTCTTTCACACACGTTGGACACTCTTATTCAAGTTTAGAAGTGTTGTTGCTAGTTTGCTGTCTAATTAGTTAACGTCTCTCTTGTTTTCATGCAGCCTCAAAAAAATGAACATAAGTGCTAGAGAAAAAAACCCCCCCAAACATCATCCCAGAACATGAGCAGAAATCTTGCTGGAACACGTGAGCACACAAGCAGTTCTTAAATTAATCATAAAATGAATTCATGCCTTAGATAGGCACAACCAGAGATAAAATCAGTCTGCTATCAGACAGAATTGTCAACTCATTACACTCTGACTCGCAGATCTAGACCAAGGCAAACACAAAAGAGGACAGAAGTAAGAATTAAAAGGACGTCATTCCTGTGTGTCTGCTGGCTCATTTTTAATCAAAACCGAAAATGTTTGAAATTAATACAACTCGCGACAGCCTCACTGTCACTTTTTATGGGGCATGATTTTTTTTTGGCTTCTTTTACATTAGTAAGGACATTTCCACTTTAAATCAGAGCAGAAACAGTACAAATCTGTGCATAAAAATATACCCGATAACTTTCATTTCCTGAGACCAGAGCCCCCTGCATAATACCAGCCCGCTCAAAAATAGTGGAAATGGGCGTTAATTTGCATTTACTGTTAACAAACTCCATCCATCCATCCATCCATCCATCCATCTTCATCCGCTTTATCCGGGGCCGGGTCGCGGGGGCAGCAGCCTAAGCAACAAACTAAGTTAACAAACTCATCTTTAGAATTTGTGCTTCATTTGGATGAGAGCTTGACTAGTATTCACAGCGTCCTTATTTGGGTTTCAGACTAACAAATAAACTTCTGCAGTCTTGACTATTGACAGCTAAGACTGCAAAAGAGCAAGGTACTTTAGTCTCTACGAAATAGGATTTGCAAGCGCATATATATATATATAGTATCATTTCTTTAACAGTGAGCGTTTCCATCAAAGTTCAATCATGAATCATTGATGTAGCAAAAAAAGAACAAGTACAGAACTTTCAAGAACTTTCTTGACTAGAGTTAGAAAACAGTAACTTCACTGAGTGCTACCTGATAGAAAACCCTTTTGCTTTTTGCCAATTTTATTAACCAAAAAAGAGAAACTGCCAAACAACCGGCATTGCTCTGAGAGAAACTGCTTTGTTAATGCCAGAGGACAGGGGAGAATGGCCAGCAGCAGTAACTCCAATTACCACTCCTTACAACCAAGGTATGCAGAGGAGCACCTCTGAATGCACAAAATGTCTTAGTCGATGGACTAGAGTAGCAGAAGACCACACTGTGTACAACTCCTGTCAGCTAAAACACGAAACTGAGGCTACATTTACATCACCTCACCAAACTTGGACAATATAAGATTATCTTGGAGCACTTTGAGCCCCTGATGTTCAGGTTAAATAAGCATCATACACCACAGCCTACCCAAATTTGCTGCAGACCAAGTTCATCCCTTTATACCTACAGCACACCCAACCCATGTCACATAGCTCAAATCATCTCAAACTGGTTTCTTGAGCACGACAATGAGTTAACACTCTCCACAATCACCACATCCAAGTCCAGAAGAGCATCTCTGGGATTCGGTAGAATGGGAGATTCACATCACGGATGTGCACCAACTGTGTGATGCTGTCATGTCAATATGCACCAAAATCTCTGATCAGGTGAATCTGTGCCATGAAGATTTAAGGCTTTCATTGCTTCCTTTTGGCTTCAAAAGGGGTCCAATCCAGTACTAGCAACGTGTACCTAATGAAGTAGTTGCATGATATTACACTAGGTATTACTGAAGGTACTAGAGAAGCCTTTTTATGATTCACAGTAACCAAAAATAATGCTTATTTATTTTAAGTTTTTGTACTTTCTGAAACAAAACATGAGTTTCCTTCTCTGTCCGTTTACATCAGTCTTGTTAGTAATTGGCTGCCCTTCAAAAACAGAAGGTTTGAACAGCCAGTGGGTGAGATGTAGCTCACAGAGATAACCATATTAAAGATATGCCTTCACTATAGCATCATAACAGATTCATGAGTGGAGCTTTTATTTCTGTTCTTTTATATTTAAAGAAAAGTCTATTAGGTCCTCTTTGACCTCTATTATAAATCTATATTAGTTTCTTGCTAGTACCTTATTCCTTGTATCTGTATTATCCACATGCATTTATATCCTTTTAAAAGGATCTGAACCATTAGGGGAACAGCATGCTTTTTGGCAGTTGTATTAACCAAAAATATGTTCTCATCCCAGTAAAACCCCATGATTAAACAATCTATTTCAAAGACCTTTTGTTTGGAATAAAAAAAAAATGTGTTCAACAAATTCTAGCATTAGAACTGATTTGTTTTTGTTATTGAAGTTAAGGCATCAGGCATGAAAAGCAGCCTTTTTTTTTTATTAGCTTAGAGTGTGGGGCCAATTTATGGGAAGCAAAGCACACCAGACCACCTTGGATAACTGACTGGACTCTAGGGGACAATCCTAATTGAAAGACATCCTCCCTAAGCTCTCCTTGCTGTTCCAGCATCTGGTAAATATTACAAAACACGAGACACTTTACCAGTAAATGTGTGCTGCAATGGGATCTCTAATTATACTTACCTAAATTCAAGAGAGAACAACGATCAGTCATCAGTTTGCTCGGCTATTGTTTCACTTATTTATCAAGTTCTTCAGGAAGCAGTGAAACCGTTTTTTAAATACACCATGTCATGGTCCTGCGACCATGACTCAGTGACTTTATGTTTATGTACTTATTGTTATTACTTTCATTATTATTCATGGCTGTTTTGGGATGGTTTGTGTTTGGGATTTTAGACACTGGGTTCTGGGTTTGTGCTCCCTCTGTTGGTCCCTGGTGTTAGTGTTCCCCTGTCTCGTCAGGTTAATCAGGTCCAGCTGTTTCCCCCATCTGTGTGTGATTTCCCAGTGTCTCTTTGTGTATTTATAGCGTGTGATTTCCTCTGCCCCTCGTCGCGTCGTCTGTGTTCCTACCTGTGTTCATCCTCTGTGTTACCCTGCGTACTCTGCATCTACCCTGTGAAATCCTCTGCGTGCTCTCCCTGCTGTTCTCCCTTCGTGTTCAGGTTTGCCACTCCTTTGTGTAGTTTCACCCAGTTTAGTTCATCCGTAGTTCTGTTTTGCCATCTCCTCTTTATGTTTGTTATTATCAATAAATCACCCTCACACCTGAATGAGTGCTGCGCTTTGAGTCCTCCTTCCACTCTCCACACGGCCGCTGCCCCGGACCGTGACACACCATGGCAAACATTAAAAATGCTGTTGTCATCTTACTGAACACAAGTGGATTAGTTTTGTGACTTTAAAAGCACAAAACTACAATTCAAACTGGCGCACCCGACATCATTAGGCCCAGGTAAAAAAATATCAACTGGGCTAAAGCCTGTTAGATTTGTATTGTTGATTGTCATTTATGCTTAGAAATATTTACTTATATATGCTTAGAGTTTTGTAATTAGTTGTAGATTGGTAGAGGTTTTGATCCTTGATAGTCTGCAAACTTTGTGTGTATTAGACAGCACTTTGGGAGCATGAGAGGTCATACCGTGTCTTATTATTTTATGGTAGGATTAACGTAGTTGCGTCTGTTCTAGTCTAAGTGCTCTTTGTTTAGATGAACTGCAGGACTTCCTCACCGTGTTATCTAGGATGAACCATCTAGGGTGAGGGGGAGGCTACCCTCTTCCTGACCAAGGATGTTTGACCCTTTGATCAGCAGTCCACACACACACACACACACACACACACACACACACACACACACACACACACACACACAGGCAAGGTACTCTTTGTGTATGTAGACGTCATATGTTAATGAACTTATGCATATTCATGTAACCTCAATAAAAGGACAGTGATACGGGAGAACGGACGAGAGCTACTGGGGTCAAGCGAAGGAACGGTGCCTGTCCGGTTCTCTCCCGTGCACGAGTACCATGAAGAAGTTTGCCTACTTGTGTCTTGCTTGCAGTGTAATTATGTTGTCTTAACGTTCCAGCGAATAGGTTTATGCTACAAACCTATCATTAATTGGTCCTTCGATGCCGGAGCCCTGGAATCGCATTCACCGAGGGGAGGAGAGGCACGCTGAAAGACTGACGTCAGCCAGGAAGTTCCTGTGGATTCGCTGTATGTCTTTTCTCCTCGATGAATGGCGATTGGCGGGATTCGAGGCTGATATTACACGCTAAGCAACACCGAGTAAGTTTAGAGTCCAACTCTATAACTGTACGTCTTCGCCGCTCAGTGGGGCGTTGTCCGTGGCCGCTTAGTGGGGCTAAAATTACGTCTTCGCCGCTCAGTGGGGCTAAAATTCGCCGTCTAAGTGGGGCGATGTACAAAGCCGCTCAGTGGGGTTTTTTGTACAGAAGCATTAAGTCGCAGAGTTGCGCAGTTCGAACTTTTTTTTTGGTTCGCCGTCTTAGTGGGGCGAAATACAGACCGCTGTGTGGGGTACTGTAGTGAGTTCTCCACCGCTCAGTGGGGTGTTGAGAAGTTCTGCGGGGTCCAGATTGTGCTGGACAGTAGGCCTATTTTGTGTTGTTGTCATTGTCGTCGTTGTTGTTGTTGTGTGTGAGTGTGTGCGGAGCAGAACATGTGGTCTGTGACACCGACTGTTGTTGTTGTTATCATGGGTTTCTAAGCAACCAAGAGTGAGTCGGAGGGAGACAGACGTTTGTGCTGGACTTTGCTCCTGGCAGCACAAAGTATTTATGTAAAAAAAAAAAGAGAGAGCGACGGCTCCACAGCTGCGCGGGTTCACGCGAGCGCGGTCACGCGGACCTGAGCCGTGCGGTTAATCGCAGGCTTATAAATGGAAGAGATTCAAATGTTAGAAGTTTTCAGAAAACACACCAGCCTTGGAGAGCTGTGGAGAAGGCCAGCCCACATCAGCAGCACTTAAGATATGCTCTGGTGAATGGCTTTCCCCCCACCCCTTGCTGACACAATGTTTATTCTTTAGCTTGCCCTGATCGACAGCAGCCTGTGTGCCAGACCATAGATTTAATTGAGGTGGATAGTTGTTAAAAGTAATCTACATTAAGCTTGTGGTTGCTTAAATTCAGTATAATGACATGTGAGGTGAAGTGATATAGGTAAATATTTAAACTCATGAAGTGCATAGAGGCACTTGACCTGTGTGGAAGACGGTCGTCTTATTATGAGCCATTGTTGAGATATAGAGCACATCTGTGAAAACAACTAATATGCTCAACCCTGTATGAAACATCTAAAAATACATGATGGAGAAGCTGTGTTGAATATGTAAGTGTAAGACTTTGCCACTGTGGGCAGAGCATGCAACTACTGTGTGATGTCGCGTTGCAGTTTTGTTTTTGTTTTTTGAGCTGATGAGCAAGGTACACATTATCAGATCAAGAGCTGTCTGAGAACTACTCAAAGAGAGGGAAACAGAGAGTGTGCAGCGTTTCCATGAGCAGTTTTTCTGCACCTTGACTCGTGTGTGTGTGTAGCATCAGCATCATGTTTTTGTTTATTTGTTTTGTTGGATTAAAAATAATTAAATAAACTGGTGATCATGCTTATGGATCACCATGGCACATATCTCCAGCCATATGGTTTATTTATGCAGATGAAAAAGTGAGTGTGAATGTGTCTGACATCACAGTGTTTTTGTGCACTGTGCAAAAGTGATTGCCTCTGATTGTGAGTGAGAGCGGTGATTTTGCAGACCACCAGCTATTGTGAAGAAAAAAAAAAGAGTGAAAAAGAGACAAATTACATTGTAGACGAAGAGAAATAATCATAGGAAAAAGGTTTTGTGTTGATCAGCCGAAAAACAACTACAATGTCATTTTCTGCTTTTAAGAAAGGATTGTTCACACAAACACAGACAGAGAGAGAGAGAGAGAGATGTGTGTTGATTAAGCAGTGATGATAATAATGAACATGTTTTAGTTTGTCACTTTCAGGTGAAAAGCAGACCTGTATCAATTTTCCACATGCAACAGTCGGAAGAAAGTTATAGTTTAACATCATTGGAAACATGCAGGCCAAGTTTCTGGCTGACTTATTTACAGTGCCATGTGTTTCTCAACCTCACAAGCGAGCTCACTCCTCCCTGAAGATAAGAAATGCAGCTCCAAAGCAATAACATGATAAAGAGACAGCAGCAAGTCCTGAGCACAAAAAGTCCCAGCAAAGCAGCAGCAATGTGGATAAACAGCAGGCAGAAGAAGAAAGCAAACCCATCTTCCTGTCTGATTGGTTGAATTTCACGGAGGGGCGAGCAAGATGGCAGCGTGAAGAGGAGTTTTTGTTTGAGTTCTCAGCACGAGACACTTATTTGACGTCTTTCTGGCCTTCGGGACTTTTTTGGAGATCAGCGCGCTAAACTTGCTGGATCTGAGGCCAGGGTCTGCGGCGGCAGCATGTTGAAATGCTCAAAAAGGACTGAGTGACTCGGGCAAGCCACATGCGGCTAGCGACATGAAAGAAATGGACCCTTCATGATGCGTTCAACGTGCCAGCGCTGTGGTGGGAAAGGCTCCATCATAAACACGCCCTGCGCCCTGCGCCGAGGTTCAGGCCAAGAAGAAGAAGACGATGACTTCCAAGCCCAAGAAGGTCGGCCTCAGCGTGGGCGAGCTGATTGTGAAAGCCGTGGTCGCTTCCAAGGAGCGCAACGGCCTGTCTGTGGCCGCTCTCAAGAAGGCTCTGGCTGCCGGAGGCTACGATGTGGACAAGAACAAGGCCCGTGTTAAGACCGCCATCAAAAGCCTGGTGGCGAAGGGCACTCTGGTGCAGACCAAGGGCACCAGGACCTCCGGATCCTTCAAGATGAACAAGGCTACTGAGAGCAAAGCCAAGAAGCCCGCCGCGGCCAAAGTCAAGAAACCGGCAGCAGCTGCTAAGAAGTCGCCCAAGAAGGCAGCAGCAGCACTTCAGCTACTAGACAGGACAAAGCTGAAGGAGAACTGCCGGGACTGTTGAAGTGGGAGAGGACAACAGAGTGAGAAGACTAGGTGAGAACACATAGGAATTATTTAATGTGGGAAATCAAAATTTGGGTTAGCAAACCTGGGGAAAAGAAAACTGACTGCTTAAGTTGGAAAATTGAGACTGAGTCTGAAACATTGCGAAAATAGAAACATATACAAAATCACACACACACAAGCAGAACATGCATTAACCCTACTAACAATTCCAAACACAAAATGACTCATGAAGACTCATAGCACATTAGTTAAGAAATGATTAAATAATAGCAGAGAAGTGTGTAGGAAAGGCAGCTTTAAGAACATGCTCTGCTGGAGATGCAGCTCCACAGACATGCATTAGACCTGCCTAATAACACAAACCCATGCAATGAAAATTAGCTTGTTATCTTTCATCAGTGTTAAAATAGTGTCAATTTAGCAGACACTTGTTATTAAATACTGAATTTATCCAATGCAAAAAATTGACTCTCCAGGTTGCAGGACAACAGTTTAACTTTTGTGGGAAAAAAGATCCTGGTTTGACCAACCAGTGATCAGACAATAAATTTAGTTGTTAAAATGGTAAATTGGGAGAAGCTTCCTGCTTGATTGAGGCAGCACATGTAATTTACTGTATGAGGGAAATTGTCTTTTGTGATACTATTTTGAACATGCTTTTCTGTCGTCCTGTCAACTTAGTGGGTTAATAGCTGATATGCAAATTAGTTGATCGGTTTTAGATTAATGAAAGGTGACTGAATTCTAGTATGAGTGAATGAGATGTGTTGGAGTTGTTGTGTGTTGAGTGGAGACTCTAAAACACTGAGTTTCCTGTTTTGATGTGCGAGTGAATCCTGTATTTAGATACACAACTCTGAATACATCAGAACAAACGTCTTTTGTGAAGTGCATGACAGCATGTCACATGTTTTATGATGAAGGGAAAAAGGAAAAATTGAATAAAATAGATCTGTGGCTTAAATGAGTGAAGAGCACAGACCGGGTGATTAAACTCATAGCTAATATGACATTAGGGTTATGTTGTGTGTTGTGCAGTTGATGGTTGGTTTGGAGTGAATCTAGCTGATGATTCTTCTCCTGTTGTGAAGATGATGAGGAGTTTGTGTCATGACTTAACAAGGCCTTTTTATTTTGATACTTTCACAGTGCACTGAGAGTTTGGTTTGATAATCTCTGTTATTTTTTATTTTTCATTTTTGAACAAGCACTGATTTTTGCTTGTGAATTTCTTTTCTTTGAGCAGATCTGCAAGTCGGGAATTAAAAGCGTTACACGTCGTCAAGAAAATTGTTGCAAGTGAGTTTCTCCACATTTAAAATGGGTTCAGGAGAAAGCCACTTATTTGGGACAATTAGGAAATGAGAGTCCCCCCCAAAAAGGATTCAACGAGGAAATCCAGTCTAAATTATTTTTCTTTTTGAAATAACGTCGTTTTGCTGAGCGTGGAAACGAATGCGATGATAATTTCCACAATTAGCAAAAGAAGGAACCACTGAGTGAATGAGTAAGAATTTTAAAATAACTGACTGACTGACTGAACATGATTGTGTGAAGCTAACCCCCACCTGACAAAGGTGCAGATGAACCCATGTGTTTCCTTTTACAGGAGCAGAAAGATGACAGCAACACTCGAGGTTGCATGATGATTTAACCTTTTAAATGCCATTTTCTGTGTCTGTGCATTTATCAGGTGTGTTATTCATAGGCTTGAGTTGCTCACAGAGATAACTGTGACAAAGTATGCATACGCCTGCGCAAGCGCTAATATTTGCATTTTCTTTTCTTACAGCATGCCAGTTCTTCATGTGAATTGATGATGCGATTTATACCAGGACAACTGGTTGATGTTTTTTCCTACTACAGGATTTCTGGGTTTATGTGTGAGGAAAACTGTGTTTACGGGTTATGAGTGGTGATGCTGTTGCATTGTGTTGATGGGAAAATGTGAAGGTTACTTTGATAATGTGAATAACATGTGTGAAATTTCCTGTGTTGAGAACTGGTGTTACTTCTTTCCACAGCTAGGGTTGACTTTATGGTGTTTTTATGGCACCTCTGGAACCTGTTGACCTGTGTCTGACCTCTGTCTGACTACAGTCAATATGTATTGCTAATGTTAGTTTCTTTGAGAATGCTGTGGAAGATTCAGCTGAAACGGACAAGTGACATGAGTAAAACAAATAAGAGATACAGTGTTTCTGGGATAGTTTGATATGGGCTCATTAGCTGGCCACTTTTGAGCCCATAGTAATATATAAGTGGAGTGACTTTGCTTAAGAGCAGTCACCGATTACATTAATGTTGCCTGAGTACATGGGATGATCCATGTCTGAGGCGACTTATGAAAATAATTGTAGTTTACTGATTTGAGAAAAACCTGCACATGACACTTGTCTTGCTGATGTTGAGTGCTTCTTGTTCTTATGATACAATTGTTTACAGGTATGGAGTTTGATTTTACTTCCAGATTTTGTTTTCCAGGCCATGATGGTGTGTATGCAGGCTCCTGGGAGAGCCAGGTGTTAAGCAAACTTAATATGCAAAACACACTAACATTTTCATTGCAGGATTATAGGTCCAGGGTGGTGCTGCTCCAGGGGAGGAGATGCCCTGATGTTGCCTGGGATATGATCTAGCTAATCTTTTTCTTTAAGACTGGAATCCAGGTTTGGTGAGTTGACGCATGGGTGTGTCCATGCGTCAAGAGGAGGGGTCCAAGGATTAACATTAAACAATGTTTTTTATTATTGTTGCAGTGATTTGTGTGATTAGCCGTTTTATTTACAAATATTAAACCTATGCAAGTGGTGCACCCATGTTCAGATGAGGCTTTGATGGCCTATAAGTGAAGTTCACTGAACTAAAGAATGTGGTTTGATGATTGTTGACACACTCTCCAAATAGTTTGTCTTCCTAGCAAGGAAATACAGGTGCAGCAGTAATCTCCTGAGAAATCTTCAGAGGCCCAGTGAGAAGCGCATAGCTGACAGGACCAGGCAGTGGTTGAGGTCAAAGATCAAGCTGGTTGGGACCCATCATGAAATCAGACCTTGGAGCCACAGCAAGGACCATGAAACTGCCTGCAAAATAGAGGAGAGGATCGTCCACAAGATGGGAGAGAGGCTTCAGGAGGATCAGAGATCATCTTCAGCACAGCAGACATCACACAGAGAGCTGTGCTACTAAGCTTCCAGGAAATCAAGAGGAGACTTCCCACAGCAAGATTTTAAATACAATGAAAGATTCAATATTGACGCTGAGGAAGACGACTAAGGTGTACGACGTGCTCTGCCTTAAACCTTCAGCAGCGTTGGAACATAAACACTCAGGGGATGAGGAGCGTGCCAAGCTCCATCGACAGCGTAGAAGGAGTTTGAGGATGACATC
Organism: Rhamphochromis longiceps; assembly: GCF_057381845.1. NCBI lineage: Eukaryota > Metazoa > Chordata > Actinopteri > Cichliformes > Cichlidae > Rhamphochromis > Rhamphochromis longiceps. The sequence continues at coordinate 30,498,733 of NC_140566.1, forward strand.
ATGATTCTGTGAAAAGCACAGGAACCAGAAGCTATGGTGGTGATAACAGCAGTTTCCTATGAACATCACCTAACGCTGTGCCACTGTACTGTGCATACGATGACACTCTGAAGGCTGCTGGGATCATAATAGCAGTAAGACAACCCTGCACCCTTTCCACAGAGGTGTTTTCTGCAGAGTATGGACAATGAAGGACAATGAAGGAGTCATAAATATCCCCCTCACAGGACGAAGGCCTGAAGTGAGGTAATGGGAGGCCATAAAACTAGAGTGCTGAGAGGTCTGCAGCTTTGGAAATAGCTGAGAACCATGTTGACAAACAACAAAACCAACTGGTATGTTTGAATGTTTATTCTACATACATTTGGACTCTGGTCCTATGGACAACGATGGAAACAACTGGAAGGGACATTCATGACGCCCTGCAGAACTCAAACCACTCTGCAGAGAGACATGTGATGTGCACACCTGGAGGAAGCATTACCAAGCTGAGATGTTTTTGAAAATGTTACTTTTTTATTTTCACTATTAAATTAACAATTTCTTTGTTTGCTCGTAAGATGCAGTTTGCCATGAGATGAGCTCAATGAATGGGATAACTGCTAATACATTTGTTGAACTGTGTACCTTTTCAGTAATTTAGGGTGATTTGACATATGCTGAGTATAAAAATGTTTGCATTGAAACTGTCAGACATGAGGTATTCATACCTGGGAACTTTTCAGGCATAAAGGTCAAAAAGGGGGGAAATGTTAGATTTGTATTGTTGATTGTCATTTATGCTTAGAAATATTTACTTATATATGCTTAGAGTTTTGTAATTAGTTGTAGATTGGTAGAGGTTTTGATCCTTGATAGTCTGCAAACTTTGTGTGTATTAGACAGCACTTTGGGAGCATGAGAGGTCATACCGTGTCTTATTATTTTATGGTAGGATTAACGTAGTTGCGTCTGTTCTAGTCTAAGTGCTCTTTGTTTAGATGAACTGCAGGACTTTCTCACCGTGTTATCTAGGATGAACCATCTAGGGTGAGGGGGAGGCTACCCTCTTCCTGACCAAGGATGTTTGACCCTTTGATCAGCAGTCCACACACACACACACACACACACACACACACACACACACACACACACACACACACACACACACACAGGCAAGGTACTCTTTGTGTATGTAGACGTCATATGTTAATGAACTTATGCATATTCATGTAACCTCAATAAAAGGACAGTGATACGGGAGAACGGACGAGAGCTACTGGGGTCAAGCGAAGGAACGGTGCCTGTCCGGTTCTCTCCCGTGCACGAGTACCATGAAGAAGTTTGCCTACTTGTGTCTTGCTTGCAGTGTAATTATGTTGTCTTAACGTTCCAGCGAATAGGTTTATGCTACAAACCTATCATAGCCTGATTATTTTTTTCATGTCATAGAGGGAGGATATCTCTAAAAACGTCATCCGAGAACTGTAGCTCTGCCTGTATCAAATCAAGACCACGTGCTGCTTGTGAGGGGCAACCTTACTTTTAAAGTTTGAAATAATATGGCGCCCGGTTATTTAAACGAACTCCTCAACATGTATGACCCCAAAAGAGCACCGAGATTGTCTCTTAGCACAACCAAGGTCTCGATTGAAGCGTAGAGGAGAGCGGGCCTTCGCAGTAGCAGCACCCAGACTCTGGAATAATTTGCCAGAGGAGATTCCTACTTCAGAGTCTATTCAGTCTTTTAAATCGCGTCTTAAAACTCACTTTTTTACTTTGGCTTTTAATTCGAGTTCAGTATGAGAACCATCAGGCATGTTTTATTTATTTTTTTAAATTGTTAATTCATTGTCTTCTCATTTATCTGTATTTGTTTCTCTAGTGTTTTTTCTTGTTTTTAACCGATTGTGAAGCACTTTGGTCAACTGTACAAAACAATTTTGAATTGAATTGAACCAACCAGAAGACAGAGCTGGCATCATGCAACTTTGAATCGTGCATATCTATTCCAGTAGAATCCAACAATAAGATTGTCAACTTGGAAATAAGCATAACAGGTCCCCTGTTAGTGAACGTTTCCCAATTTAACCAAATAAATCAAGAAAAATAACCTTTTAAAAAAAAATAAAAAATAAAATTCTGTAATATTTAGTTTTACAATTTTATAACTTTATAAAATGTGTTCTGTTTGAGATGATTGTGTGTTTATGTGTGTGTATGTAATGTCAGTTTCCTCTAAGTTGTGATTACAGACGTTGTACAACCCATTTCTACACATCTTAGTTGCAAATGCCCACAGAGGTCTGGGTTTGTGGAATAATGAGGCGAGTTTACTTTGCGTGTGAGTCCACAAAAAATGCTCAACTATTACCATCTCTAGCTGCCTTTGAATAATGTAAGCAAATACTTTTTGCCAGATGTGTGTCTTTATAAATGCACAAGCGTATACATTTGAAAATAACACATGACTTGAAGCTCTAGAGTTTGTGCAACGCAAAACATCATTTTTTATTTAACATCTGGTCGATGCTGTGGCAGAGAGCAGCTAATGGAAGAGGGAATCTGTCATAACTGTTACTCCCTCCTCTGCATCGTCCTGCCAGTTCTCTCTCTTAAAAAAAAGTCATGTGAAAGAGGGCTTTAGTGGTTTGGTGTTAATAGCGGCTCAAAATGTGCAATAAGCCCCGGGGTTGATTTAACCTTACCACCCTGGAATTGTTTCACTTTTGACACTTTAAATTCACCAGTAATTCCTCCCTTTTCCTCCCCCTTCCTCCTCTCATCGGCAGCGGGTGAGCTGTAGTTAGCACACAACCCGGGGACGTCCACCTCTCTGTGAGACGCTCTTCTTCATTCTTCGTCCTCGCCGTTCTCGCTCCTCGTTCGCTGTTCGTGACTCCACTCTAGACATTCATCTCTGTCGCTTTGTGACACAAGAAGCATCATTTTTGTATTTTAGGGACAGAACCGCCTCCCGCCTCTGTATATCCACAGTTTCACAAAGAGCCGATTTGTTCTACAGGCTATAAGTGGGCGTTTGCCACCAACTGAAAAGTGCTAGTGGATCTGCATCTGTGGCGAAGCTTAAAATGAGTACAGAAAAATGAAGAAGATGAAGAAAGATGTGCAATATCAGAGTCAGATTCTTGTTATATCATTAGAGTTGTTTTTCTTTGACCACTGTACTCTTAACATAATTAGTTTCCGCTCTAAATATTTTAGTACCTTGACCTGGCCAGCAAAGAGATGCTAATAAAAAAGCCCTTGGGACACATTGGTTGAACTGATAAATATGCAGTGGTGTTCATGTTTGTTGCGATAGTTACTTTGCAATCTGGTCATAAAATCATCCTGTTTATACTTTGTTGCTAGACGATGTTCCTGTTAAGGGCTGGAGAAACATGCACCTGCTGCAGGGTCAGATCGGTGCTGAGAATTCAACGTTCATAACCATCACCATCAATCAGTCATAGCCAGCAAATTACTCATGTCCCCCCCAAATAACCACAGCGACTTTGAAAACACAAACAATCACCACTATGTGGAACTAGCGGCAAATAAAAAGTTTCATGAAAACTTGCCTCAACTTCTTTTATGTTGTCCTGTTCCTGAACTTCTGCCAGTGCACTTTTGCACCACTTGCAGTATTCTGCATTATGATGCATGCTGGATCTCTTCCATTGTGTCGAAATGGGAGCTATTTAGCCTTAGCATAATTTCAGGGTAAGAAAGCAAAGCTGCAGCAATGGGGCAGGTTGCCCCAAAGCTGAGGTCGTTATCACAGATGTGACGGTTCGACCCTTTAAAGATGAACAAAAAAAAATGCTTCTGCTTTCACTCTTGACCTAATGTGACGGCTTCGGGCTTGGACACTGCAGTCTCTGCTAGTGGCATGTGCTGTTTGGTCTCTGGGTCATAGCAGGAGACCCAACTCTCATCACCGGTAATGATCCTCGACATGAAGGTTGTGTCAGTTTGACACAGAAGTTGATGTTTGCTTTCAGCACAAGTTTGATGTCCATGGTGAAATCACGCAATCACGTGAGTGGTGAGAACAGGACCTCTACAGAGTTGTCTAAACACGGCTGGAAGAGGAGCTGGAAGCCCCTCTGTGCTGCCTGAGGGGGAGACCTTCAAGGGGAGAGGAGCTAAACTTAAGCTACTTAAGAATCTGCGACGATCAGTTGGACTTCTCCTTTTGCTCTGATAGACCCACCTGTTTTCAGTTTGCATAGTTTCTATCATCGGTTCTGAAAGTGTGTTACATTTCTATCTGGACCAGAAGGGTCATCACTCTCACTCTTTGATATGAAAAAAAAGCCTATCTACAAGATACTCTCCTTTTTCAAGGTGACCATATTGGATCCTGACATCTGGAAATAGTAAATGTTGCCTGCTAATAATTGTTTTTTAGGTTTAGGCTAAAACCTAAAAAACAAGCAATCCTTGATAGACTAATTGGAAGCACTCTAAATTCCACTGATGTGAAGACGTTTTAAATTGATCAAGCCTGACTGGTCTCATTGTGCAATTTGTTACAGATCATTTTCTTCATTTTAGTTTGAAAACACAAGCAGGGAAGTATTTTTAGCGATGGCCATGAAATTCCACAACAACTAAAATAATAAAATGACAAGAATGCCTCCTTTTAGCATTTACATGATGGCTGCGCTTAGCGACTGCAACTGAAAGCCATTACAATAAACAATTCGACCAAGCGAGGAGAGAGTAGAGGTGGCAAATTCTTCCATGCAGCCTGGTTTGGATTGCACATTTTACAGGGCAAAGCCATATAGGCAGAAATCTATTTCTGCAATGCAGCGAAACACATCTGGGTGCAAGATGCATGCTAATCCCAAATATCAAGGAGCCCAGAGATATTAAGCGAACCTTATGTTGCAACAGATGTGAAGCACACAAAGTCATAACTGCAGCTCAAGTATATTTAATGGAGCTTTAGATGCAGAACTGTTGTAATTATGCAAATATATAACAGATAACCAAGAGCTGTTATTAGAAGCACAAAGCCTCAGGAGTTGTCAGTGTAGAGCTCCTTCTTATGTCTTAAAATATTTTTAAAAGCATATTTTCTGTATTGTAAGAGAAAACATTAGCTAACGTTGTACTGGTAGAACAGCTTAACGTTTGAAAAAGGGTTGATGGCCTTCGCTCCTATGAATATGCAAACATCCTCAGAAAAAAGCTTTGAGCAATTCTTAGACATTTACTGCTCCACGCAGTCTGCTGTATTATGCGTCATGAACAATACAGTTTCATTACTGGAAAAATAGCGGATTTCAATACGCTAAACAACTCCGTCAAAACCACAAAAGAGTTAAGTACAAAGGCAGGTGTAGCTGGATGTTCTCAGCACTGCTTGGCTGGTTAATTTCTCTTTGCTTCCATAATCTTTACAACGCTCAATAATTGCCACCTTTCAAAAGGCAAAAAGGAAGAGTCTAGATTAGAAGAGTAATGGACACTTGGACTGGTCGGCTCTGAACAATCAGTAAGTCGCTGCAGACGGCGTAGGTGTTGATTGGATGTATGTGCAATGGCAAGCTGTCTGTGTGCAGAATGCTCTGCACACATTGTATACTGAAACTAGACCTGCTGAAGAATGACTGTGTGCTGATTAAAAGGAAAAATAGTATTAAAAAAATAAAATCTTCAAAATTAAGTCAGGTTTGCAAGGAAGCAGAAAGTGAATGGCTATTAGACTTTTCAGAAGAAATACGTAAAAATCTTGTACTGTACGGTTACTTTTTACTGTTAAATGACTAATCCTGCAAAAAAATTGCTAGAAAAACACAGGAAATGTACAGTAATGTAACATTTTATATAAACAAAACTGAATACTGTAACTGATTAGCATTCCAAAGTGTAGCTTATTCTATTCTATACATTCTCTTCCTGTTTAAATAAATCACTGAAGTGCCGTAAAATACTGGTGACTGTAACAGCCGGTTTTATTTAACAGTAACAAAGTGAAACATCTGTTTTGTGCACCAGTACTTACAAATTGGTATGCAGTATTTACAAAAATATCTAGAGTATAATGTATTTCTCATTTGCAATATAACAGACTGTCTCTTATTTACCAAAGCTGTGTTTTTTTCCACTGTACTTTTAGTTTAGTTGTAGTAGAAATGAGTCCCTGTTATTCAGAGCCTTACATAAGCATGTTGCAGCACTAACACATTGTCAGAGTTATATTCTACAAGGGTACTGAGCTTTTAAAGAAACCAACCAGTGTATTATTCTGCTTCTATGGAAGTCACACAGTGGCTAATGTAATAGTCCACACAGAATTTGGCTCATAATATCAGACCTAGTGATGGTTTTACTAGAAAAATATTTTGTGACCGAATAATGTGTTATATTTCAAAGGCTTAAGGCAGAAACCTTCACTAACAGCTTAACTATAAACTACTAGCATTTGAAATTAAATAATATTGAGTAAAATAAAATGAATATGAATTTTAAAAAATTACATCCATATGAATTTGTCATTACTCACCATGGCCAGAGGGATGATGGCCTGAATGTCCCGCTGCACTACCGTCAGTTCTGTCACGACCTTCTCTGAATCAGGTGGTGGGTTTTGTCCCTTATAATCAATGTTCCAGTTGATCCTTCTGGTTACCGAGAGGCTGGTGAAGTTCTCCATCTCAAAGTCCAGCTGCATCACCTCGACATTGCCCACAACATCCCTGCCAGACCGCAAGGAGACAGCCATCAAACAGAGCCCAGCGTAAATGTCAAACACTACTCATAGCAACATATTCAAACGCAGGAGAGTTTACATAAGCAGACATTCTGGCAGCATATTCGTTTTCAGTGATGAAATTGTTGACTAGATAGTGCTTAATTATTAAAAATGTCATTTAGTGTGTGGTTGACACACTGCTTTTAATTTTTTTTTTACGCTGTCCCCGAGTTACCCTTGAGTTGAAACGAAGAAATAATGCATTCATTAAGACTTCAGCGTGTGAAACACTGCAGCCAAGAGCTTTAGAGCTGAATAGATACTTCTCAGATGGCGCAGTTTCAGTATTTGTTCTTCACTCAAAGCGATTCTACATTTAGATATATGTAAGTAGAACTTTTTGTAGACCTTCAATAGAACACCATATATATAAGTTCTGCATATATTCATATACATAAGCAGGTGATCACCTCCAAAATAAGGCCGTAGCTTTTTCTCTCTTGAATAGAAAGGAGCTGTTTGAAGATTGATCACAGTTTTGTGGTTGGATCAGTGAATCAATGGCCACAAAGCTGCCCTGGACAAGACCTCTGATTAAAATCTTGGCTCTAGGATTTGGTTTTTGCTCTAGTCAAATCAATGTCGCGCATTCAGTAGAGCTCAGAGGAGTTGTCAGCCATAGTCGATGATGACAACGCCCTATTGCAACTTTTCATTCAGTCGGCGGGATCATAAACAGCTCCTTCACTGTCTTCATCAGATTTCCTGACAGATACAAGGTAGATAACAATGCTATAGAATCTTAAAGGTCATAGCCAGGAGCAGACTGAAACATGAGTTTAGATTGGGTCATTATTCCACCCCGTTCTGCTCATGCAACCCAGCAGAATGCTAATATTGCTGGCTCACTCTACCGTCTGTTTAGGGATATCCAGATATCAGGTTTTTATTTTTACTTGGCAAGTAAATTACAATGTAAATTGTAGTATTTATAACAGCAATAATCTTTCAAATGTAGCAAACATTTACTAGGAATATACCGATTACAGCAAAGAACACATGTAGAAAAGCAGTCATATAAAATAATCAGGATATACTTTTAGAACAGAGAGAGAGAGAGAGATACTTTTATATGTTTTTATATCAAAACATCAAGTACAAGTATCCAAAAACTTCAATTCAATTTCATTTATACAGCGCCAAATCACAGTAACAGTCGCCTCAAGGTGCTTTATATTGTAAGGTAGATCCTACAATAATAGATACAGAGAAAAACCCAACAATCATATGACCCTCTATGAGCAAGCACTTTGGCGACAGTGGGAAAGAAAAACTCCCTTTTAACAGGAAGAAACCTCTGACAGAACCAGGCTCAGGTAGGGGGCGGGGCCACCTGCTGCGACCGGTTCAAACTGATCTTCAGCTCACACAGTGTTTCAGCTGGTGTTCTGGATCCACCCAGTTTCTGACTGGCACTTATTTTTCAGTATTTAACTGCATCTCCTTTTAATTTTCTCCCTTTCTCAACCAGCACTACTTTGGCCGCCTTGCAGAGAGAAAGGGAGGATGTTGCATGTTGTTGCTGTTGTGTGAATTTGTGTTTTTATGCTAATTGTTTTGTTTTTCTTACTAACTTTAAGTTTAGATTTAAGAAACACGCACTCAGTCACAAATTTCTTTGGTTTCTTGGAAAATGAAAGCGCTTTCTAACGGTAACATTTCAGACACGACAGCAGTATTTCTCGAGGTCTCGCACTGGAACTTAACACCCAGCCATCAGCAGACAGCGTGCTGAAATTTTCTCATTTTAACTAATGATATGGTTACATTTTGAAAAATAAGGAACTATCTTAAAGGCAGGGAACAAAATAATTGGCATGTACTGTAATTACAGTGCACAGTTAAAGAAAAAACCTGATATTAGATGTTTTTAAATGTTCCTATATCCTTTACTTATATAAGAGTGTCAAAGGGGGCATTATTGAGAAATAATAGTTTTCTAATGGTTTTCCTACTCACTTTATTAAGTTATCATATACAACGACTTATTCAGGGATTGACTTTAAATGAAACAGAGAGAAGGGTCTTGTCAATAACCAATCATTGCTCCCTAATCTCGCCAGCTTTCTCCTTCTATCCAAAGGTCTCAGTGTTGAGTCTGTGCAAGGAGATTGCAAATTCTGTTCTGCCTCTCACTTTGGAATAGACGTCATTAAATGGGCTGCAGATTTGCTTCTAACCGATCGATCGCTATTGGTAGGTAACCTGATTGTTCTCATGGCCATGCACACAAACTATCTGAGCACCATCACCCTTTGTGCCTCCATCTACCAGAAACTTTTGCTTATCTTTTTACTATCACAACCACGCCAACGATTCAAGACCCACAGCGGCCTTCTTATTATGAAAATTCTACATGTTGGACTTGTAATCCTCAGGTTCAACAAGCCTAACATTAAACAATCTCGCTGGTGGTGAAGAGGCAAATTAATTCTCTTTCCAGCTGCTGCGAGAATCATCCCACCCAAGCCTCACCTTTAGCGAAAACTGAAACAGTAGCTATCTGTCCTTCACAAAAAGCAGAAAGCCATCCCAGCATTCAAGCTGAGAGGCTTTTAATGAAAGCTGGATCAAACTCCATGTACAACCGTCCGCCCACAAAAGGTTCCTCTCAGGAACACCGAGATGAGATCTCAGCCTATTTGTCTCGACATCACTCAGTGAAAACAAACACCTCCGTCTGTCTGTGACACACTCAAACTGTCATCAATACGGCCCACTAGAGTGAGTGCAGGTACAGCCGCTCAATACTATGTTGCCTGCCACCATGCTGGAGGGAAGGAAAATGGTGTTCACAATACAGTGGTTTAGGTTAGAGGGCATACTTCTTTTTTATGAGAGTGAACTGCAAAATATGAAACTGTAGCTGAGAGCTGCAGAAGAAAAGCTCGCATTTTTTGACTCAAAGGAGCTGTAGATTCACTTGACATTATGACATTAGTTTTTAGATCTGAATCCAAAGAGCAGATCTGAGGAATTATGGCACTGCTATCTGTTACCACATGGCTTAACATGGCCTCTCTGCCTCCTTACATTGCTGTTATCTGCATCGTGACTCCACAGAACAACTCCAGAGTATGAAATTAATGTTTCACTTTAGATTTTTGTCTTACCAGTTAATGCCACTTCATTTTCTGCTTGGCTGTATTACAGACAGAAAAATAATCTTAAAAGCAAAGAAATGCACAGTCAGCTCAGTCAAATCACAGCCAAGGTCTGGTTCAAATCCACGGGCCACCTGGGGTGTTTCTGTGTGGAGTTTGCAGGTTCTCCCTGTGCCTGCATGGCTTCTTCCCACAGTCCAAGCACATGCACGTTAGGTTAACTGCTGATTTGAAATTGCCCATAGGTGTGAATGTAAGTGTGAATGTTGTCTGTCTCTATGTGTTGGCCCTGTGATAGACTGTGGACCTGTCCAGGTGTTTACCCTGCTTCTCACCCGGTGGCACCTGAATGACCCTGAATTAGATAAGTGGAAGAAAATCAATGAACAGGTATCAGCTCTAGTGTGTTTTGGTACACATTTTTTACAACAATCGTCTTCATCCGATGAATGTCCCCGTGTGCGTTAGCTACTTTTCTGGAGGAAATCCTGCACGGCAGACCCACTCATGTGACTTTTCTCCCGTTTACAATTTTCCGATGGTTCACTTTGAAATGTCAGTGCTGTCACTGTCCTGCATTGATGCCCTGATTTCCCATTGCTGTAACCCGTCCACCACAACAACATACACCTAATTATATTAGCCCTAATTAATTCTCCTGCTGAACTAAATCAAACCAGACTCGTCCAACTCACTGTGTATGTGTAGTGTACCTCATTAGATAACACTTTTTAACAATTTTAATTGGGATCCAAATCAGTGTGTGTGTTTTTCACCAAATGAGGCCATTCTGTGGAGGAACCTAGCATTTACATTTTAGGAGACAAACTCCAGCTGTAGACGATCACAAATACCTGCGAATCATAGTTAAACTTTAATTTGAGTCTTAAATTTTAAAACGTTTTATTATTACATTTATTCTGGCTGACTTTATATAGAAACAAAACGACATGTCCACACATCTCCCATATTCATTATTATATTACAACATGGTCTAAATGGTTTAAACCTGTTACAGTTTTTATAAAAAAGAACTTTAAAAGGTTTTCAATAAATAACCATCGTCATTTTTTTTATTTTACAGGCGCGGAGATTACTCCGTTTTTTGCTAAACATACTGCCTTATTTCTGATATTATAGACAATACATACAACATTTAAATGCCCTTTATAGATATGGTTGTATTAATCAGTTATCAGTTCTGTGGGCACCGAGATGATTTTGTCCTCCTGTTGCCATCGTTGGTATGTTGTTGTTGTTTTTTTAAATATGTGTAATGTTGTATGTTAATATGATAAATCCATTTTTTTATTTTGCTTTTATTATCCAGCCAGGAAATACTGATGAGTTACAGGTCTGTTACTAATGTACAGTGTGCCCATTAAAAACAGACAAATAAATACATACATAAAAGGAAAAATGAGAAACTAATAGTAATAATAGTTACACTAATAATTAAGCTAGTTGTTTTTCTAGTTTTTAAACCAGCATCTATACAAAACAAAAGCTAAAGGCATAAAAAAATATTAATGTGGTATTATGTTATATGTTATAAGTGCTTAATTCATCATTTATATATCACTCCTCCTCCTTAGTGTCATTTATAAATACAGGTATGTTTATCCATCTGTTAATGTTACACCATGTACAGCTATCGCTGCCGCGATATCATCTTAACAGTAATCACAAAAACATGGTCATAATAATATCTGTATTATTAATAGAATACTAAGGAGGAGTAATGCTGTATAAATGATGACTTAAGCACTTACTAATGACTTAATGATGCTTAATGGTGTAAAATTATTATAAAGTGCTACCAAATTATTTAAGACATACATTTTGTGATTTGTAGCCTCGTCCGGGATATTAAGTACCACAACCATGTGACTGGTTTTCGGGAAGTGGACTTACAGTCCAACAATGCAGCTGTACAAAAAGCAGACTGATGAAAAAGTCAAACTAGATAGTGTCGGAGCGTCCACACAGCGACTCCTTGAAGATGTAAACCATTTGAAAAGGAAGCCCGGATGGACTTTTTGGATCCATGGACACCTCCCCTTCTTAACGCTATCATGCAATTATTCACGATGACTCACTTGAGCTAATGATGGAGTCACAAAACTCAACACAAAGGCATTTTTAAATATTAGTGGGCGGTGAAATCTTAAATGTGTGATTTCACACCAAAGGGCTAAATGAATGGAGAAACCATGGCTCAAGAAAGTCTGGCCTTGTCTCCATTAACTTAATGATGTTCTGTGTGTATAGCACAAAGTATATATTTTAAAAGCTGCAGCTCGGGGCTTTTTCAGAGCTCAGGGGGATTTTCGTTCTTTGATCAAAGGTCTGTTTGAACTGATTAACAGGGAGTGTTCATTGGATCAAAGCGCTGCAAGGCAGGGTTACAAAAGCAGGAGAACAAAAACGATGAACAAAGAGTTGAAAATGGTTCATGCTTAAGTCAATGGCCCTACAGCCCTTTAGTATGACTTTTTGAACATTTAAAAGAAAGTCAAAGTTTGCTTAAAATTTAAAACAACACTTCAACATGTGCTGTTTGACTAGAATGACAGGTTTCGGGTGGAAAAACGTGCCTTCGACAAGCTATGACACGCTTGTGTAATCCAGTTTCTTTATTTCTATTAAAGGACTTTTTAAAAAGCCCTAATGCTCACGTACACCAACAAACAGCTAAAGTTTGGGGCCTTAAAAACTCCTAAAACTGAGTTGAGTTGCTTTTCAGCTGCTGCTTTTCCCCACATCTCAGGAAAAAGCACTTTTCTGGATCATAAAACATGCCAACAAAGTAAACCGTGCATTGTGTTCATTGAAAGAGTCTTACTTGAGTGTGGAAACAGTTTGTGTACACAGGCCAACAGAGGACGCCTTTTGTGCTAAGAAACACATTTTCTCTCCTTTGCAGAGTCAAAAAGGGGCAAACATCAGTGACGACGAAGCAGCTTTGCAAAACACTGTACTCGCCTGTCCTCCTGAAGCCTTTGTTAAGAGTCAATATTGGCATTTAAAAATGTTCTCAGAGTCTTTTCCCTGCTTCTCTTGTTTAACCCTGAATTATTAAACTGAACTAAGAAACATCTTATTAAATGACAGAGGCATTGCCACAGTGTTTTCAAGAACATTATTCATTTGAAACCCATTGACCGCGATCAATAATGCATCGGTTCATGTGGCGTTATCAACGAGCTGCTGTTAGAACGGGACCGTTCCAGATGGAGGGTTACAGACAAAGAAATATGTTGACTAATTCCAGCGCCGGCTGAAGTGCGAGCTGATGAGGACAGCTAAAGAATAATAAAGAGCGGAGAGTGATGAAGAGATCAACAACGCGCCCTGAAGGGAAAACATTGTCACCCCATTTCCTCAGATTCAGGTAATTTTGAGTAAACAAAACCAGATGTTCAAACCGAATTGGTGCTCAGATGTGTTCGCCAATGAGATGCAAAATGATGCTGCTGTGTGTATGCTTGTGTTTTTAGCAGAGTGCGTGTTTGTGCATGTGTCTGACTGAGACTGGTGACTTGCTTAGTGGTAACCAAAAAAACAAAACATATGAACAAGAACAATTATTGAACTTAGAAAACAGAATAGATTTCTCCCTATTACCACATTTAATTGGGTGATTAGGGAAAGAACTGTCTTGAGTATTCATGTATTTTTGGGCTCATTACTGTAAAGTCTTTGAGTCTTAGGCTTCTGCACATAGAGTCTTGCTTAAAATGTAAGAAATTTTCACCTACTTTCATGATTTAGCTCAAAGAAGTAAAAAGAGGAAGGAGCAGACTTCCTTTAGTCATAACAGAATAGAATAAAAAAAGATTGCTTAAAGAAATGTGGGCGTGATAAGTCATTCCCAAAAGACGCCATTAAAATACATGTAACCAGGTTGTATGGCAACATTTGTCAGTTTGTTTTTGTCAGAATGAAAGAAGTAATGCCAATTTAGTTGTATTTTTGCAACTAAACATGTAATACATCCATTTACTTTAGAGTAGTCAATACTAAATTAAATGAGAAAATGCTGTTTTCTGTCTCACTAATAGACATCTTTTACTAGTTTGGGTTAGTTGACCCAAGTTCAGCACAGCTGCAAATTAAGACATAATTTAGACCACTGTAATAATGGTTATTAGATCTCATTCACTTTCTTGATCACTTGTTGTAGGGAGGTATGGTGAATCTCTGCTTTCACAGGTTACAAGTGGTCCAACCTATGGCACTATGATGGGCACAGGAGTTGACAACCACTTGCAATCACTAGATTAGGCTCCGGTTAGACAGACATAGAGACCAGTCACATTTACTTACTTCTTCAGAGAGTGTGTTCCATGCCACCTATTGGCAACTGCAGCAACCAGCCAAGGAGAGTTTTGGTGCAGCATCTTCTGCTTATTTGAATCAAATTCACGCTAATGACTATCAGTAACCTCCAATAGCTATTCCCCAGCTGGTTGCAGAATACATACTTTTCCCTAGTGACTGGCGATTACCTGTGGGTCATTGACTGGTCCATCTAAGCCTCTGTCACTGTGGTCTAACACGCATGTCTTTGGACTGCTGGAGGAAACAAGAGCATAAAGAGAAAGCTAACTCTGACCCAGGGGAAACATGCCAACTCCAGCAGACAGACAGGCTGATTATCAGGGCTGAATCTCAAATCTTTGTCCTCCTAGATTAAGAGCAATCACTGTCAAAATGCTATTTCTGTCTCAAGATAGAACGACTTGTGTATTCAAATTTCCTGAATTTCTGTATGAGTCATGCTGCCCAGTAGTAACATAAAAGAAAAAAAAGCCAAAGCGGCTTTGCCACATTTGTGAAAATGGCAAACAAGCCAACAGTTTGATATATACATATACATATACATACATATATACACACATATATATACATATATGTATATATATGTATATATATACATATATATACATATATATATATATATATATTAGGGGTGCAACGATATTCGTATCGATATTGAACCGTTCGATACAGTGCTTTCGGTTCGGTACGCATATGTATCGAACAATACAACATTTGTAATTTATTTTATCAACTTTCCTTCTGACGATGCTGTCTGTGTTGAGCGCTCAGTGAATCTGCGTTCGACTACTCCGCCTAGGCAGCACTGTCGAGCGCAGATCCACTGAGCGCTCAACACAGACAGCATAGTCAGGAGGAAGAGCGCAGGGCAAGCTAGCGAGACAGAAGTTAAGCTCTCCTTGCAAGATGGACCTCCCCCACCCTCATTCAGATCTGGCGTTTGGAATTATTTTGGTTTTCATGTGACGTATGACCCTGAAGGTAAGCGAGTCATGGACTAAAGTAAAACAGTATGTTGGATGTGCCATGCAATGCTTAATTACATTGGTGTGAACTAGTGTGTTAGCGCAGTTAGCTCGTTAACGTGTTGGCCGTCTAGCCCCATGCACGGGGCGATCGGCGGTAGCTCGTTAACGGAGATTTGCCGTGTTGTGGCGTTAAGGTCATTTCAACGAGATTAACCTGAAAGCACTAGTGGGAACACGACGAATATGACTGCACATTTACGCCGACATCATCCTAGTGCAAAGACAAAAACAACAAGCATGCTACTAACTTTAGCCGAGTCATTTAGACAGCTGTTAGCACGTGATTCTCCTTATGCTGCTGAGAATATAGCCCAGAAGAAGCGGATAGTATAGCTTTTATTTTGGAAAGAGCCATTTCTCTGTAATAAACTCTCTTTTCCAAAGATGAGTGATTCCTCAATCAGATACAGGGCTTGCAAAATCGCTAGCCCGACGTCCCGGAGCTAGCGATCTTTCCAGTCGGGCTACAAAAATCTATCTCTTCCCTGCCCGTCGGGCTATTGTAGGAAAAATATATGTCAATGCTTTTGCATTCTTTCAGAAATGTAGCTGGGTAATTATGTCATTGGCATCGGTGAGCCACTGTCAATATGTGACATATTGAAATCGCGTTTGAATTTGCGCTTGTTTTTTTGCTTTCACTTTGCAATGACAGCACTGATCTGTGAGTGATGATAATTTGTGCACCAATTCCTCTGACATCGTCTTATTAATCGTTAGCTTACTATGCAAACATGACAAGTGAAATCTCCCGCAGCTTACACATGTGAGAGGTTGATCGCGCAGAGAATCGCTGAGCTTATGTGAGTCCGTGTGTAAAAGTAGCAGTATATATATTTTAGTTCTGCTGAGCCAAATAAGACAGGTCAGGGTGAAGAAGTGACAGCCAAAGAAAAGCTTACCACAAAACGGAGAAGTTATGACAAATCAGACTATAAGGCAAAAAGAAAGTGCAGCTTTATGGTTTCATGGACAAAAGAATTTCTGTGGCTGCAATATGACGAGCTAAATAACCAGGGCTGCACATAAGTGGTCCGCAGGTGCGCATTCGCTGTCAAAATAAAAAACGCGCACAAGGGTTAGGGTTAAATTTAAAAACTGTACTTTTGAGTTAAAATATATATTTATAATTTTAATAAATGACAAATTAAAAAGGCATGAACATTTTTTTGTATCGAAAAAATATCGAACCGTGACACCAAAGTATCGAACCGAACCGAACCGTGAATTTTGTGTATCGTTGCACCCCTAGTATATATACGTATATGTATATATATACATATATATACATATATGTATATATATACACATATATATACATATATGTCAGCAATATCAGGAAGAAGGAACACGAGAAGCTGGAGAAATACCAAGGGCTCAGAGAAGAGCTCAAGAGGATGTGGAGGGTGAAGGTAACGGTGGTCCCCGTGGTAATCGGAGCACTCGGTGCGGTGACTCCCAAGCTAGGCGAGTGGCTCCAGCAGATCCCGGGAATAACATCGGAGATCTCTGTCCAGAAGAGCGCAGTCCTGGGAACAGCTAAGATACTGCGCAGGACCCTCAAGCTCCCAGGCCTCTGGTAGAGGACCCGAGCTTGAAGGATAAACCGCCCGCAGGGGCGTGCTGGGTGTTTATATACACTGAACAAAAATATAAACGCAACACTTTTGTTTTTGCTCCCATTCCCCATGGGATGGACGTAGAGACCTAAAATTCCTTCCAGATACACAATATAACCATCCCTCCCAAACAGTGGTCACAAATCAGTCCAAATGTGTGGTAGTGGGCACATCTGCTATATTGAGATAATCCATCCCACCTCACAGGTGTGCCACATCAGGATGCTGATCTGACATCATGAGTAGTGCACAGGTGTACCTCAGACTGCCCACAACAAAAGGCCACCCTGGAATGTGCAGTTTTTTGCGCTATTGGGGATCTGGGGACCCAGAACCGGTCAGTATCTGGTGTGACCACCATTTGCCTCATGCAGTGCAACACATCGTCGCATGGAGTCTATCAGATTGTCAATTGTGGCCTTTGGAATGTTGGTCCACTCCACTTCAATGGCTGTGCGAGGTTGTTGGATATTCGTGGGAACTGGTACACGCTGTCGTATACGCCGGTCAAGCACATCCCGAACATGCTCAATGGGTGACATGTCCGGTGAGTATGCTGGCCATGCAAGAACTGGGACATTCTCAGCTGCCATCTGCCCTGAACAATGTGAACCATGATTCATCCGTGAAGCGCACACCTCTCCAACGTGCCAGACGCCATCGAATGTGAGCATTTGCCCACACAAGTCTGTTACGGCGACGAGCTGGAGTCAGGTCAAGACCCCGATGAGGACGACGGGCATGCAGTTGAGCGTCCCTGAGACGGTTTCTGACAGTTTGTGCAGAAATTGTTTGGTTGTGCAAACCAATTGTTCCAGCAGCTGTCTGGGTGGCTGGTCTCAGACGATCTTGGAGGTGAACCTGCTGGATGTGGAGGTCCTGGGCTGGTGTGGTTACACGAGGTCTGCGGTTGTGAGGCCTGTTGGATGTGCTGCCATATTCTCGGAAACGCCTGTGGAGACGGCTTATGGTTGAGAAATGAACATTCAATGCACGGGCGACAGATCTGGTTGACATTCCTGCTGTCAGCATGCCAATTGCACGCTCCCTCATTGCTTGTGGCATCTGTGGCATTTTGCTGTGAGACAAAACTGCACATTCCAGGGTGGCCTTTTGTTGTGGGCAGTCTGAGGTACACCTGTGCACTACTCATGATGTCAGATCAGCATCCTGATGTGGCACACCTGTGAGGTGGGATGGATTATCTCAATATAGCAGATGTGCCCACTACCACACATTTGGACTGATTTGTGACCACTGTTTGGGAGGGATGGTTATATTGTGTATCTGGAATGAATTTTAGGTCTCTACGTCCATCCCATGGGGAATGGGAGCAAAAACAAAAGTGTTGCGTTTATATTTTTGTTCAGTGTATGTATATATATATACATATATATGTAGAGATAGAGAGATGTGTGTATATATATATATATATATATATATATATATATATATATATATATATATATATATATATATATACACACATCTCTCTATCTCTCTATCTCTACATATATATGTATATATATATGTAGAGATAGAGAGAGAGAGAGAGATAGAGATAGAGAGATAGATAGATAGATACTGGCTTTGATTGACTTGAGAGTTATTTTTGTTTACTCTTATTTTTTTTTAACTCTTCGATCATTTTTAAAGACATGTAAAGACTTTGGGAATACAAATAATTTGCCAGTGTCACAAAGTACATAATTAATAAAGCATATCAGTAATTTCGAGTTCAATTTAGTGTTCGAACTGTCTGGAAATACCATCGTAAAAAAATCACAACCCCAAATATAAGCAATGTGAATGAATTTCACAACAGTTTTCAGCATGGCGTGGGCGCCTTTTATATAAAACGGATTTCAAGCTCATGTTCAATCGATTTTATGGGAATGAGGCATGAATCCCCGACTCCACTGCTTGACTTTAGAGGCTCATTGTTTGCTGGTTTTGCTCTAGGTGGCCACTCAATTGACTTGGTTTTTGAGAAAATGCAGTGTGACACACTGTTTTTCTGTCCATGCTTGACCCCCAACTGGACATTTCCCACATGGTGACAGGGTAGCAAAGACTACATGACACGGGTCACTAAATATAGCAAGGACGGCTGTCGCTAAGGAGGCGCTAAGGAATAAACAAGAGAGAAATGGTGGACCTCTTTCTCAGGTGAGGTTATTCTGTTTTCTTCCTTGCTGCTCTTTTCCTCCTCCCAACCATCAGGACTCCGCAGGGATGCCAATATATAGACCAGCAGTTGCTAACGTCTCTAGCCAAGCTCCCAGTCCTTCAGGTCTTAATAAATTGAACACATCACATAACGTGATTTATAGTTGCTAATTTTTAGTTGCTTTCCCTCAGTGGATCAAGCTCGCAGGCTGGGAGAACTGCACTCTTGTAAAGCCCCATAATGGATGTTCACTGTGTTATTGTGGAAGCACCTGTTTACAGGGTGTGTGCACCCAACGTTAATAGCAATTAAACATATTTGTGCATTTGCTCAGATTTTTTGCTTTTATTTTTTTACCAATAAAACAATAATGAGGCAAATAGATTTTTAGGTTTATTTTAAAGCATTTCTCCTGGACAGTTTTTAAAGATTACTCTGTAAAAACCCAGAATCTCTACTGCCAATGCATTCCATTAGAACCATAACACCAAAGAAATGATGACCTTCCTTCCTTTCATTTTCCTTTCATCGGGCTAAGAAGGATATTCTAGATCTTCTCCTCAGCAACATTTTCCTAGAGCCTCTCCTGGGGAATCCTGAGACACTCCCAGGGAGGATGATATAGTCCCTTCAGTGTATTCTGGGTCTACCCTGGAATCTCCTCCCAGCTCTGCTGGGCGTGCCTGAAACCTCCTGGAAAAGGCACCTATGCGGGATCCTAATCACATGTCCAAACCGCCTCAGCTAGTGCCTTTTGGTACACTGTCTTCACTGTGAACATCATCCACATCTTATTTCTAAGGCTGAGCCCGGCTATCCAACAGATACATTTCAATTACCACCCAGAGCTCATGATGACTCATGATGGGGGGATTTTGAGTCCATTTCAAAGGACTGAAAAATTCGCCAATGTGACTGCTTTTGATGTTGCTCTTCTAATTATCTGTTATTGCATATGATTCGGATCTTTGTTCACTTGCCTGTAACAAATTTCAGTTGTATTATTTTCCTCTTATTTTGTTATATATTTGGTCTGGATCAGAGTCAATGATGGATGCACGGAGGGCTGGGTGGGTTGCTGGGTTTGGAGAGAAGTTGGGGGGGGGACCTTTGGGGGGGGAGCTAATCTGAACGAGTAAAAGGTGAAATCTGGAGCAGGGCACCCAGGCCTGAGGAGCAGAGCTGATGAGGCAGAGGGCTGCAGATTGGGGAGGAACAACATGGACGCTGAATGAGGTCTGTTGTTAGAGGAGGTGGATGACATCATAAACTCTCACTGTTCTACTTTCACAATGATAGATCTATTAAAACGTGCTTGTTATTTTGTTGTAGCCTCCTGTGGTTTAAAATGCAGCCACCTACTGGTTCAGTCTGGCTCACTGCAAGCTCTCTGTTTTTAATACTTCCTTTATATTAGCGTAACTAATAGGCCTGCCACACCTTATGTAAAATTCATTTTTAGCTTTTTCATAATGTTCTTCATCTGCAATAATTGAATTATTCAGATGTGTTAGTTATTATATTGTTTGCTGTACCCGTTATTAGTGGATGCTAAAATAAGTTTTACCTTTCTGAACTGTAACGAAATCATTTGTAAAAATAATAAAAGCCCTAAAACTTAATCTCACATATTTCTAACAACTTAATTTCTTTAAGAAATGATTTCTTCTCTGGCTTTGCTTCTGTTCTTGCAGGGCGGGGTCAGAATGACCCCCCCAGCAGTTTTGTAATGTTTGGGGCTCTGGTGTTAAAACATTAATCTAATTGAAACCTCTTAATTTCAGCTCAGTTCCCTTCTCCCTACCAGCCTGATCTAGTGCAATCCCTCCATTACTGCTGGCCTGTACGCACCAATCCACCTGACAACCTGACGTTCCATTTTATCATCGCTTATGAACAAGATCCTGTTGAGCTTTTTAATTATAGCATTTCATTGACTGGAGTATCAAATTTCAGCTTAATTACTTATTACCTCTGTTGTACTGAGACAGAGGAACACACCGCGCAGGCACTAAAACAAACCAGCAAATCCTCTTTGCAGGGCCTCATTTCATACTGTAGTTTGAATTGTTTTCGGTAAATCGGACCTTTAAGTGCGTGGAAGAAAAGTTAGCATCCCGTACACGGTTCACCTCCATTTACCGGTCAAATCAATTAGGCTGTTCCTAAACGCATGCTAACGAATGCATTAAGCTGTATGCAGTTTAGACTGCATTAAGCTTGCAAATCTCTTTGCAGCTCTACTTTATTTACCAAGTTGCATTTACCATAGAATCTGGCCACACAGAGTCCATTACTATCCCATCAGACACCACAGGACCACGACTGGGTGGTGTTTTTACTCTTTTGAGAAGCCTGAGGTGTAATTACTGCTCTCAGACAAGATCTAATCTCAAAGGTATTTTAATGCCAGCAGTCACAATCATCTACCTCATCTCTCCACGTAAACTAAATTGACGGCAGATGTAGTGAGACTAAGCAGATAATATCTTCATTCATTTAACTTTGGCCTATAAGGCAGAGGGTGCTTTAGTCACTGGGACAATGGTGTGTTTTATCTTCTGTCTGAGCATATGCTTTTAGAAGCTGCCTTTCATCAGGTAACTATGACTGATTAGTCAAAGGAAAATAGATCTTTTGTCCATAGTTAAGGAAGACAAGTACCACCGTCTCTGTGTAGCTGGAGCAGGAGCAGAAATCAACAGCTGCAGCGGCAGTAGTTGGTTAGACAGACCCAGTGTGTTTAGGCCCAGGGCTGTTGACTTACCCCTGCTTGACTGCTTTGTTCTTGTTCACATCGATGGTGGTGATGGAATGCTTGGCGCCAGACTGTACCTCCCATTCAACCTTCCACTGGGGGCTCTTCGAGTTGGTTTGGAGCAGGTTTACCCCCTTTTTAGCTTTGACCCTGCAGGAAATGGCGAGAGAGAAAAAAATAATAGAGGAGGTCAATTTTATTAAGGGGGATGATTTATGTGCAAGGTCAGAGGTGGATACCCTCTCTGTGCTACAGGCCTCCTCCCTGGATTGCATCATGGCAAAAGCAATTCCACAGATGAATCAATAACAAAGATGAATGAAGATGACAGTGCAGTGATACATGAGAGCAGAAAGGTAGGAGCACTTCAGGTCAGAGTGCTCACTTACACTCTCTGCAAAATCAGATCTACAAAGCTTTTTACTGAACCCACTGGATATTCATTTCGAATTAACACCTGAAAGCCACAAGCTTCGGTTCACCTGCTTTTTGAGAAAGTTCATACACACCATTGAGCTTTTACTGAACTGCATTTTACATTAAAACAAAATAAGCCACCTTTAAAATTCCTAAAAACTGTTGATTGAGTCTCATGTGCAATCTCCCTTCCTTAGCCCTTAGCTCTTCAGGGAGAACACACTTTATAGATAGGTCAAGGTTACCAGCACGAGTCCTTGAGATGATTTTTTATTTATTTATTTTGGCTTGTTTGTTGCTCCAGGACACTGCAACAAGGAAGAATGTTTGAACCTGGAAACCAAACATACTCCCTGCTACCTCTTAATATTTCAGGTATTCACATTAAAAAGGCCAGACCCTAAAGTGTACTGAGTGGAGTGTTGTGAACACTGCAGTGTTTTACTGCCCCCGTTAGGCTTTAAAATGAATTCAGATATTTTTAAGACTATTTATAATATTTACACGTACATGCACAACAGTTCACTTGATAAATATTGTAGAACTTTACATAGTTCTGTAAATAAAACCATTCTCTCCCCCATCTCCAAAACTATTCTACATAATAACCCAAGGGCCAAAGAAGTAATAACAGTAAATGTAATGCACATACTGTATGTGTGCATCTTCCAAACATCTACATCCGCAATCCTACTCATCCACACATACAGTCATGTACGCATGGCTGCACCAACCAATCTGCACGTGCATGCACTTCTATATACATTCATAACGCTGCATTATCTGCAGAGATTTTATACACAGTGAACCAGATGTGCAGAGGCTATAGATGCATACAAAATAAGACTATGCAAATGCATAAAGCTGTAGCACGCTGCAGCTATACAAAAACATGCCCCAACATCTGCTCAAGGATTGTGCGTGCTTGCCGGAGCAACAACTAACACCAAAAGAAGAAAAAAAGGGATGAGAGACGAAATAGTTAACGCAGTAAACACATAAATAGCTACATAAATGGGTAGAACTCTTGAATTTTATGGTATAGTAAAGCTACAATAACATGCGACACAGTTGTTTCCCTTTTCTCCAGTAAAATGTTGTGATTTGAAGTATACATAAGTCCTGCAGTATTTAAATTTAGTTCATAAATATTTGAAGTAATATGATTTCCAGTTGCAGCAGCAGATTTATGCTTTGCTTAATGCTGAAAGATGATCCGTGATAAAATAAAAGTGAGTGGGTCTGTGCAGTCAGGATTGCTTTTAAATGACAACATGCTCTTTCAGGATGGTCCGCGGCCCAGGAGTTAGAGCAGACTGCACACTAATTGGAAGGTATTTTGATGGTTTAATCCACAGCTCCCCTGCTCTGCATGTCTTTAGGCAACAACGGAAACACAAAATTGCTCCTGATGCAGCCATTGGTGTGTTTTTTTCCCCAAGATTTGATCCTTGTTTTGGTTTAACAGACAGCCTTTCTTTTTTTTTTTTTTGTTGTAATGTTTCCATTTTGCTTGTCTCATGTGTTTCCTTGTTTTTCTCTCCCTCTGTTTTGCATGCTGTCCTGATTTCCTGTTCTTACTTACTTAAGTGGGACTCCTGTGGTTTCACTTCCTTTTTCGTCTCACCAAACTAAACCTAAAATTGTATAGCCTGCCTTCAATAGTGTCACCAGTGTCAAATCAGGCCTGTATATAAGACAGGACAAAATGCAGCTGTACATCTGCACTTAAAGGTTAAAGGTCACTCTATTGAGGATGCCAGTGTTCACATTTTGGACAGATGGTTTAAAAGAGACGTGAAAGAGGCCGTCTATGTCCACTGTGAACATCTTTGAGCAAAGGGGACGGCTTACGATACTAACTGTTTGCACCTACAATCCACTTTTGAGATCCCTTCCCAGGCTCCTCAACTCCCACTCACATCTTGCATCAGGTAACCTCAATAAATCACATTGGGTGGAGCAAGGTCTCACAGTGGTTTCACTCAAAACCACTGGTGATAATGACCCACGCTTTTTTCACACCTTAGCTCATGTGATGAAGCACATGTTTAATAATAGAGGGTCAACAAGTCTCTTAAGGTACAGCCCCCACTAGGGTTTAAATACCGGGACTCTCCACTATTTGGCTTTAGAACTGAAGAAGCCTCTTGGATGAGCGAAACATCTTTACGAAACTTAAAGAAGTCACTTTGTTTCTAAGCTCCTAAGACCTTTTTCTAGTCATACTTTACCCATCAGTTGTTGAGATCACCTGGTTTCTCGTGCTATTGGTAACCTTTTTGGGCGACATTTTTACATTTTCTAGCGAGTTGTTACAAAATACCACTGTCTGATAGCAGACACCTTTGAATTTACCGATATATTTCATTAAAGTGTTTACAGAGAGAATTTTTTAGTTGTTATTTCTTTTTAAAGAAGCTTTTGTCTTCCCAGTTATTGTGATTTCTGGTTATTTGACCACAGAGCCATGCCCCAAATGATGTAACATGGAAAAAATCCAGAGCTCATTCTTAGACAAATGCAGCCACTACAGATTATTGATCTGATGGTTTCATTTTCATGAAACACAAGACAGAAGTGAATTATTAATGCTTTTGGCTTTTGCTTCTGTGCTTTATGTCTTCTAGACTATTCATTACTATGTTAGTCTACTTTGAAAATGTGCCTGCATATGCTCGGAAAATACTTTGTATTCTGTGAAAAAGAATAAATAACGATGTAATATTATTATGTAGTTTTAGGAGGTTGTCACCAAGGTTATTATCGTTAACGAAAACTAACGAAATAACGAAAACTAGAAGTGAAAAAACATTTTCGTTAACGGAAATAAAAAAAAAAAAAAAAGGAAAACTAACTAAAACTGTAATGAGTGTTCACAAAACTAACTAAAATTAACTGAATTTATAGAAAAAATGTGTTTAGTTTTCATTGATGTGTGCGTGTCATACAATAGTCAAGGGTCAAAATGAAGTTTAGTTTCCAGATTTTTTTCTTGCTGTGTCTCATTATGTCAGCAGGTGGCAGTACGTTAGTCGAGTCGTCTGTGTTGCTGCTCCATCCACGCGCAGAATCATGTCAGTAAAAGTCGGGAGAAAGCGCCAGAGTCCAATTTGGGATTACTTTGAATATGACTGTGTTTTGGATAAAGCAAGTGTCTTGTAGTGGAAAGAGACAAATTATGAGGGACATTTCTCAAGGGGAAAAAAATCCCACAAACCTTAAAGTGTACTTGAAAAGCTCACACAAGAAGGCTAACCTAGCTTACCTTGAGAAGGTAAGGGAGCACACTCAACCCTCATCCCCAGAAAACAGAAGCTAACCCCAGGCAAGGCAGCGTGATGCATCCGGAGACAACAGGACTGGGACATCTACATAACTGTGTGAGTCAATTGCCTTCAAAAAGTTTATCAATTCACTTGAACCAAAATTACGAACACCCGGTGCTGCAAGAGTTAATAGTCTCATTGGGGCCAAGATATACATTTTATAGTTGCCTGGTATCAATGGTTGTTCATCTGCCTTTATTTATTTATTTGTTTAAAGAACCCATAGGTGGGAATGTGAGTTTTCTGTCTCTGCGTGTTAGCCCTGCGACAGACAGCCGACCTGTCCAGGGTGCAGGGTATGGTAGCTGGAATAGCAACATACCCAAGGATAAGCAGAAGAGAATGACTGATATGATGAAACTGGGATTTTGTTACACTTAATTTTTGCAAACACAACTAAAACTATAACTGAAACTAAGGATTTTCAAAAAAATAAAAACTAAACTAGCAAACAATTGGTAAAAACTAATTAAAACTGATATAAAATTGAAAATCTGAAGTCAAAACTAAATAAAAATAAAAACTAATGAAAATTGCAAAACTATTAAAACCCTGGTTGTCACTCTGCTTAGGACTCTGTTACTGCCACTTGCTGCTCCTGTTAAAGTAAAATTCTGGTGATCTTTATGATTGTTCCCGTGTTTACAGAAACATACTGTTGTTTTTCCTCTTCTCATCATGACATCACTCTGACAAACATCTCTTTCTGGACAGACTCCATGAAAGCATTACCCAAATCATATTTTTCTCCCAAGTGTCTCATTTCCATTTGAAAGTTTGAGGCCCCTGCAACATCTATCAGATCATTGCATCTATTTCTCTGACAGATAAAAATTCTGAAGTCCCACTGAGGTATTTCCATTTGCTTCACCAACCTGCGCTCATTGCATCGACCACTCATCCATGATTTGTGAAAGCAACTGACTTCCAGCTGAAGTTCCTCCCTCTTTAACCAGAATAGGGGCACAGCCCATGCAGAAAATGTCTTTCTTCTTATAGTATTAAACTAATTACAGTGATTATCTTTTATCTTTAATGGTTTTAAATACATAAAAGTTATTTAAATGTTTGAACTAATTTCATTAAATCCAACTGTGGCCCAATCTCAAAGCCCTTAGACTCCCATGTCAAAATCTCCAACTTCAGAGCACAAAGAAACATGTTTGCAGACTTGTACAAACAGTTCTGTTCACTATATCCAGTTTCCCGCTCATGATGACTGTTGTTTGTTTTTTTAAAACTGTTTAAACTATATTGATGTTTCAAGTTATGGATGATTACGGGTTTTGACTGCTTTGACTAACATGTTGGCACAGGCAGCCTTTGTCAGGAGCTATCTGCTAGGCATTCACTAAGGCCTTATTCACACACTTCCGACCTGTCAATGACCATCTGGCAACCACCAGTCACAAGGGAAAATGTGTATTCCCAGCGACAGGCGGGTCACTGGGGAAAAATGGAGATTACTGACCAGTCTGTGTAACTGGGACTTTAGCAATTATTTTTCCAGTGGCTGCCGTTAACCTCCAGGAACCACTCACAACCATATGGGGAATACTCCCTTTTCCCTCAAGAACAGTGGTTCCCAGATGGTTAATGACCAGTCTCTCAGCTTGTATGACTGGGGCCTTATTGATCCCACATCATCCCCATGACTGGTGATGGACAAAATGACTTTTAATGTTACCCGGTTTGTGGTCACATGTCTACAAAGACCCACAATGGGGTTGTATTGAATACCCAATCCGGTCGTTAAGTGATGACGTGACGAATCCTACTTCCGGGCCTAAAGTAGTCTGCGTTTAATATGGCTTTTGGGTTGTTAACATGTTTAATGTTATGTATTTTCTTCTATTTAATCTCAAAAAGCTCCTAAAACAGTCAGTGATCACTGTTGACCTCCCTCGGCTTTTATTACCGCTAATCATTTATTTAAGCTCAGTTTTTAAAACCTTAGGATGTAACTACAGCCCAGCCCATGCAGCAGTATATGAATGACTAACCTCGTATTGTGGATGGATTATCTCAGTTGTTCTCCTGGCTGAAGTTTGGTCCTTTTACAGCATCCTGCCATGCAATTACATTTGTTCCTGACCACCGAGAACACTCACGGTAACTTTTATCGAGTGGAAAAAAAGTTGGCATGTTTATATTATGCTAACATAGCTGTGTCGCTAGCGGTCACGTAGCACATCATTAGCTACAGCTAGCCAAACTTCAGTAACCCTACAAATGTCACTGCTGTTTAGTTTTCTGTCTTCATTTATGTTGGAAGTGATAACAGAGCTGTACGTTTTAATTTGTTTCCAAAACCCCGCAGTCAGGACATGCTATATTGTATTTAGATAGAAGCTAGCGAGCTAACTTCCTGCTAACTTCCAACTCCGTTAAATGTCATAAATTCCGTTTTCATGGATGCCTGGATGTTAAACTCAATTGTTACACCTGGTAGAGCAGAACGCTGATCATTTTATTAAAGTTGAAAAACTTTAGACAGTTTTTCAACTCTCAGTAATGCCATAGTGATTGTTTGATATATGGACCTGCAGCGGAGTTTAGGCCCAGACACGGCTAGTGACGTCAGACTTAACGACCGGATAGTGACTGTATTGTTGGCTAGCAAGCTGCAGTGGTTGCCAGCAGTTTGAGAAAGATTCAAACTACTGCCACCACTCTGCAAACACTGCGTTTGTGATCTTACAAAACCCTTACAAAATCTTTCATACTACCATTTTCTGGTTCGCATTCTCTGTGGTTAAGTTTGGTTCGACCGAGGTACAAAAACGTAACAGGGTGAGGCTTTTTCCAGGACATCTGAATTTGCAACACTTTGCCTGAGATCACTCTTTTTTGTACAATCCAGGCTCTGCTTCAAACTACAGACTACATGTTCTTGTTTTTCACATGCTCGCCTCCACAGAAGCCAAGGTCAGGCATGGCTTTCTGCACTTCAGCATGTCCGATCACTGATAACATCTAAGGGTGAAAGCTGGGAGAAAGCTAGTAAGTAGATCTTAAGTCAAGATTATATAAAGTATATATTTGAAAAATGTATCTTGAAAAAAATGATACTTTACTTTTTTCGTGTTTGTTGTGAGTCACTGTGTGTGGGAAGGGTTGTATAAAGAATAATGATTCACGAGCATGCGAGATGCAATATTGACAGATGCTGTAATTACTGAACTACAAGAAAGCGCTGTATTAATTCTTGCATCAAAGACGGTGTATTTTACACTCTGTTTCAAAACAATATTTCTTGCTATTGCAGCTCATATTTTGTTCTTTCATCAAATCTCACACATTAGAGAAAATACAGTAATTATCAGACATGGTGCGTCAAGGGGAGATGAAACAGAAATATGTAACGTTTAAGAAACCATCCTGATCGGGTGTGTTGCCTTTGATGTGAGCTGAAACGGGGAGGCATAATACCCTCTGACGCTCTCTAAATGAGGTGACCCAGTTGCTACTTTATTAGCAGAGCTTGTAAAGATACTGATCATAAAGGACGATAATTACAGATTATTGTACAGCAGACCCATTTCCAGCGCATTTCCTAGTAAGGATGCAACCCTGACGTGTAATACTCGTATTTGTATTCATAACCTACACTCACCAACAGCGTATAAAAGCCACTACATATTAATCACCTTATGAGAAAGCCTGCATATTGTGCTGTATCGATGTTTTTCATCAGACAGTCCTTTTCACGGACTTTGCTTCATTTTTGCACCACAAATGAGAGGGGATGAAGCACTACCCACGGGAGCACCACATGAATCAGGCTCCCTGTGGAACGGTGTTAATGCTGATTAATGAAAGAGCATTACAAATGGAAAAGCTGCAAGGCAGTAACCAGCAATAGTGCACACCCAAATTCTGAGAATCTGCGTGAGCCCTGCTGCTGCTCCTACACAGGGAAAGTGGAGAGGCAGTGTGAGCCACTTCAGTCAAGACAGAGCTATTACTTACTCATTCCACACAGATGCCTTCTGCCATGGCAACACCTATTAGACTTCGAGATGGCTGACGGACTGCTAAACAGGAGAGCTTTTGGTAAACACATTCCAAGCTGGATTTCTGAGCTGCCTGTAAGATCTCCTGGGAGTTATCAAATCTGACTTGTGTTCGGGGGTATAGTGAGCGCTGTCCTGAAGATTGAAATGACCACAACACACAGATACCACAATGACCTAAGCAGGGGCTTTGCAGTGTACTTCCTATAGTGTAGAGGTTTCACTGCTATAAATGTTACATAAGTACTAACGTAAGCCATGATGGGGAAAAACATGATGTGGTGTGTTCTGAGATTTTGGACTAGTTTTCCTCCAATATGCCATCTTTCAGACTAAAGAAAAGAAAACGCCCAAGGTACACAATATTTGTGGTACATACTGCTACTTTCGGTTGCTCCCTTGTCACTTGGTGTCGTTACAGCTCTGCATGTGTGAATCGGATGTGTTAAACACTACAGCATTGGAGACATCTGCATATGTGTAAAAATAAAAATTTATTTAACCTCCTGAGAGTTGAGCTCTTGTATGGGATGCATTTTTTATTTCTCCTAGCCATTTGGGATTAGCTGGACCCCTGATGTGGAGGTTAACACATTTGCCATGTAAACAAAAGACCCTCGATTTGATTCCAGGAGGCGGCACAAACCAAGCCTCAGGCTGGGTGTACTGCTAGTGACAATCCCAGATAAACGGAGTACATTTGGGATTAGCTGGATCAAGAAAGTGGTACTTTTCTTTTATCTTTTTTTTTAAACTAGCATAAAGAAATATAAAGTGCAGAAAAGCCCAAATGCATTGTTCCAATATGAGAACACAGCGTTTAGATATTTTGTCTGAAAATGCATTTTCAGACATTTTTTTTTCTTTAATTCAAGTAGTGATTTTAAAAAAATGTAGAATTGACTCTAATATGTCAAAAAAATACAAAGAATGAAGAATTTTGAATGCGGATTTAGCCAATATCAAGACATCTGTTTTGGCGATGTATGTAAATTAGTAGGGCTGGGCCATATTATACCGTTCACGGTAATACCGGTATAATGTTAGGCAACGATAGGAAAATGAAATATCGCGATAGAATGGGAGTAAAACGCGCATGCGCAGTGCCTTTGTTTTCATACGCACATGGCCGATTGTTGAGTGAAACAGATGAACCAGAATTGGTTTGTAAAAACGGTGCAACTTCCGTGATGTGGAACTGGTTTGGTGTTTGTCCGTCAGATACACAACAAAGCACATTTTTTTGCAGAACATGCAAGCGGCCGTTGTTATTCTCGTATTTGTCGGACTAAGATGCTCTTAAATCTGGGAGTAATCTGGGTCCTAAACTCCGAAATCTTCAGGTCAAACAACACTGCAGCATCACTTAAGAGTTAAAAACTGTCTAAATTCTTTCATCTTTAATAAAACGATCAGCATTGCTGCTTTACCAGGTGTAACTATAAAGTTTAACTTCCAGGCATCCATGAAAACAAAAGTTATTACATTTAACGGAGTTAGAAGTTAGCAGGAAGCTAGCGGAAGTTAGCTCGCTAGTTTCGCTAGTTACCTAAACATGATACTGCATGTTCTGACTGAGAGATTTCTGAAAAAAATCAAACGTACAGCTCTGCTATCACTTCCAACATAAATGAAGGCAGGAAACTAAACAGCAGTGACGTTTGTAGGGTTACTGAAGTTGGGCTAGCTGGTATATAATGATGTGCTACGTGATCGCTAGCGACACAGCTATGTTAGCATAACATAAACAGTGAAGCTGGAGGACGAACACTAACACTTTTCCACTTATAAAAGTTAACGTGAAGGTTCTTCATGGTTAGAGACAAATGCAATCGCATGGCAGGATGCTGTAAACGGACCAAACTTCAGTCAGGAGAACAACTGAGACAATCCATCCACAATACGAGGTTAGTCATTAATATACTGCAACAACATGGGAATAGAGCAGCTGCCAGAGAATTCAACATTAATGAATCAATGGTACAGAAGTGGAGGAAGCAAGAAGGAGTTTAATAAAGTTTGATTTATCTGACTGCTTTGTTTCGCTTAATGTGCCTTATAATCCCGTGCACCTTATGGTCCGAAAAATGCGTACTGCACACTGCAGTTTAATGTTGCAAAGCACCTTTTTTTAACTTCAGTGGATATTATACATGGTTATGCTCAGGATATGTCAGCCCATTTCTAGTGGAAATGCCTTTTGGTTAAACTTTCAGCAAGGAATTTGCATTTGCACTGTTACATTTTTTATAAAGCTTTAATGTACATAAAAACCAGCTTCTTGTTTAAGTGAAAATAAATGGAAGGTTGTCTTTTTGCGCTAGTAATGTTGTGGAGTTGTATTTTGTCTCGCATCAATTATATCGTCGGTTATATCGTTATCGCAAATTTTCAAATATATATCGTGATAAATATTTTTGGCCATATCGCCCTGCTCTATAAATTAGCATGTAAATATAATTTGCATATTTAAATACAAAAATTCTATCATCATTCTGTTTCTGTAGATGTTCATGCATTCATCAGTATCTGTGTAGTTAATCTTGTTCATGATTAAAAGGCACTGCAAATACAAATGTATCCCTTCTCCTCATTATTTTGTACTTCTTTGCAGCTTGCTTTGCATTGCATCAATTGTGTGCTTAAGAGTTTTGGAGGCCGATGTCTTCATGACCCTCGCTGCAGAAATCATGTCAACTTCCTTGCCACACACTGCAATTTATTCAAACTGGCTGATGTTAATAAATAAAATATGCAAACCGGGATTAAATCATAGTTCGCAAGTCTTTAATTTTTCTTTAATGGCCCTCTTAAAGAGTATTTATTGCAATAAACTAGCTAGTCATAGATATCAATATTTACTAAATAATAAACGATATTGTGCAGCACGCAAGATAGACAGCGCACAGTGTGCTTTGAGGCAGCAGCCAAGAAAGCTTTAGTCCGCGTCTGTGAATACCCATGTGTGCATACCTGTGTGGATCAGCATGCTTTCATTCCAAAGGTTTCTCCATGTAATGATCTGCTAGGGAGTGTGGGGGGGCCACAGCCCCGTCCTCCAGGGTGTGAAGCGGGTATCGAGGAGATCAAAACTCCAGACATCCAGAGGCCCCCAGAACACAAGAGACCATGGAAGACCAACAGAGGGGCAGCCGCGCCACTGTTCCAGTAAGAGCTGAGGAGAGTCCCAGATGAGGGCTCGCCCAGCAGCCGCGGAGCAGAAGTCAGGGGGAGTTGCAGTGACGCGCCCGTGAGCTCCGCCGGCCCCCAGCTGTGCCTGAGTGACCGAGCCCCAGGCCGAGAGGCCGGGGGCACCCCACCTCCAAAGGGGCCCGAGCGAGCCCCAGGCCCCAGGCCCCGACAAGCGGCCGCCAAGGAGTGAGCCGGTGTGTACCCGGACGCCCACCCCCAGACACAAAGAACCACCAACACACCGACACCTGAGGGAGTCCGCCACCGGCAGGGGAAGTGGTGGTGGGTGGAGATAGGCCTCCAAACCTTGGAGGGCCTGAGGTGTCCCCAGAGAGGTGGCGTCTGATACCCAACCTGACATATAGACACAGACATACAGGCACACACAGACACAAACATCCATTCCCACCCTCATGCTCTCATATGCACTCACTCCACACTCAACCAACGTGGAGACAGACATAAAGAGACGCTGTACACACAATCACACTCCCCAAGCATACTCTACAAACCGGGTCTAGGTACCCTTGCCCCTGGAGGGGGGAATTGCACCCAGACCCAGGTGGTGTTACCCTTTTCCCTGCGGTGGGGAGAGGCAGACCACCCCGACTCCGCAGCAGCAGGGAGGCCCCACACCCCAGACCGCAGTCGGACGGCCAACTCCTCCTACTAGCCCTCCCGCTCCAGCAGGCCGCAGAGAATGGGGGTGGGAGAAGACTCCAAACCTCCCTCCACCCGCTCATTGTAGTGTTGATGCATATGTGTTCTAAGGTGCAATTAAAACCCAGGAGGGCATGGAGCTACCTGCCAAGGAGCAGCAGGTAAGCGCATAGTCCCTCCTGCTAGCCCTCAATGACTAAGTGTATTTAAAATTGAGAGGTGGGCAACGACGTCAGGGGTGAGGTATACACCCTGATGGTGATTTGGACTCCGTGATTGTGCCCACCCCCAAGATCCTATATGTATGTGTAATGAGAGTGTGAATAATGTGAATGTCTAAGTTGTGGGATAAAATTGAGGCAGAGGCAGCCAGAAGGGGACGGGGGGGGGGGGGGGGGGGGGGGTAGCCTCCTCTGCACCCTGGTGACATACCCCCACTCCAAGGCCCTGCATGTGTGGGTGGTTGTGGAGGAGCGGGAAGAGGGAGGCAGCTGGAGATGGGGAGGGAAGGAAGGGAGGGGCAGGTAACCCCTCCCTGGGGCCAGCTCCCCCGCTGACCCCAGTAGGCACTCCCACCCTCCGCGACCCGCCAGGGAAGGGGGGCCCAGGCCCATCAGACCGGGGCCCAGTGCAGTAGCGCCCCCCGGCTCCACAGAGCCCTGGACAGTCCACCCAACCCCACCACAGAGAAAACTGCACCCACCCCACCATCCACACATCTTCCAGACTACATAAGACGGTAAACGCCCAGGCTGAGATCTTCCTCCACCTCTCCTGTATCTCCCCCTCCTGCAGAGAGTTCCTGAAGAGAAGAAAGCTCCTGCAAGATGTGACCATCCCCCCCACCAGTTGAAGAGCCCCCCAGGCGGCTCGACGCACCGGCGGCACCCTGCTCCAGGGCCGGGCCCCCATGCACCCACCCGCCCACAACCCCGGCAACACACCAACCAGGACCCAAGCCCCCGAGGCCCGGCCCGGGCCCCAGCCCAGAGACGGAGCGGCCCCAGAACCTCACGCCCATCCCGGACCCACCCAGGGGCAGCCAGGTTGCCAGGTCAGTAACCCACGTCCGTCAGCACAGACCCTCCCCTAGCCCCGCTGCACGCAGCCGCGAGGAAACAGTCACCTGAGAGCCAACAGAGCCCCCAACCGGACGTGACCGCTACCCCGGGTTGAGCTCCCCAAGGAAGATGCCTCCGGGGAACCCCCCGACGCCCTAAGCCTGTCCCTACCCCCTCACCAATCACAACAGTGAAGGCGGGACCAAACTATGACCCCCCACCCCCACTAGGTGATGGAGCTGATAAAAGGGGCCCAGAGCAATTGATCTAATGTGGTGGCAGAGGCTGTGTCAAGACTAATGTAATCTAATAGATAATTTCTATATTGGTTAGAATTAAGATTATTTTTATTTTTCCAGTTCATGAGGACTGTTTTCTTGGCTATGCATAGGGCAGTGAAGATCATATGGGCTATATTCTTTTCTGAAGTGACATTATCTAAGCTGCCCAGTAGACACACTAAGGGGGAAGTTGGGATGTTACATTTCAGACACTTTGATAAGTCTTCACATATCTCGTGCCAAAACTTTTGCACTGGTGGACAGAACCAAAGAGCGTGGATGTAATTGTCTGGTGTATTGCCTTGACAGTGTGAGCAGTTGTTGGAAGATGTAAAGCCCATCTTGAACATCCGATGACCTGTATAGTGCACTCTATGAAGTATTTTGTATTGTATTAATTGCAGACTGGGATTTTTAATTAATTTAAAAGTTTTTAAGCAAATCTGAGACCAGAAGTTTTGGTCTAGGTTGACTGATAAATCTGCTTCCCACTTTGCAGTAGGAAGGGATATTGATTCATCTAATTTAGAAAGTGTTCTGTATATTTTAGATAATAATTTGGGGGATTTAAGAGTAAGAAAATGTGCCGCACTTAGTGGTGTTTGTAATTCAACTTGACTGAGGTTAAATTTCTTTTTTACTATGGATTTAATTTGTTGATATTCTAAAAACCTTGTCTTGTTGATCCCATATTGTTCAACTAGTCTGTCAAATGGAATAAATTCTGTTCCCTCTAATATATGTTCTAAGTATTTAATTCCTTTACAACTCCATTCTGGGAAATTAATCATATTATTGTTTTGTAATATGTCAGGGTTATTCCAGATAGGTGTACGTTTGCATGGGATTAATGAAGACTCCGTTATTTTTAGAAACTCCCACCATGCTGTTAGAGAAAAGCTGATGTTGATACTTTTAAAGCATTCATGTCTTTTGATGTTTGAGCTAATAAATGGTAGGTCTGAAATCTCTAGATCCTTGCATAGTGCCTGTTCAACATCTAGCCAGGGCTCAACTAAGAAGGTATGTTTTAACCATTCTGAGATGAACTGAAGCCTGTTGGCTAAGAAGTATTGGTGAAAATTAGGCAGATCTAATCCTCCTCTATCCTTGGTTCTTTGTAGCGTTTTTAAGCTAATACGCGGGGATTTATCTTTCCAAAGGAATTTGGAAATATATGAATCCAGAGATCTGAACCAATCTTGTGATGGTTTGTTAGGGATCATCAAAAATAAGTAATTTATTTTTGGCAAGATCATCATTTTTATAGTGGCGACCCTTCCCATGAGTGATATGGGTAAAGATTTCCATCTAGTCAGATCGCCTTCTACTTTCTTTAGAAGTGGGATGTGGTTTAGTTTAGTTAAGTCTGAAAGCTTAGGAGAGACATTAATACCTAAATATTTAATATTTCCGGATTGCAGTGGGGCAGAGGAAGAATTATGGAAGGAGCAGTTAATGGGGAGAACTGTAGATTTTGGCCAGTTAATTGAATAATCTGAAACTCTTGAAAACCAGTTTATTAAAGTAATTACCTCAGAGAGGTTGGTTTGTGTGTTTTGCAGAAAAAGCAACACATCATCCGCATAGAGACTGATTTTATGTTCTATGTTCTTACATTTTATGCCCTTAATTGTTGTAGCCTGTCTAAATGCTGCTGCTAGAGGTTCGATAAAAATTGCAAAAAGTGAAGGGGAGAGTGGGCATCCCTGTCTGGTGCCCCTCAGGAGACAGAAGCTGGAGGATGTCTGGTCATTTGTTCTGATACGAGCCGTTGGGGAATTGTATAATATTCTTATCCAGTTTATGAAAGAGTTTCCAAAACCAAATTTGTGTAAAGTTGCGAATAAAAATTTCCAATTAACTCTGTCAAATGCTTTTTCTGCATCTAGAGATAATATTATGGTTTCGATGTTTTTATCGTATGAGTAGTCTATTTATTGTGATGGTGCTTTGTTTTCTCTATTATTATGTTACTCTTTGTTGTTTGCTGTCTCCTCTGTTTGTTTTTTTTGTTTGTTTTTTTTTTTTCTCCATACAGGTGACCCAGGAGTTCTTTTTTTTTTTCTCTCTCTTCCCCCCCCTTCTCACCGTCTCTTCTCCCCTTTGGTTTTCTTTCTTTCTCTCCCCCTCTTTCTCTCATTCATTCCCCCTGTCCTATTTATTAAAAAAAAAAAAAAAATGACAAAGGATGAACTGAAGCTCTGCCATCACGTAATGTCGCATACTGCTGTTTCTGATGTCATTTAAAAAAAAAAAAAAAAAAAAAAAGAGTATTTATTGAAGACATTTGATCAGCCTACTTGAATCTGACTGTTCTTTGTAAAAAGGTTCATTCAGCACAAATCAGACAAAGGAAGTTGTGTGGCTACAGCAGGGATGTGCAAACATGATAAAATTCTTCCTATCATTGAGATACGGCACAAAAACATATACCAACATGTGTTGTCGAGAGTTAATGTGCTTAAAAGGCTGCTAGTGTGTGGGTGTACATAGAAAACAAGAGACTTCTGTGCTTTGAAATGCACAGTGCCTTAATGATAACACAGTACTGATTTGAAAGATGCCTACTTTTAATCGCTATAACAACCCACATGTTCAACAATATGTTCAGTACCACATTTTTCCCCCTGAAGAAATATTGACCTACATACATTTCACATCATCAGAATATGTAGTGACGGCAATTTTAAAGAATTGGATTAAATGTGGGATGGAATCAATTCATATTTTGTTACTCATTGTTTCCTTTGTTGTTTGATACCTAGCATAAAATAAGCAGCATTAGCATAATGGCAGACTAAGCTAAGACCGTGACAAGAGCCTACAATATCCTACTGTAGCTTCGCAGCTGCCAGGTCTCATTTGAACTCATGTTATGTTAAACAGCGACGATTTCACACAGCAATAAAAGGTGTAAATGTATAACTAAGGTTTGCGATCTACAATATTAGCCAGAGCTAATCAGAGCAAAGGTTTGCTAGCTAGCATAATCTATGAGGTTGTCATATCCAAGTCAACTGTATTTGTCAGTGTTCTCACGTATACGGTAGATCTCTCAGTTACAGGTTACATAACAAACATACTATAACAAACAACCCAAGGTTTATGCCACAACTGCCCTTAAAACTGGTAACAAGGCATCTAATTATTTGATTAAGATGCTAAACTGGATTTTTTAAGCTACATTCTTGAACAGAAAAATTGTTTGAGTGGTTGAGGACTATGCTTGATTAAATGTGTGTCAAATTTGGGCATAAAAATTCAGTATTTGTTTGTTTGTTTGATTTAGTTTTTAACAAATTTATAAAATATTAGCATTTTCTTGTGTTAATTACATGTGATCGAATACATTTCTATGCAATGTACATTCTTCGTATGTTTATTTATTTATTTATTTGTGGATCTCCTGCAGAAAAACTTAAAAGTTACATCCTAATAATAATGCATACTGTCATGAATGAATATGCTGTAGTATAAAAACTGTCAGAATGATTACAGACTCAAACTTTTTGCACAGTCTGTTTGCCTCACATTAAAACTTTAATTGCACTAGTTACACGTACTTGCGAGGATGCCAGTATTTGCCAAAAACAGACGTTTTAGAACCTACCAAAAAACTTGTACACCTCGAGGTTACCTGCCTATCCAGAAGCAAACCCCACACATGATGTAAGATCACCAAATATCCCCTTGGAATAATTAGACAACAACTTTATAAGTGATATGTCCACAGGCTGCTCCAGGCGGGATTTACCTTTAACTCCCTAAAAATGTCAATAACCACTTGCAAATTTCTCTGGCACTGTAGAGCTTCCCTTACTATTCACCGCAACTCTCAAGTGACAATCATAGCTTCACTCTTGGAACACATGCAATAATCTTATCAATCATCTCAAACACTTTGATATCCATTGCTGTCTGTGTTCACTAGTAAACAGCTTTGAGATTTTCTCACACACAGCTGGAAAGCCAGACGGGAGTGTGAAACCTGCCAGGGACAGACTTTTTTAATGGGAGTCTTCAAAAATCTTCAGAAACTGGGGAAATATCACCAAGCAGATACAAATTTGAAACCGCAGCTGCTTGTTCGCACACACTGAGCTGATTCATTTCCTCCATGTGAAAATGAGTAATGCAGCGCGGTGATAAATATGACGTTTAGTTAACAACAGAGCATTCCTTGTTATTAAACACTCCCAAATTTTCCTTAAACATAACAAACCAAAATCCAGCAATAAGTGCTTGTTTTTCAGGTTACATCAGCAGTGCTTTGTTCCAGCTCGCTGTACTCTGCTAATTAACACAAAAAATAAAGCCACATTCTAAAAGAAGAGACGAGTAAGCTAGATAATTACAGCAAAGATCCAACTACAACATCTATCAGCGATTAAGTCCTCTCAGTCTTGTAACTTTTGTCATGACAGTAGCTCCAGTCATCATTTGAGCATTTGGAAATGCTGGCTACAATAGGAAAGAATAAGAAAGGGACATCAAATGTGAAATTTGTTCCTTCAAAAAAATGCATATTTATAAAAATTATATTTATAGCTTCTTTTCCAAAGGGTCAGTTCTTTGAAACAGCTGGATGCTCACACTTTTTTTAAAGGTGCATTTAGTGTTTCTAGCCACAGATTAACAAATTTCAAATTTCGAAGCTCAGACCATTCTCACTCCCGAGGCGATTTGTCACGTCCCAAGGCGGTCGATGGGTTGCAGATGAAATCCAGTTGAACGATGGTCCTGCAATAACGGACGCTCCAGCCATGTATTCCAGCCCTAGCCCTATCCATAACCTTATCCCTAACATTAACCACCACTTTAATGATGTTAGATAGTGCTTTCCAAAGCGATTTAAGTCAAATAAACGTACATGTGTAGATTCATTCCAAGCGGTTTTCATGTTTCCTAATTTTTCCGATCTCGTAATATAAGGACGTGTTGGGTGTCCGGAAGCGTAACATAAAGATGATTTGTCACCTAGTGTAAAATCTTACAGTTTGGGAGTGAGAGCGTGTTGTAAATCTAATCTTATCTCTGACACTCGAAGGATCTCAAGTGGCCACGCTACTTTCAAAGTAAGAATCGAGCATACTGATACTTCAGCTAATCTTCAATAAATCCAATTGGCAAATGTCATTTCATTTGCATCTGCAAGCTGCTTTGCAACACAACTCTGCCTCGGCTCCTTCTTGTCATGCTGTGCTTGACTCCATTCATTTCACATCTGCCATCTTCCTGCATATATATATATATATATATATATATATATATATATATATATATATATATATATATATAAATAAATTCCGACAGACAGAAATAAAGCCTTCCTTTTACTATCGTGGTTCTGACTGTCTGACTGATTTTTATTTCTTTTTTTTTTGGAACAACGTAAGCTCTGTATACTATTAGAATGAATAAACTGAAGATTTGGGTCACTTCTTAAATAAATAACATCACAAGTTCTTCAAATGAAGAAATCTCACAATCCAAATGATAATATAAATCCATCATACCCAGCAGGTAGTCTACAATCACAACAAGATGATAAAATCTTAAATCTGTTTTCTGCCCTGTGAAGTTATTACTTAAGAGCAGATGTTTCAGCTTGTGGCTTGCTGTGAGTGAAAACTGTCACAAGACCTTAGGGAGCAGAGAAGCAGAAAATTAAGTATATTGTGATACTTCATGCCTGAACACGGGCATAATCTGTTTCTTCATCACAGTCAAAGGCTGCCCAAACATGTGTAACAGACATGTGCACTGGGAGAGGACCCTTTTTCTCTATACTGGATTCAACACCAACTGGTTGCAGACCCATCCCCCCCACTATGGCTTTGAATGAAAGAGGTGCTCCTACTTCACCTCACAAGCCTAAACCATAAACTACAGCCATTTCTTTACAGTCACAATCTTTCTATGTGAAAACATACGTCAACAAGAACAACCATTGATGTGGCACGTAGTAACTTCTTTCATACGAGAGAACAGCAAGCCTGTGAAATGTTCCATTTAAAAATAAAATCTTAACTAAAGCGTAGGTGTGTTGTAAAGCAGTTTAAGCTGTGAGCATAGTTGGGAATTCAATCTTGTACAGCTCTTTTATTTTTGTATTGGCTTTGTAAATACCGCTCCACTGATGAAACTTTTTTTTTGAATATCAAACATAAAAGCAGCGCCTTTTAAACCAGGCCTGTAACGCTTTCATCTTACCAAATTAAAAATCACTGCTGAAAAATGTGGTAAGATATTTTAAAAATGTCATGACTGATGATGACATATTACACCACATGGGTAGGGTTATTTTATTCCCTGTTCAGCTGAGACTTATGAATTGGAACTGAAAAGGAAACTTCATAATGCGTTGCTATGGTGCTCTCTTAAAGGATGAGTTTATTACTGTCTTGCTTTTTGCAGTTTAATCATCATTCCTATTTGAAATAATAACACGATTTACTGCAGTGTCACAGGGTAAATGAGGGATTGCCGAATTTCATGTGGCCCGATGGACATCACTGTGGTGATGTCACAACCCAATGTTTTCTGTGTCTCAAACTCCCAGCTCTGGTTATTGAATTTCACCGAGGGCTGATACAATTCCCTGTCAAAATTATCAAATGGAACGACCAAGACCTTCCTCTCCGTCTGCCAGCTCCAGACAGATTGGACTCTGGTATTTGGCATTCGCAAGTGGCGTGTTATGCTGCCGAGTGGGACATAGTAAACAAACATTTGATCACCGATGGTGTGACAACAGCCCACGGAACGCTCGTGCCGCCACCATTGGTGAACGAAACCCCGTTGGATAGAGTCAGACTTCGCGGCTGTCCCTTTAGCGATGCACAGATGAAGACAGAGAAGTAAATAAACAACTAAAATGTCAGCACTCGAATGTCTCAGAGGCATTAGCTGCACTCCCTTTTGCATTAAAGCAGAAACGGGGCCTCTTCTCAACTGCTAAATTTGGCCACCATAGACCCCCCTGCCCCCCTACACACTCACTCATCTGGAGGCAGAAGCTCCATTAGTTCCTCTGAGGGGGCACTTTGCAGACAACTTTGCCACTTGTGCTACTGCATACACAACAAATTTCCATTCCATGAAGGTATGCATAATTCAAAATAAGTGCAGATTTTTTATCTGTCCTTGGCCTGTTGTGGCTGTGGTGCTTTTATGTGTCCAATGACATGTAATTCAATTACATACTCTGCTGTGCACAAACTTTCGGCTTCAGCTTGACATGTTTTTATAAAACTAGAAAAAGCTTTCTTGCTGCTTTTTGAAACCTCATTGAGCCACTTTTAAGTCACAATTTAAAACACTATTGTATTACAGTTTTAAGTTCAACTGTATCAAAGCTTTTTCATTTTTCACTAACCATTCAGCCTTTACATAAAGCGTTTTTAAAAAAAGAATGAACAGGAAAGAATATATATTTCTGGTCTGTTCACATATCCTGGATATAAAATACTTGGAATCTTGTCCGCTGCTGTTGGTGCTGTGATGCACTGGGTTATGGCGATAATGAGACGGGTATAACTCACGTGTAGTGACATGCAGACGGTTGCAAATCACTGCTCGGCTTCACTTCCCCAAACACAGTAGCCAAGCATGATTTTCCAACATGCAGAATTATTGTTGGTAAGGGCTTTTCTTTTTGCAAAATAACAAATTTTTACAAAAATTTAACTAAATAGTATCGTTTGTATAGTTTGTGTGTCATCGTAAACAGCAGGAAAAAGCAAGGAGCGAGTGCAAAGTGATGTGACTTTTTTTTTTTTGCTTTTCAGAAGATTACTGTTATCTCTTGCTGTCCAATACTGCTGTGGCCAGTGCATCAAAACCAGCACTAAAGGACACCTTGTGCATATCCACTGGCAGAGCGGCAACATTTGATGAGGTGGGAACTTATTGACTCTGCAGTGGCAAAGCAAACAAGAACTAGACACCACCTAATTTTTTTTTTTCTTGGGGGGCTTCCAAATAAGTTGATTAGGGAGCTCATGAAGACTGACAGGAGGAGGAAATGTTTGCTTTGAGAAATGGGAGTTTCGAATATGAGAGGACTGCATTTCATACATAGGAAAAAATATATTTCCTATGTATGTTTTATTTAGAATGAAGGCGAAAAATGTGGCGTAGAGTTTAAGTGCAGTGGCTTGACAGACGACCTAAAGGTACGGTCTATAGAATATATAAAGGATGATCAATAAATAAAAGAAAATGAAAATGTGACAGTAATTGGCTCAGCCATGTGACATTTTGACACGTTTGACAGGTGACCGAATTTGGGAAATGCAGTGTAGAGATACTTGCTGTAATGAGCACTTAACACAAATGACAGAAAAAACCTGCCTAACACATGAAAAAGTGTTTTTCCCCGCACTGTAAGTCCCCACAATCTCTATTCTGTGTTCCTATGACAATTCCAGCACCCAAGACAGCTCCACTAACTCCAACACAAACACATACCCTCAGTAAAAACGAAAAAAAAAACACCCCAAAAAACGTTCACGCAACACGCTCATTATGGCCCTGAGACAAGAGAGGTGTCAATGTCAATACGAGGGCTGCACAATGTCGTCAGTCACAAAGACCAGAGGAGAAACTGCTGCAGATGTTGAGTTGGCAGAGTGATGCTCGATGCTGCAAAAAACCCAAATGCTCATTATCGGAATCGGATGAAAGAACGCCTCCTTAGACAATAAACAGAGTGGTCAGGCCATGCAAGAGGGCTTGGCCAACAGAGACTTTATCAGCAGACTGAGTAATTCAGTCATTTCTGACTGAAATAAAAGTCAACAATGTGCAACTCACTATGGCCCAGCAGTCAGAATTCTGCCCAATCTGATAATAATTCACTGGAGGAGAAAAAAAGAGGAAAGCAGGAAAATAATTTAGTTGTTTTGATGGGAGATGATTCTGGAGGGACTTACCTAACTACCAGCATAATAAAACTCAATTTAGATGTGAGTAGTGTTTTGATCTATGAAATAATTACAAAAAACATGACCTCTATAAAAAAAACAAAGTCTATATTTTTAAATAAATTACGGGGCTCTGTTAGGGGGGATGTCCTGTCTTTCCTTAGTGATGTCGGTTGCCGCTGAAAAGCTCTGGATGATTACAGTGTCAGGAGAGGGTTAAAGCTCAGTCGTGCCCCTACTTGCGTTGGCTGGATTGCAGCGTCTTACTTCAAAACTCAGTTACTTAAAACCGAGTCTGTTTGTCTCTGCTGCAGATCAAAGGGATGCTGTGGTTCCTGCTGTGGGTTTCCCATTAAAAGGGTTGAAGGGCTTTACAAAGTCTTCCTCTGGAAATTCCACGCCGCTATGCAATCTGTGCATGTCGACCACGAGCAGC
Source organism: Rhamphochromis longiceps (assembly GCF_057381845.1). Taxonomy (NCBI): domain Eukaryota; kingdom Metazoa; phylum Chordata; class Actinopteri; order Cichliformes; family Cichlidae; genus Rhamphochromis; species Rhamphochromis longiceps. The sequence goes on from NC_140566.1 coordinate 30,542,829, forward strand.
GTGGGCAATCATCTGCAGCATCTGTCACCACTGATTTTCAGCCTCCGATTTGGGAGCAATTGTGCATTTTCACACTTAATCGGCAATTGCAAATGAGGGAAGAGGAGACAAAGGCACTCATTTTAACCTGTGACTGTTCAGCATATTCAAATTCATTCACACTGCCAACTGCAAAAAAAAAAAGTGATTGCAGTGGAATATTTCAACTGTTATTACATAATTCTCGGTCTAGCCTGGCCTGCTGCAGTGTCCTCTTCAATGCAGAACAACGTCAAAAACAAACAAAATGCTGTTTTAATAATGGCTGATATTTGTCTGCCTGTTGTTTCAAGATGTTATGTTTAGGCAGCCTGAAAGTTAAATGGATTGGACATGAACCTGCTAAATGCAACCCTGGAGGGAGGCATCTGAGGTGTGACTGCAGTTGGACCACTTGCTAGAAAAAAACTCAACAACTTAGAATTGCACATTTAATCAAGCTGATTGAGTAGATTGTATTGATGTAAGACTTTCTTTTAATTCATTAAAAGTAGAAGGCATTTAGTTCTGGTTGCACTGCAATGGAAAATGAACTACAAATAGAAGGGAACCTCCCCTCGTCCTCCAAGACAATGCCAATGTTGTTGCCTAATCTAGAACTGGTTTCTGCATGTCCACCAAAATTGATGGGCCCAAAGTTTGAACCACTTCTGTGAATCATACAATCTGACATTTGGTTGCCAAAATCCAATGAAAACGATGTTGGTGCTAAAAAGGCAGAATTGTCACTTCACTGGTAACGGAAAACTGGTAAACGCCTTGATCCTCTGTGCTCTGTTTCACAATTTTATGGCAGATTTTCTAGATTTGCATCATAATTTAACAAGTTTATTCTGTCTATTAACTTTTTTGTCAAGTAAAAAATTCACTGATTCATTCAGTTTGTACACACACTTTTAAAGCCTCAAGCCAAGATAACCCTAATGACAGGTTTCTTCATAAATCTCCCTCTAGAGCCACAGAAGACACACAGCTGTGTTTCTTACTTCAATAGAGAATAGTAATCTTCATGAATAAACTCATCTTTATGCATAAAGGTGTCAGAGGGGTTTAGTGTGCGGTAGAAGATAACATCAAAGCAGATCTTCAGATTTACTTGCATTATTAGAGCAGTTATGAAGGGCTAGTGAACCCGTCACCAGGCTCCGACTTACTGCAGATGGCATCAGTGGATTGGAGTCAAAAGGCATTATCCATACATATTGTATGAACTGCATTAACGTCGTCTAATATAATGTATAGACCAAAGCAAAGGCAAAAATGGATTGCCACTGCTGTCAAGGCCAAAAATTCTCACTTCCCGCATTACAAATAAATCTGGTCTGGCTTTTCAGTGTTCCAATAGCACGGCAGCGCCAGAAGGGAACACATGTTGAACAAAAACTGCGACACATAACCTAAAGTAATACCCCTTTCTCCCCTTTTGTGCCCCTTTCTTTCAGCCACATACGCATGCACACAGGAGTCACATGCATTGTGTGCAATATGGAGGTGACAGCAATGGCTGGGAACTGTCCTTTTGGAGGACAATTATTCTAAGTAGTTTTCCCATCAGCCACAGCCATGAGCAGAAGACCCTTGGGTGAGGCAGAACCTTTCTGAGGAGGCAATCGGGGAAATAGCCACTGTCCAATTTATTTGATAAGGCAAGTGGAGCTCAGACCTGCCAACAGATGCAGAGGGTAAGAAAATTGGGGCCGTGCTGCAACCTAGTTGCTGACATTTTCAGAGTTCAAATCACTATGCATACATAGTGTTTATAGTAATATTTCAACCCTTGTTCAGTGGAAATATTCAAAGTTCAGGGTGGAATTGAACACCGTTAGCTTTCAGTGTGAGCTGCGCTGACTTGGAGATCAAGCAAAATGTATGGGTTACTACTACTCATTGGAGCATGAGATAGTGAGGCTGCCGCTCCTGTGCAGCTGTGATTACAACATAACGAAAGTGAGCAACTGCGCTTCCCTTCAAGGTACCAAGAATAGGAGATTAAATTCAAATATCTTTTCAAGCAGGGGGTGGTGTCAGTGCTCCTGATGGTCTCAGCTTTTCCCCCGAGGAACTCCTATTTCAAATTGGACAGCTCCGAGTAAAACTAGCTCTCTCTGGGGATCCTCACCCACACAGAAGCCGGTGTAAAAGAAATGTCATCCCTCTCTGGGTGTACACACACTAACCCAGTAACAGAAATGATTCCTCCACAAGAAGAAGAAAAAAAATTACAAAGGATTGTCAACAGCATCTTGAACTGCAGCTGCTACAGTGTGTAGACATGAACCACGTGCTGTGCTGGGCTCCAAGCGCTGGATCAGGCACCAAAACAGTCAAATCATCACGTATAATATTAATAATCAATCATAATAATCACAAAGCCTAATTATTTATATTTAGCGTGAAGCACAACTACAACAGGCAGCATTAGACCATCGCTGGCAATGCGAGATTTAGAATTCTGGTACACCCTCCTCAGCCTCTCTATGCATGGCTTGCTGTCCATTATCATGACACAAACACGCAAGATCCATCTATAAGAGCTAGCAGTGAGTCTCACCCAGGTCTGACAAAACAGGAAGTGAAGTCACTGCTTGAAGGTATTTGGATTCTTTCTTCTTAGTTTATTAAATACCTGCAACTTCACAGAGACACCTAACAGCAGCACGATCAATACGTGCTTGAGCAAAGCAGGAATGTGTATGCTATTTGCTGCATGGAAAAGTGCACCACAACATCTAGTCATCTACAGCACTGGAATAATCATAGTGTAACCATTAAACCAGGTTGAGAAGTTTTACAAGAAAACAATGACGTATATGCCAAATTTTACCCAGTGCTCTACTTTTCCAGATATGATGTCACAGACATTATTTTCTGAAAAACAAAGTGGTGTGTCTTATTTCAAACATACACAGTGTACTATTATGAGTATACATTTTAAGATACTTTCTGAAAAATCTGGGGCTAGTATTGACTTTAAAGAAGGACCCAAGAGTCATAAAAACTGTTACGCATTTTTGTATGTTTAGAGTCCAATAATTACGTCAAACATCCTTGGCATACTGATGTACAGTTACTATTTTTGAATGCCTGCAAAGAAACCCCCACACACTCTAAAAGTGTGCCGTCTCTAACAATTACTGTTTTTAAAGTCACACTAAAGGACGTCCAGCATGAAAAGCTAACTACCTGTAATTTGAAGCAACTTAGGCCATTCAGAATGTTAAATGTCTCTTCAATTGAATGAGGCTACTTGGATGTGATGAACAGTGGACTGGCTGCATTCTCAATGAGTAATGTCCCAAAGATGTCCTCAAATGTTCTGGACTGTAAAGGTCATGAGTTATCAGTCTGTGAGACTGAGAATTGTTTGTCTGTTCTACGTTAGCCGATGCCATCTCTAAAGTACAAGTTGGTACAGTAACTTAATCAGAGGATCCTGTGATGACGAAGATGAGGACACAAACAAAAATAAAAGGATACATGATGTGATTGTGAGGCTCGGGGAGCACAGTAAACCCCATAAAAATTGGACTTTTACAATTTCTACATACTTGTAGTAATTTGCAGTTACTGAAGAATGGAACTACATCAAAGAATAAAACTGTCCAGTGGCTTGTACTGCAAAGCAGGACTTCATCTTATCCAGGTCACCAGGGTTAAATCTGGGCTTTCTGTACAACGAAGGTGGCTTACTTCTCACAGAGGTATAAATCCATGGCAACTTAAGCTGTAAAGGTTGAGAAAGACGTATAAAATTACCGCCTACTGTACCAATCAATTCTTCAGAAAAAAAGTATCAATAGAATCAAGACATTTTTCAACGTCTTTGCATTTTGCTGATGATCAGTAAGAACTATACTATCTTATAAATTATTTTTCAGTGTTAAACACCACCGAGGGTACCCATATGGAAAAGAAATAGTAAAAACTTATATGTGATTACTCATGAAAGTGGCCACTTTCATGGAATTACATCAACTCATGAAAGTGGCCACTTTCTCATTACTTTCATACATTGTTTTAGGAAGTATCCAAAACATACAAGTTTCATTATATAATTTTTCAAGGGATCTTATATCTGTTTTCACTCTTATATGCTTTTCATACAAGTTTCACACAAGACAGATACAAACTTTATAAGATTTATATATATCTTTTCCATATGGGTATAGCTGAAAGGATAAAAATTAAAACTGTCCTTTAAACTTTAATTACATTAAAAATGATGATGATGCATCAGATTCTCATTATCTTAATGACACAGATGTGAAATTGGTAGGTCTGTTAATGTACACTGGGCTATACTATATATAATCATACAGGAAGGCAGAAGGAAGCTGCTGTTAACTTATCCAGTCGATAACCAGCTTCATGTGAAGGCTTATTGGCTGATTGCCTTCAGTGAGTCCAGATAACGGAAAGACACCCTGGGTAAGTTGACCTCGCTTTGTAGTACAGGCCTCAAGACAAACAAAAAACAGACCAAGAACAAGCAGCACAGGCTCTTGGAGGACCTGCTGCTCAACCAGCACCCAAGCTCAACCACTTCTGGTTCACACAGAAGTATGCAAACTGCTTTCATGTGCCTCTCCTACAATCGATTTTCAAAACACCTTCAGTAATCCGAGGCAAACACAACTCCTCTGACATATTGCTGGCAGCAGCCCTCTGAATGATGTCAATTATCCTGCAACAAATGACAGCAATACACCTGAGAACAGCTCTGAGCTATCCGACATTGCCTTACCTTGCAGATCTCGCTCTTTCAAATGCAAATCTGCCTTTATTTTCACCAGGCACAGGAATTCCTCCCTGTACACCCACAGTATATCAAATTGGTAGACAGAGAGAAAGACATCCCCGAAGAAAGACGCATGAATATGCGGCCTAATGTAGCCAATAATACGCCCGAGATGGAAAGAGACTCCACCTGAAGATCTCTGAAAAGCCTTTGAGCTTATGCAGAAATGTTTGCGTTCGGAAAAAGACTGAAGTGGGGGAATGCTAAAGGAGATGAGCAAACCCTCTAGACATCTTTCGACATGGAATTTAAAATGAAAATGGGAAGATACATTGTTACTCAGAAATCACATGCCCATGTAGCTGATATTATCTGAAAGAAAGTAGATGCAGTCCAGGTAGACCTTTTAAAACTGTTCCATGGCATCCTCAAGACTGCATAAAGGTCTTAGAGCCTTGTGTTTCTTCTATGACTTTGACCAAGCACTGACCTCCAACTAGTCCTCACCGCATCTATTTGGACTTTTCATTACGCCAAAGAATTTCATATAGCCATGGGACCAAAATGTCATTCAGTTTTCCCAATGCACTAACACGATTCCTAATCCTGACCGTTAATCTTTCCTCCATATTTTTAAACAAAAAGCTGTGGATGATATTGTTATTTTTTTCTGCTTCAGCCAAAATAATCCCTGGGTTTTGCAATATGAAGTCAGCCACGTGAAAAGATACCGCCGCGTTATTTGTTATTCGAGATCACAACCGGTGTCTGACCTTGACCGAATATCCACAGTTTTTTGCTTCTTTTCTTTTGGTCAAAGTATGCAGTGGCTGCCTCTGTAAAACGCACTCCTGATCAGGCGGTTTAATCAGGTTTGCCATTTATTCAGTTTAAACGCATCCCTAAAGGAGCACAAAGATTTGGGAAATTGATTGAGGCAAATGTAAGCCGAGGTGTGGAGCAGATGAAAAGTACCCTGCGGCATTTTAGAGAGATGATTCAGAATACCTGAAAAATCAAAAGAGAGAGAGAGAAAAATGAACCAAACAACTGACAACACTGTGCAAAACAGTGTTTTATCCCATACTTCCACATGCAGCTCCTGTACTCAATTAGAAACCAGCTGGCGTACCCATTTTTACAGACTGCTGTCAGAGCCATCTTTGCTCTTCTTTCTATCAGATAATATGCAAATTTCAAATTGAAATAATAAGTTGGTCAGCAATCTGACTCCACCCAGGCTTCACTAGTTCTCAGTGAATGTGGCCTTTGCATTTAAAATGATATGTTTCAATAATACTTTGATGCTGTCTCTGAAGGGCAGTGGCACAGCCATGATGTGTGATGTGATATATACATATATATATATATATATATATATATATATATATATATATATATATATATATCACACACACATATACACTAGGGGTGCAACGATACACAAAATTCACGGTTTGGTTCGATACTTTGGTGTCACGGTTTGATACAAAAAAAATGTTCATGCCTTTTTAATTTGTCATTTATTAAAATTATAAATATATATTTTAACTCAAAAGTACAGTTTTTTAATGTAATCTTGCTGAAACAACAAAATAATAATAAAAAAAAAAATCTATCTGATCGAGAAATCACTCCTCTTTGTAAAAGAGAGTTTATTACAGAGAAATGGCTCTTTCCAAAATAAAAGCTATACTATCCGCTTCTTCTGGGCTATATTCTCAGCAGTATATTAAACATATCAGGTCCCCATAAGGAGAATCCTGTGCTAACGGCTGTCTAAATGACTCGGGTAAAGTTTGTAGCATGCGTGCTTGTTGTTTTTGTCTGCTTCCACTTGTCTTTGCACTAGGATGATGTCGGCGTAAATGTGCAGTCATATTCGTTGTGTTCCCACTAGTGCTGTCAACGTTAATCTCGTTGAAGTGACGTTAACGCCACAACACGGCAAATCTCCGTTAACGAGCTACCGCGGATCGCCCCGTGCGTGGGGCAGGATGGCCAACACGTTAACGAGCTAACTGCGCTAACACAGTAGTTCCCACCAATATAATTGAGCATTGCGTGGCACATCCAACATACTGTTTTACTTTAGTCCATGACGCGCTTACCTTCAGGGTCATACGTCACATGAAAACCAAAATAGTTCCAAACGCCAGATCTGAATGAGGGTGGGGGAGGTTCAATTTGCCATGTTGCAAGGAGAGCTTAGCTTCTGTCTCGCTAGCTTGCCCTGCGCTCAGTGAATCTGCGTTCGACTACTCCGCCTAGGCTGCACTGTCGAGCGCAGATCCACTGAGCGCTCAACACAGACAGCATAGTCAGAAGGAAAGTTGATCAAATAAATTACAAATGTTTTATTGTTGGATACATATGCATACCGAAACGAAAGCACTGTATCGAACGGTTCAATATCAATACGAGTATTGTTGCACCCCTAATATATATATGAACAGAGAAAATCAGAGCACTTAATCAAATATCCACTAAACTTAAGTCCCTTTTTGCTATAAGGCTGTGAAAACCGGTATGACCATGCTAGCGGCAGCTCCTATCAAAGAAATCTTGAGGTGTGTCTTGCTAAGGCCAGAGAATGGTACATTTTAAAGACTTGTAAAAATCATATTTTAGATGAATACCTCTTATGGCTCGCTAGAATAAATATAGGATACAACCTCTTTGTAACTACGAAAAACATGTGGCTGTCTGCCTTGGATTGACTGCAATCACTCTCAGAGAGAGTGGTGAAGATTTCCAAATAACTGCTAACTAATTTCTACATGCTAGACAGATTTCCAACATAAGTCTGAGTCAGTCTGCACCAATGAGGATTTGCAGTATTGGACACCAACTGGTTTTATTCTGGGAATCGTCCAGTATAAAAGCAAGATTGTTTTTTGCAATTACATTGCCGTCTTACAGCAACTACATGACCTGATTGTGGAGAAATTTCTGAATTTCTGTTTCAAATCTATGAGGTTCTGACTGGACTCTGAATTTAATAGGTTAATGCGAATTTCTTTCTGCAGACAGCAGCAGAGGTTTGCCAGTTTATCACGGTTATTCACAGTGTTATCACAAATGGATTGCATGGAATTGCCAACTTGACCCCACTCAGTCACAAACTCATAGCAGACCGACTCCATCGTAATGCTGTTTTATCACCGTTCTGATGCACAAATGTTGCTTTGAATATGTCAGGAAACTGCGTGTGGCCACAGACGCGCTGCCTTTTTCGAAGCAACCATTTTAAAAGCGACGAGACTCCACATTAATTTCACACAGTCACAATAAATTTGGTCATGCCGCGGTCCCCAACCACACCTCTTATATACGTCTTCTTTACACACAGTAAAAAAGAAGCATGTCAATATAATATTTTCATCTTATTCATGCGGAGGTTCTGTATAAAAGTGTGGGCAATCGGCTATATCGTGTATTTTTTCAGTTACTTTAATCGACTGAAAGTTTCAGACTGAATATGAATCCCCTGTTTCACTAAAAAAAGTCAAAGAGAAAATAAACAACAACCAAAGAAGCAGTTTAAAAAACAAACAAAAAAAGAATTCATTTGTATCAAGGGCAATAAAACCTTTTAATGTTTGTACTGTTCAATCACGATTCTATTCACATTCAGCTGAACGAGAAAAGAACAATAAAACCCATTTTTATAGTCAAAGAGCATCCTGTCAAGCCCTTATCGCAAACCTTTACAAGCCCATTCTGCTACCAGCTCTGTTTACTCCAGCTCTAACGACTCAGTGAAATTAGCTAATATTTAAACTGTGTGTTGTATTTAAATGTACCCAAACTGTCTGCTAATCAGCTGAAAGAAAATTACCTCCCTAATTAAAGTGTATTCAAAATGTTCACTTAGCCCAAAAAGGATATAATGATACAGACTTTTATGAAGTGGATAATAAAAATCAAGGAGGACAACCTACACTTACTGCACATCCCAAGTAAATGTATAATATATTACATGTATAACCTAACACGTGCACATTAGAGGAAAGAAAAGTTATTTTGCATGTAGATGCCAGGCTATAAAAGACCACCTCTACTGCAGCTGCTGAGAAATGAGTTTTATGGATTGTTGGAAGATTAGAAACAATCTATAACCTCTAAAGTTAATTAGGGACAAAGTAGTTCTCACATACAGTATACAGGTTGTTTTGGATGAGTCCCTTTCGGTATCTCATTAGAATGCAAATAGTGTGATTGTGTACCACTATCTCTAAAGAAAGGCACGATACTTTTCCTCTTCTATGCATTGCATTATCAGGATTCATGCATAATGAATCAAATTATCTAGATCACAGTGAGATTTTTGCTGTGAAGACATGCAGAAGATTTATGCCACAAAAGCCTTTAGCACCTCAACAGACAGGGCTCCAGGTGTAATTTTTTTTTAATAAGTAAACTCAATTTTTAACAATTTTACCCTTACACACAAGCAGCTGCTTTCAACAAACAAGCTTTCACTACCGCTGGCAGTTCTCCAATACAACCACAGCCAGGCCTGCTAACATAGTTGGGTCTTTTTACCTTGCTCATGGGAAAGCTCATTCATCCTCTCCAATAATTCTGGACTTAAACCCATTTCCTCTTTATGTTACCTTCACCTCACTGTTCAGAGAAGTTAATAAGGAAACCCTGGCATAAACAACAAGATGAATGAACCTTAAATGAATTGACTGTATCCAAGATGCTCTGCATCGAAAACAAATGAATAGTGATATATTCCAGTATCTATAGTATTTTGTAAGGAGGAACTTGTTAGTTGAAATCCCATTAACTTAAAGTTCAGATGCTAGAGCTAAATATATATAATAACTACTGTATTATTACTGTGCGTCTATGTAGCATAAGCTTTATTAAATGGTACTGTTGGTTGTTTTATTAACCATTATGCAGATGTGCTAAGAGTTCCTACCATAATCTGGAACAATGTATTATTCTTAAATGTACTAAAGTACTGCAGATCTAGAACAAAGAACGCCACATTGATCTTTCTGAAGAGTTTCCACATCAACCAACAAACACAGCTTCTTTGTTGTATTTGATATCAGCTTTTGTTGCCATTTCTTATACCAGGTTGTTGTTGCCCTCACAAATCATGGCGCCCACCATATTGCATGGGTTTGGTGTGCGTCGCTCTGTTTTTGTAACCTGGTGCGTGGGGTGGTCTGTTATTTGAATGATATCATTTGAGTGGGTTTTTTTTTAGAAAATGCTCCATTTTGACTTCTCATACTACTACACCAACAATGACACTATCACTCAGGAGACATGTGCATCGAGTCCAATATAAATGGTAACAGGGTTGTGGTTACATCAGAGTTGTTGGACCACACAACCAGTGCGGTGACAATAAATACGTCTTTATGCCGGCTGTGCAGTAAATCAGGCAGGACGATTGACTGCAACATGATTTTTCCCAGATGACTGATGAATTATGAACATAATTAGACTTAGGTGTAAGGAATAGAGTACAGTGTCTTGCTGTAATGTTTTTTGGGAGGGGGGTTAGCATTAATATTAGCCGTCATGTGTCTATTGACGGTCATGCATTTTTATACGGTTCTATTATAAACATTGATAAGAACAAGATAGAGAAAAGCAGATGCATATTATTTCGTTAAAATGCTATAAGGAAACAATAAATAATTTGCCATATAGCCAGTCTCTGACAGGCATGTCGTTCTAACCTGGATTGCTCTGGGGGTTTCTCTTTGTCTTTACTGAATGTTGGAAGTGGTTTCTCCATTGACCTTTTGCTCCCTCCACCTTCTGGCAGTGTGAAAAAACCCCTGATAAATTTAGCTCAGTTTGCAGTTTAAGAAGAGCACCATTTTCCCTGCTGGTGTAAATCAATCTCTATTTCTCTGTCACGATCTAAAAGCACTCCAGAGAAATTTCCACAAAACCTGACCTGGAAGCAAAAAAACCATAAAATTCAGGGTGAATGCTTCAATATACCAGAGGATGAACACGTGTTTCTGATAATTATACGAAGGTCTTGGCCTAAAAGCTGCTATTCATTTACTGATTCTAAAATCCTATATGTAGCATACATATATTGTTTCTCCTTCCATATAAGCTTCCATGTAATCTGTGTTCCCCCTCGCTATCTCATACAGTTATTGTATGAGTAAAATATTTTTGTAGCCGTTATTGAAGGTTGAGGACGTGTGGGGGCTGTTTCCCCGTGGCAGTTAAAGCTGATGAAAATTGTATTATTTTTGTGTGGAGTTTATATAACTTCTCCATCCATCTTTGTGTGCACTCTCATTTCTTTGCCCTTTTACCAAAGAGCAGAAACAGAGATGCCAGATTAATTTCAAGAATATTCTCCATAAATGTCAGGTTGAGCACTTTTGAAAATCAATGAAATATCACTTTCTCTCCTTTGAATACTGAATACTGTCAAGTATGAAGAATAACAATGGGGAGCTTGATGTTGAAGAACAAATATTGCCTTTGGTTTTGGAGTTTTTCATGGAAAAATAAAGCAGAAACAGCTTTAAACTTTGATGCAGGCATGGATGCAGACCCCGCCTGTTCACATGCTTATTTTTAGTCACAACCATAGTTAGTTTTACTCTCCATTTACCTTCACTGTCTCGCTTCAGTAAACAGCCAATTCCAACTTGCAAGTGTTTAATTAAACCATTATACACCTGAAGGTGTCTTCATGTTATAAGTACAATAGTTAGTACAGCTGGCCAAGCTGCTACAACGTGCCATTTGAAATCATTTGTACTGAAATGACAATGCTTTTTGTTTGTAGTCCTCAATAAATGACTCGTACTACACCAATGTGCCCCGCAAACAAAAAACGAACCAACATTTGAATAACATATTCATGTTATTAACATATTCAATTTTTGTGTGCAGAGAACTCAGCATTTTCTCTGGACAGATCGTTTCATTTGTTACTACTTGGCTTCTAGTGGTAACAGTTACCTGAGTAGACATGTAGACATGATGAAGAATAACGAATAAAGGTGATTTAAGTGACTCTGAACAGTTGTTGCTGTCACACAGACTCGTCTGACTACTTCAGAAATTGCTGATGTTCTGGGATTTGCCCACACAAGCATCTCTGGGCTGGTGTTTCATGAAGTCCTCCATGAAAGCAGTCCCGCAATACCAAGATGTACATAAGGAAGTTGCCAGTAATCGTAGATTTGTTACATTTTCAGTAACACCCAGAAGCCAAGACTTAAGTTTAACAATTTCAAGTCAGTGAGTCACAATCGTCTTCTGTTACAGCAAGACATGTTTTTAAGCCTCACAGATTAGACAAAAGACAGACTGAAGACAAAAAGTTGGGACGTTAGACTGTTGGTTTTTTAAAAGCTTCTGTCATTCTTGCAATAAGTGAAGCTGAAAGAGATGAAACACTGAAGGACTCTGCTTGAAACCATGCCAAACCACCTAACCCCACAAACATAAACAAAAAGCCAGACAGTAGGACTATTCAAGCTTCCAGATAAAACAAATCACAGAAAAATTGCATTACTAACTTGTTTGGCATAAAACAGAGACTACTGTGTAGCAGACTGTCTTACCAGAGGGACTGATAAGAAAATGGGGAAACCATGATACCTTTAAAATGTTCTGATGGACTGAGATCAGCATAGCAGTTTTGGGAAGGACAATAACCTGACAAGAAATGCTGGTTGGGAAGCAGGAATTGATTTCCAAAGGGCTTTTAGTTTAAAAGCACCGGAAGAAATAGAGCCCATCTTGCAATGAGATCACACCCTCTCAGCATGTTGACTGTCTGTCCAATAAGTAATCACCCCTCATTAATACGTTATCACAGTCAGTACTTATGGTTGGACCACACCCATCTTTGAACTCTACTTTTATTTCGAACTACACAACTGTAAATGTGTGTGACTACTTTAAACACAGTTATGAGGCTATGATAGGATGGAAGGAACGGTAACAGGGCAGAAACCTCTTGTCTCACCTGCTCATTTCCACATAGTGCAAATAGGTAGGTTTGCCTGCCCAAATGGCTATAAACTGTAAGTAAAGTTTATTTATATAGCACTTTTCCCAGACATATGTCACAAAGAAAGATAACATAACACAATACAGTCATAAATACAGCATAAAAACTTGGTCTAATTAAAAGTTTTTTAAAATAAAAATGTTTTAGCTGCTTTTTGAAGGTCTCCATCGAGTTCAGGCACCATTAAAAAATGATCAGTCCCCTCGAGTTCTAAAACGAGCGTGGGGGACCACTAAAAGGTTTTGATTCAATGACCTCAGGTTACGAAAAGAGGTATGTATACGAATCAAATCAGCAAAACAGGTAGGGGCCAGTCCCTGTAATGCTCTCAAGCAGGAGTGTCGAACTCCAGGCCTCGAGGGCCGGTGTTCTGCAGGTTTTAGATGTGTCCTTCATCCAACACAGCTAATTTAAATGACTAAATTACCTCCTCAACATGTCCTATAGTTCTCCAGAGGCCTGGTAATGATCTAATCATATGATTCAGGTGTGTTCACCCAGGGTGACATCTAAAGCCTGCAGGACACCAGCCCTCGAGGCCTGGAGTTTGAGACCCCTGCTCTAAAGGTTAAAACTAGAATTTTTAAAATGGAACCTAAATCTCATTGGTAGCCAGTATAGCGACTTTAAAACAGGAGTTATATGAGCTCCCTGTTCGAGCGGCTCAGTAGCCTCGCTGCAGAGTTTTGAACAACCTGTAGACGAGCTAGCCTTTTCTTGTTTAAATAAGAAAGGCTATTACAGTAGTCAAGTCTTGTAGAGACAAAAGCATGGATTATCATCTCAAGTTCACTTGTTGACACGATGGATGGAAGTTTTGAAATACCAAAGAAACAATTCAAACAACCAGTTCAGTAGCTGTTGCAAAACCGGTGTCCTCAGGACCACATTTTGATTTTTGCCTAAAGTAATGGCCACCATAACATGACTCTCAATTATTATCAAAGCAATACCTGAATTATTATCAGGTAGCCTGCTGTCAAAGTTGGGTCAGTTAGACACTACTTGAAAATATGGGGTGGCTGCGGCTCGGGAGGTGGAGAAGGTCATCTACTAATCAGAAGAGTTGGTGGTCCACTTCACAGACACTCGACCCCAAGTTGCTCCTTTCAGTTAGAAAGCACCTTTCTGTGTGTGTGTGTGAATGGGTGAATGAGACATGCTTGAACGCTCAGTAGAAAAGCCCTATATAGGAACAAAACCATTTAAAAGAGGCAAAAACACCAGAAAAGCAAGAAAAAATTTCTGTCTGACAGTTTATTCTTTAATCTTGTGTTTTTCGGCTGTTCCCTTTAGGGGTCGCCAGAGTGGATCGTCTGCCTACATCTCATCCTATCCCCTTCTGTCACACCAACCTCTGCATTGTCCTCCTTCACTACATCCACAAAACGTCTCTGGCAACTCTACATTCAACATCCTGTGCCTCGTATCTATCCGCCTCTCCACAAACTGTCTGAAGCTTGCTTCTCTGACTTTGTCTCTAAACTGCTCAACCTGAGCTGTCCCTCTGATTTATTCATTTCTAATCTTGCCCATTGTGGTCACTTCCAATGAAAATCTTAGCATCTTCAACTCCGACACCTCCAGTTCTTCCTCCTGTCTTTCTGTCAGCGCTACTGTCTGAAAACCATACATCATAGCAGCTCTCGCTACCATCTTGTAAACCTTCACTTTCACGCTTCCTGCTATCCTTCTGTCCCAAATCACCCCTGACACTTGCTTCCACCCGCTCCGCCCTGCCTGCACTCTCTTCTTACCTCTCCTGTGCAGTTTATTTTTTATTTTATTTTTTCTATCGATGCCATAAATCAGTATTTTTTATTTGCTTTGGGAACAGATGTCAAACGTCCTCCTGTGAACCAAACACAAAAAGCAGAGAGTGAAGAAAATAATCTCACGTCACATTGAGCATGTAATCATTCCAGTCCTACTGCTTCCACCTCTTCATGCCTGGCTGTAATACTCGCCGACCTGTCCTCGTGTCAACCCCACCTTAATGTATTTCCGCAGGCTCCATTTAAATCACTCCGCTCCAGTTCCCTCTATCCTCAGACTCTTCCCTTCACTCCCCTTTGTCTTCATCTTGTTCTCTCCCCTCTTCCTTTTCTGTCTCCTTACCCGGCTACTCTAATTGCCTTGCTTTGCCAAATGAGCCAGCCAATTGTGCCTCGAGTTAAAAGCTGATGAGGATCCTGCCCTATCCAGCCCTCCAACTCGTTGGGCTTGGGAAGCTAAATAAAGAGGAGAAAGATGAATAAAGCTTGCCGCTGAATGCAGATGTCATCTTCTCTGCAATGACAACTATTGCCTGCGACAGGCAGCATGTTGTCGTATTCCAGTATCCCATGAGAGTCAGGTTTCTGGCACCCACAGCTTTGCTGTTTTAAACCTCATGTCAATGTCATTTCATGGATCAACTGATGTGCATACTAGGTTAGTGATACCTCAGGGAAAAGGAAACTTTTTCCGTCTTGTACACAACTCAAATTTCTCTATAAACTCAACTGTCTCTAACAGTATTGGGAACTTTACTGGGTGATAAACAGTGAACGCATAAAGGAAAAGAAAATGACACAGCTGGCAATTTCAAAAGCTCTAAGCTGAAAGGCATGGAAAACGTATGAAAGTTATAAAGACAATATTTGGCACATCCAGTTATAGGAAGCAATATAAAAACCCAGAGTTCAATAAACGCTGTTTATTCATGCCTGCTCCTGCATCGCTGAGCTATTTGGTCTCGGTCTTGCTTGCTGGCAGAAACCAAAGAAAAATGTGCATCACGCTTCTATTAATTCACTGATTGAAAGATGGCCTCACATTTAGTGTCAACAAGTCTGATCTTGCCTATTTGCTATCCTAAACAAATGTCCTCTTTCAAACACCTGCTTGCTATAGAACGGGGGGAGCAATTAATCTACCCAAGGCCCACATGAGAAACTGGGAATCATGTGGAGGGCTGCACCACTAAGCTGCCCTCAGTTCTGCTCAATATTAATTTTATCTCTTTATAAGCTTATTGCTCCAGTCCCAGTGTCTCGTGTTGGCCCTTGGGAAAATTAATGGTCCACCTCTGCCATAGAAATTCAGTGAGGAAATTACATTGCTGGAAAGCTTTATGTATGAAGTAAATATTCTCCTATTGCAAAATCACAGCGAGGTCACCTGTTGCTTTGAGAAGTTCTCATTTTGAAGCCTTGAGCCGAGCAAATTAGCCGTCGTTGTCTGAGAAGCTGAGGACAACGCACACTCATATGATGGTGACCTATCCAGAAAAGGCTTTGTCATCCTTGCTGAAGCTAATGGGGACCATAATTTACAGACTGAACAGTCTTGATGTTTAAATAAGACTTGAAACCGGTTACTGAGATAATAAACCAAGCCGTTTCTGAGATCATGCATTAACAGAGCAGTGGGTTCATATTCTCATAGACTTCTATAGAACAATCAGAACAATAGCAGCCTGTTCTTTTCCTCTTAGCACTCTGTTGGTCATAACAAAAAAGTAGGTTTCAGACAGTCTAATAATGCCGTCAGCATTACCCTGTTAGCATAATATTATTTTTATTCAGGTTAACAGCAAATCAGAAGATGTGACAGTAGGGGTGGGCGGTATAAACGGTAGACAGTAGACACGATATGAATTTTGCCAATGGTAGAGAATAGTGCATGTTGATGACGTCATCAAGCTGCACCTGTTTCGGTTGAACGCATCGACAGCTGTGTCACTACCCGATCCGTACTGGAAACCCGATCGGTACCACGCATGTGCGAAAGGTGTCTACTTCCGTTTGAAGCATTTTACAATAGTTACGGGTCAGAGTATCTGTCAAGATGTTAACAATAATGAAACATTTCAATATAATGTAGACAAAAACGAAAAATAAAAAGATAGTTACGGATCAGGAACGTTGACTGTTGCCATGTTGGCAAAGAGAGGAAGTGACGTAAGATTTGCGGATGCGTGGTACTGTTCGGGTTTCCGGTACGGATGGAGCTGACAGGTGGGGAGAAGGAGGAGGTGCTTTTAAGAAGACTGGTGCAACGTCGGTCATATAGACCTGGTTTGAGTTTAAGCAGTCGGATGTTGAGCAGAAAAATATCATCTGCAAAGTATGCAGATGATATTTGGCGACAGCCATAGCAAAGAGAGGGAATACAAGTAATTTGTTTTATCATCTTAAACGAAGCTCATTTTGCAACATGAGGAAAGCCAAAAACTGCGCCTTCCACAAACGCCCAGTCAGTCCAGTCGAAAGCAAAAAAAGCGGCCCTACACCTAACCCCACACACCAGCGGATTGATATTTTCCAAGACTTTTCCAAAGGCACTCCGTATGAGAAAATGAATCAGCAGTGGATGTCACAAATGCCATTACCGTGTACTTGTGGTGCTGTCTCTTACAGTGGAGAAAAGCGGCTTTAAGAATATGATTAGGACACTTGATCCACGTTACGAGGTACCTGGCTGCAAACATTTTAGCCGAACTGAAATGCTCAAAGTATAACTTAAAAAAAAAGAAGTTTTGCACAATAAATGTTCTTAAAAATGGCCTTCTGTATGTTTTTGAAGTGTGTTTAACCCTAACCAGCTGTCACCTGCAAGAGAGCATTCAGTTACAGTATGAAGTCCCTATACTCTGACATCAATCTCTGTCACTCTCTAGCACAAGCATCCTTAATTACAATTAAACAACTACAACATTCATTTAAATAGATTGTTATGACCATGTTTTTTATCTTTTCAGAAATTGTCTTGAAAACTATTACAGAGTAAATTTTAGCTAGTTAAGCTTGCAAAATTGCAGTTGGTGTTTTGGAGGCTACCCGAGTAATTCGAATACATCTGAAAAGTTCAGTAAATAAAAAAGGAAAATATATTTGTATTATTATTAAACGGCTTTCTTTTATCTCCATCAAATATCACTTATTATATTTCTTTCACGATTTGTGTGCACGACTACCATAAACCCAATACTGTTATATCTTGCACATACAAATGCTGCAGCTGTACCTGTGTTGTTTACGCACTTTACCCTGCAGTATACTGTATTTTATATGTATTTCTATCTTTTATATCCTATCATTATAGTTTTTAAGTATTTAATTATAGTTTTTAAGTATTTATCTTTTGTGATGTTGCACTGACCAGAGACATCTTTCAATTTCATTGTACCTGTGACAATGACAATAAAGAATATTCATTCATATTCATTCAGAGGTGTCTTCTTTTTATGGAGCCCTGCTGGTGCCATGCTTAAAGCTACAGAGTAGCTGCTGCGCGGGTGGCTATTGAACACAGACTACAAGAATTGGATACACCTCGTGAGAACATTTCGACCAACTTACACAAAGAAAATGTTTCTAAAAATATTTCCCACCTGCCTCTGAGTTCAGATCAGTCATAGATGATCATTGGCTTATCGCTGATAGTGATCCAGCTCTCGAGTGAGGGTTTAAGGATCGTCCTACAATGATAAATGCTGTGTAAATAAAAATACACCCACTCCTTTCATACTGCTGTCTCCGTAGCCAATGTGAAATTCTAAATAAATGCTTATATGAGTCAGTTTATATATTTATATATCATGTTTACATGCATGTTACATGTCTTATCAAAGACCTGTTTTAAGAAAAAAAGAAATCCTCGCACCCTCAATTAGACATACAGTATCCACAATATATTTGCTGCCAGTTTTAAACTGACTTGGCAATATCTCAGTGTGCTGGCATCAAAATGGTTGAGAAACCACCTCAGGGAGGTGAGCACAACAGGAAGCTTTCAAAAGAAGAAAAAAAAGAACTGCCTTATTCATCTCATGCTTTAAAGAAGCATAGCTATCCTGTATCTGTACTAGACACTCAAGCATTGGAATTTATATTGATCTTTACAGCTGACTCTGAGACAGACAAAATAGTTGAGTTGTTCCTTCAAAGCAAGGTAGAGCAGCTTTCCTGTCTGATTCTGATAGGCCTAAAGTTTCATTTTAGAGCTGCATCAGTTACATGTTGTTTAGGGATTTTTTTTTTAAATCCCTAAAATAATTTTTCATTATTTTAGCTTTTTACACTTATATGGTGAATGTGGGCAGACTCAGCTTTCATTTCAGTTTCTCAACAAAAACACTGCATTAACCTTTAAAGTTATCTTTGGATAAAATTAACATAATCAATCACAACTGTTAAACAACACTGTCATGAATCCTGAGTGGAAGTCTGCATGCTACCAACACCCTTTGTGACGATTTGCTGTGTCTCTGGCTGTTTGTTTGTGTGCTGCTTTCTTTAGCCTTTCATTTGACTTCAGCAAATGAAAATCTCAGTCAGGTTGAGACCGGTATTTAACACAGCCTCTGCAGAATATTCCACTTCTCAACCTTTTAGAAACTCCTGGGTTGCTTTGGAAGCATTAGAAGGGTTATAGCCCTTTATATGGTGAACCACCATCCGGTCAGTGTTGCCCTATTCTTTACATAGACTGAACCTATTGCAAGTGGTACCAATATACTGCATCCGCCATGTTTTACAGTACATGAATGCTGCTCAAGAACTGTTTTCATGGAAAGAATCCTGCGATCATCCACCACCGGTGACTTTTGTGAATCCCCAGGTCGTTTTATGTTGCCAGGTTCACCAATGCATTTCTCTGAATATACAAAATTGTTGATTGGAGTCTTTACTGATGCTTTGTTTTTACCTCATGAACAGGTTAAGAAATAACAAAGTGTACAAATCTCCATGAACTGTCTTCTAAGGTGCACAATTACATTTTAGCAGCTGACAGTAGGGGACTGTGGAGAATCGTCTGGTTTTCCTTAATGATGAAGGCAATTTTACAGTTGTGCTGTGTTAAAGAAATCTAACACTATTCATACTGTGTGTGCAGTTGTGTACGTGATGTTTGCGAAGCATAAAACAAGCCATAGCCTCTTTAACCTAAAGCTTGGCTTTCACAGAAGAAAAACAGTGCAAAACCAGGACTAACTCATTATTCATGTCCCTTGGTTTCTTGCTTAGCAAAATTAATGTGACTATATTGCTACAGGACATGATTTGTCTGGTGTCTGGTGAAACTGTAGTGTGTTTTCTGCCATGTGAGAAAGGAAAGACTGAAAATACAAGATGGATTAGAGGCGCGAGGAAGAGATGAGGGGAATGGTAGATATCAGAGGAGAGAAGTGGAAATAAGAAGCTGCAAAAGTGAGACAGGTAGGAAATGATGAGCAACACAATGACTTATCAAGAAAACATTTAGACAGTACAAGCTACTAGAAGAGTGTGAGCAATTTGGACTGATGAATGTGTGTGTGTATACATGTTTAGACGTCTTTGTGAGGACAGAAAATTGGCATGCCACTATACTTCTGGGGACCAACAGTCACTTATGGGGACAAAATGACCATTTCCACGGGTTTGGAGGCATTTTTGAGGCTAAAAATGTGATTTTAGAGTCAGGATTACATTGAGGTTAGGGTTAGGCATTGGTTTTTGATGGTTAGGGTTAGGGTAAGCGGCTAGGGAAAGCATTATGTCAATGAGATGTCCTCACTAAGATATGAAAACGAGTATGTGTGTGTGCGTGCGTGTTTTAGAGAGCAAAAATAGGAGTAACATGTAAGCAAGCCTTTAAAAAAATGTTTAAAAATCAGTTTAAATTCAAATCTAATGTGATATGTCCAAATCTATTCAAGGCCAGCTTTCTTGCTCAATTAAATATGAAGCTTTTAAATATTAACATAAACCCGTGGTCATAGCAGACAAGGTCAAACATAAAAACAAAGTGAGTCATCTGAAAGATGGAAGAGTGTTTGCATTACTTGCAAATATTGTTTCATTCAGTGTGGTGAAGTGGGACCTTTTGATATTTAACAGCTGATACTCCTGTTCCAACTTTTAATATCATTCAGTGGCGAGTTCAAGTACCTCTTTTAGAGATGCAAGGCCAAATCCAGACAGCTCATAAACAGGAGCAGTTGTTATAGAAATGTTTTGGGGGCTCAGATATCTGGATTTTGATCTTTCTTTATAATTTCTCATCTATAGTCATAGCAAATTTTGTGAGACCTGCAATTCTAAACGAAAAGGCTCCCAGAGGCAGAGCGGTGGCAAAGTGGATGTAATTGTAACTGACCCTGATGATGGGAGCGATTGCTGGTCATTAAACCGTAAAATACCAGCCAGAGTAGGAGATAATAAATCTCCGACAAGAACGTGAAACTCAGCAAAATCATCCAAGGCCAGGACTGTAACGGCTGGGGGGGGGGGGGTGTTAGTGAGGAACCAGGCCTGAATTTCAATTGTGTCTCTTACCAATATCCATTGAATACGCGTATACACTCTGAAGCGCTTAAAAACACATTTGCGCACAGACACTGTGTAGTGGAGTCGATCTGCTCCTCGTTTGATTACGTGTGCATAAAGCGTGTCGCTATTAACAATGACAGTAGCAACAACGGTGAGTCTCCTTACCTCTTCAAAGCACGAAAACATGAGAGCACTGGGCTGGAAGAACATCCCGACAACGTCACGGGCTCGGCCAGGACACTTGGAAGTCCATGTTTTACTGAGCTCTCACTGCCAGCTTATGAAGCTCGGCAGCTGGTGGCCCGACATTTACTTCTCACACTACAAGCTGTATTTTTGGTATTCAGGCAGTGTGCAAAAATAGAGCATCATATTCTTTTGTGTACCCTGACTTCTATCAAAGTCAAGCTCACGTCTCCTTTTTCTCTGCGCTCTCGCAAAGCCCGGCTGAGGTGAAGGCAGCTAAAGATAAAGCTGGATGTCTAGTTTCTGGGCAGAGACTCACTCCACATTTGGCACATATGGATTCATTTCTCACCTTGACTCTTCTGTCTGTGCTTTGAATGATGCTACAGTAATGCAACACGCTGCTGGCATTTTAACGCATGAAAGGACTGTGACGTATGCTGGTCTCTGAACTACATGTAAAGGTGATGTAGCGCTGTAGCTTGCAGAAAAGGTGAGACTGATTTTAGCTAAGAGCATGGCAGCAAAGAAAGGCACACGCTTCATGTACAAGCTTCACAGCCATGCAATTTGTTTCAAGTATTTGTTAGTTTGATTTGGCAGATGTTAACAACCTACTGTTGTCTGTAGCAACATATCCGTGTTAAATAAATGTTTGTTTATGAATGTCAGAAGGGGAGAGACATTTGGACACATTCCCCCGCTGTGCATTATAACTGTTAAAACAGTTTGTGTCACATAAATGGACTGCTCAGCTGTCAAAAGTACCTAAAAAAGAAAAAAACACACACATTATGTTGCCTTTTCCAGTGGTACCGTTTTATTTTTCCCTTGGCAACTAAGTAACTAGCATTTGTCTATCAAAACACAAGCACACACTTGTGTTTTGGTAGAAAAACATGTACTTAGTCTTTCACAGGACTGCATTCCCATGAAAAACTAAAAACACACATCTGTAGTTAAGGGGGTAAGTAGCAGCCAGTCGCTGATAATCTATCTATTCGTTTAACCCATCATTAGCAAGTGTGACCAGGTTTATAAAAGCGGTTTGGCAGTCTGGTGGTCTGGAGCATTCCAGTGTGTAACACAATGCCACAGATGTCCCAGCAAATTCAACTTAATGTCCGACTCTGCAACGCCCAGAGAAATCGCTAAGAACATCCCAGCACCACATGTCAGATTCTGCAGTTAGTATGTTAAATGTTTAAATTCATAACAGTATAATTAGAAAAAGCTTATGTTTGCAAAATTAAATTTTCGGATACAATGTCTTTTGTACAGATGACGCCAAAGTGGAGTATTTTGGTTGCCAGTATATCAGACAAAACACCTCAACTGTGAAGCACGGCGGTGGAGAGGTGATGATTTGGGCTTGTTCTGCAGGCACAGGACCCGGGCACCTTGCAGTCACTCATTAGCACCTTTGTATCCCAACTAGAGTCAAATGTGAGACCTCCTGGTGTATAAAGTTTGGCCAAATATTAGGTCACACAACAAGCACAACATGAACATCAAAGGCTGAAAAACAATAGAACGAAGGCGCTGCCGTGGCCCAGTCAACTCAACCTGACTGAAAGCAACAAAGTAAAGAATAAATGAGAAATTCAAGTCACGTAGAAAACAATAACTTTGCTTTATTGCTGCTAATGCTGACCTGTTTTTCACCAGACTGCAGAAAGTCATGTGAACAGCAGGTAAAAGCCATGCTCTCGTGTGTGCTGGAACAGCTGGACATGGTCAAGAATAATAGGATTTATTTAAATGACCACAGGAGGCGATTACAATACTGAATGTGTGTGATGTGAATATTTTAACTCAGTTCAACAACAGTTTTCTTTGTGACTATGATGAGTAAACCAGAAGGTGTGCTTTTAACGTGTTGTGTTTTATCTGGAGAGTAAAGATTAAAATCCCTGCTAGTGCCCCTGTGATCCCTGTGCTCTGGCACTGATACCAAAAGAACACCCTTGAGGCACCTAAACCTGATTTTCTTTTTATCCTTCCAAGGGTAGACAAACTTCTCAAATGTTAAAATGCTGATTGATGTTGATTGCAAGAACACAAACAAGAATAAAGGGATGATTTTAAAGGATGAGTTAATAAATGTCAGATTCAGGAATAAGCACCAAGTCAGCTCACTAATTTGACTAGCAAGACTTTAGTCAGTATCAAACAAGTACTAAGGTCTGACACTACCCCACAGTTTACAGGTCTAAAAACTGAAGCCAGTGTGGAATTGTCTTAAACCTAAATTATTTCTAATGGCCAGCAAGGGGAGACTTCTCCGTCTGCGAAAAGACTTCTGGTCCAGTAGATATCTGCGGGGAAATTACCCTTTAGCTCCCTTGATTTGTGACCTCAGTGCTTTGCTGATGAGTTTTTTGGACTCCTTTTCTAGTTTCATGGCTTATACACAACACAGTTTACACTCTGAATCCAGGAGGATATACGCAGGGAACACTTTGGGGTGGACTAATGTTGTGATTGACAAATCACTTCTGTATGACCACGCAGTGCCTCCTGGTTTTACACAAAATCATTACAAAACACTAAAATGGCCAATCTTGATGGACTTTACTGAGCAGTGAGTGATGTGATTGCGGCTCCGTCCATCTTTTATGCACTTTATGGTTCGGAGCAAAGCAACAATGTCCGTGTTTACACGCAACACCCGGCAGCAAGTTATTGCTTGCGTCTAGACACAAATGTGTACATTAGTACACCAGCAAATCAGAAGTGTTTACAGCAAGTCTGTGATAGTTAGCTGATACTGCAGCAAGCGAGCTACCGAGCTGGATTTAACTAGACACAAAATCGATGAGATGAACAATGTCGAAGTGATCGAGTGGAAGTTAAAAGATTTGGTACCACTACAGTGTTTCTGTTAGCAGAGAGGGGAGCGCGTCTGTCTTTCCTCTGTTTGTTTGTCCCACTTCAGTTGACAGGTGTGTTTCCACATAGCAATCTTGCCCTGTGAAACTTGTATGGAGTAAAACATGATAGGCGATGGGCACACTGGTCCCAGGTGTGCTGAGCTCTGTAAAACACAAAACTATTCCCCTCTTCTTCCTCCACAGCAGATAACACCGGGCCCCAAGGGAGGCAGCGCACAACAGCCACGGCACCAAGAGGTGGGGACACGGGGTGTTAGAAACCTGCTGTCAGTTCCGATTGGCTTGCTCGCCACCACTGACGCTCTCTAAGGGTCCACTAAGGTAACAGAATCTAGCGTCTACTTGGTTGAGGACAGACAGGCAGGAGAAAGTGAGAGGCAGGAAAAACAAGAGTTTGATGGCCGAGCCTCCTCCGCATCCACATCTTCAGCCCTGCTGTCACCTCAGTCTGCTGGATTCATTAGGCTTCAATTAACAGCAGCACATGATAAGAGGAGGGGTATTGATGCTGCTTAACGAGTTAATGCACATGCCGTGTGCTTGTGAGAGCTTCAGGAAGAGTAACAGATTATGCAGTCTTTGCAGTTTGCCTTTACAGAGGTGCAATACTAACTTGTTTTTGAGCCTATTCTACGCCTTCTGTGTCATAGATCAAGTTTCTGAGTAGTGTCAGTACATGAGCACAGAAAATGGCTACTGATGCACGAAGGGAGTCTGTGATATTCTGGCCAGCGAGGACTGCATTATTACGCGAGCCACTCACTGGGGCTCAGAGAGAACACGAGCTGAAGCCAAACAATCCTCTGCCACTCGCTATGAATTCAATTTCAGCGCGTGTGTCTATCTTAGGTTTCAGCAGGAGAGAATAATTAACCCCCCTTCTTGTGACATGTAGCAATTTCCTTAAGTAAATGAAGTGCTAACATTCTGAACAAATGCATCCAGACACCTTGCTGGGTTAAGCTCGTTGCCTGGTAACAGCGTTTTATAAGACAATAGTAAATCCTGATTTGATTTGAAGTCGATACATTTTTGCATTTAAAATCCCAAAACATCCGTGAAGAGGTCTTAGAGAATGGTCCAACTCATGAATTTAATCATGCAGTAAATAATATGAGTTAATAGGCTTAGTTTAACACTAATTTAGACAGATATTGGAAACATTTTTGAGGGGGAAAAGTCACTCTGGATATTTGTAGCAATTTTAGGCACTATTCATAATCATTTACAACACCACAGATTTCATTCTTGAAGGAAACTTTATACATATATACTCTATATCCTCTATATATCTTCAGCCTCAGCTGATCTGATTCCTCCTGATGTGAACTTTAATATTGAAGGTTTTGCCCATCATATTGCCTGACTTAAAGAAAGTGCCCCGGCTACAAATTCCTTTAGCGAAGCAGGAATATCAGTCATTCTTGGGGCCAAAAGGATCATTTTCTTGTCAAAATGACTTTGCAGTGCAATAAATACAACTTTGTCTGATCTCTAAAACAGAATCTCGGCAGATTAAAGGGTTGATGCAAAATGGCTTAAGCTATCAGCTTTCCAGGGCATGAGTGACAAATCACATGTCACAATGGCACGTGAGAGGGCTCGAGTGGCATTCAAGGGAAGTGGTAGGAGATTGGACAGAGGAGGTGTTTCCGTGCAGGGATTTATGCAGTATCACATATCACACTCACTGCCATTTAATAGGCATAATGTAAATCACTGCACAACCCCAGTTCCCAAAAAGTTGTGCTGCTGTATGTAAATAAATATAAATAAAAACTGGATGGCAAATCTTATAAACCTATATTTTATTCACAATAGAACAAAGAAAACATATAAAATGTAAAAAGTGAGACATTTAAATATTTCATGAAAAACACAAGAAGCACGCCGCCGTGTTTGCTCTTATTCAGTATATATTCATTTTTTTTCTTTGTTGTAGTGCAAGTTTTAAATGTAGCAGATGACAGATGTTTACTCTGATTACACAAACATGTGGGAGTAGGTAATGGATAACAGGTACTGATTTGAAATATTTGGACATGAATAACTTTGTGTACCATAACTATTCTACAGTTATACTTCTAACTAGGCAGCTGAATACTTTCTTTAATGATATAACACATTTTGGGGTCAACTTGAGAGAAAGGCAGATGTGAAATGTAAAGGTGAGGTCAGAGGTCAGATATGACTTTCTATATGTCGACATATACATGCTACACTTATAGGAATCATAGTTTCTAAGTTATATGTCAATTTTCAACCAATAATTCATTAAGTGGATCTTGAAGACCTTGGTGCATGTAAGCCAAATTTTAATGGATTGTTAACATGACCCCAGCTACACGTCTACAGTTTTATCAGAATTTATTCAAATATTTTTGAGCTATTGTCTTTACAGACAGAATCCCACACAGGAGCTAATTAGCTACTTTTAATTTGATGGCAGCTAAACATCTAAAAATACTGTATGTAAGCTTTTACATACATTAATAGAGCAAATACCTGGATAGATCGCCATGGTTTATGTAGCTAATGTTTTGCTAAAGATCCTGGTGTTTGTGTCGCTTCACCCGGTTAAGAATCATATCAAAAGGAGGTGAAACCAGGTGGACTTTTGAGACTACAACATCTGCTGAATGGAAAAGTCAAGCAGAACTGTGTTTAGACCTGCATAGAAAATGAAGACACTAACACCCTGGGATAAACTTCACAGAGCTGAACCCCTTCGGTAAACAGAAATATTTGAATTTTGATGTTGGAAAATAATGGACGAGGGAGGGGAAAATGTTATTTTCTCTGGCTGATTAAATTATTACAATAACCGGGGGGGGGGAAAGGAAGCTTGGGCTGCCCTCACATACATACTTACACCATTACCAGCTAACCAATCAGAGGCAGTTTTTGAGGGTCCTCCAAACAACAGACACTGCATCCTATTTGCAAAGCACATGCAGGTGTTTACTAGAAATTAAGAATGTGAACATTTGTTTTAAAAGATTAGATACATTTCTACACTGCTATAAATTTGCAAGAACATTTTCATGTTGCAAACCTTGGATAGGTGTCAAATTCATTTCAAATAGCTTCCACTGTGTGGGCTGCAGTACTTAGTGATTATTCTGGTCTTTGCCGTTGTTTCATGAGTGGGTAGGTGGCTAATGGGGGGCTATCTTGATGCACTAATTAGCTGTAGACACTAATAAATACTAAGCAATTTAAACTTCCCGCAGAAATTTTCCTTCATTCATAGCAAGTAAAGGACAAAAAACAATATATAATTGTTTGAAGTGAAAAAGCTGAATTAAAGAAATATATTCTGTTTTGATTTATTGCTCATATAAAACAATTTACAACTGAATTGCTCACACGCTGATGAATCAATAAACTTGCACCTCCTTAAGATAAAACACTAAAGCCTTTATCAAGGTGAAGCCTAAAGTGCAATTTACCACTTTCCTTGTCTTCTGCACTCTGCACTCGAATACCTCCTGATAATGAAGTTTATGGTGGTACTGTGAAAGCAGAATAGTGAATTTTATGTCAGGAAGAAGAAAAAAAAATTGAGAGAAGTGCCTTCAAGCTTGAGTCTGAAATAACAACACTGCTCTCCATTTCTCTTGGTCCCTCTGCTGCGGGATGCTTTCTAGTGCCTCAAGAAGAAGAATTGCTTTCTTAGACAAAACACTTCCCACAGAGGAATAAACAAAGGCAACCACAATCCTTAAAACCTCACCACTGCAGAGAATTATGTTTCTTGGATATGCTACCAATCCACTTCAAACAGACAAGTTTCAAAAGAAAAGTTCTGTGCGTGCCAATTTTAGCTGGGTTGTACAATGCCACCAAATCTGCAAAATTAACGTGATGCCCACTCTTCTTAAAATGTAGAAGAAAGGGGGAAAAAATTAAATCTGGGAGTTCATCACTCAGTTCAGAGCTGTGAGGCTTGAGTGCTAAACAGCCATTAAAGAGCAGGGGAGGGCATAGCAAATGACCATAACAAATCTGCCCTAGTTTGCTGGGAGGCATCAATTTTGAGGAGTGTGCTCAAAATTATTCTAATTTAAATCAGCCTAACATAACAACCTTCCAGCAACGGGAACCTCCACTCAGGAGCCCACTCCTCCCCCAAGAAGAACAAAGAAATGAGATGAAAGAGGAAAAAAGGGTTTCACAGACGGTGGTATGAGGAATTGGGCTTCACTGTGTGCGGGGGAGGATGCAGGTGGGAGGGGAACAATCAGTCTTGCTGCGTGGTGCCTGAGACGCTCAAGCAACCGCTCCTACAAATAGCACTGACCACAGACACATGCAATTTGCAGTTGTTAAGATGTCACCTCAACATTGTAAAAGAGACGCATTTGAATCAGCCAGAGGCCGGGAACACACTGTGAACCTTTCTTTGAACTCTCTTTAGCCCCCTTGACTGCGGCATGCATTATGTTTATACAAGATATTCCCACTGGAAAGAGACACATTAAGCAGAATAGCTTCTTTACCCTGACGTCGGACTACATACATCTGTATCACAAATCATTACTAGAGACTTCCGTATAAATATTTAAAACGTGCAAATACATAGGAAACGGATTTAAAGTTCTGTATTGTATTAATGTTGCAAAAAACTCCGTCAATCATCTTTTTTTGCATATTCAATGCAGGAGCCAATCCCAGCTGCCATGGGGCGAGAAGCAGGGACAGGTCATCAGTCTGTTGTGGGCCTAACACAAAGAGACAGACAAGCATTCACACTCATATTCACACCTATTAGCGATTTAGAATCAGCAGCTAACCTAACCCCACTAATTGCATGTGTTTGGACTGTGAGAGGAAGCCAGAGTCAACAAGAAAAAGACCTTCTTACTGTGAGGCAACAGTGGTAACCACTGCTCCACGTGCTACCAATGACCTATTTTCTTTGTTAATCCCGAGTTACACTATAGTTACATAACAGTTTCTCATATAAACACATGTTGGACATGATCTAGTGGTGGTTAGCCCTTAGCCTGACAAGAACAAGGTCGTGGGTTCAAATCCACTAGCCAGCTGGGACCTTTTCATGTACCATTTGGGTCTAACTCCAGCTTCCTCCCACAGTCACTAGACTTGCATGTTAGGTTAAATGGCGATTCTAAATTGGTCATAAGAGTTTACTGGACTTTGATGTTGATTATCTCTCCGTGCAAGCCCTGTAACCCGTCTCAGGTGTACAGTGCCGCCTGCTGTATTACAGCTGGGATAAGCTCGAGCCCACCCATCACTCTGAATTGGAAGATTAACAGAATATAGTTATACATATATATACTTATCTTTTACCTAGCATAGTTAATACTCCATGTTTTTTACACTGCGTCTAGCTTTTCTAAATTTTCCACAGTTTTTGTCTCTTGCTTAGAAAAGCTCAGCTTAGCTTTGATGTGTAGGTATGAGTTGCGATAATGGGGTTAAGTGTGGGATAACCTCCCAATTTTTAAAGCAATATCAATTCAGCGATCTCATTGGATTTTCTAATAACGTTGCAACCAAGACACAAAGAAATCCCTGTGCATGTGTGACAGAAAGACCACATTTAACGCCCTGGGATGAGAACGAGTGGATTTAAACATAAGAAAATTTATGACCACGAGCCATGTTGTCAGCCAACAACCATATGGTAGGATTAATATAGCCCTGCAGCCCGCAGCTCCCTCAGGCCAGCAGTGAGGTGAAAATTTCCCGTGTTGGCGCTCATGAAAACATAGCTCCTCCTGTCTCGCTGCTGCAGGTTAGACCACCTGGGAAATACTGTAGAAGTGATCACTGGAGTCTAGAAATGTCTTTGTCCGGCAAAAATTCTCTTGCCCAGTGTCTAACTCTAGATAATTATTACAGACTTTCATTTAAAATTCTCAGTGTGGACCCGAGTGTCATACGCCAACTGGACTTTGAGTTTTCTGCGCCAAATAACCGGCAGATGCCATCAGGCAAAAGAAAGAAAGAAAAAGAAGTAATTTAACTTTTCAAGTTCTCCAACATGACAGTGAAAATAATATGTTGTCCCTCAGTAAGAGGGAAAAGTATAATTTTAAGCAATATGGCTTCTCTTGTGATTGCATGCCAGAACACAATATTGGCAGGCGGGGAGTGCCACACATGGAGTTAAAAGCTTCCTGCCGCTGGAGTACATTATCGCAGATGCTAGAATGAACACTGCCCTATCTCAAATGGTAATACGGGAAGAGTAAAAAATAAGTGATGAGGCGTATCATGCAGACTGTGCCACCAGGAGGAAGTGGAAAACCCAATTCATGCATTTACAATTATTAGATTAGCAGTCCTGGATGCTGGCCATGTTTTATGAATTAACCCAATCATGTCTTTATCCAAATTTCTTCCACTGAGGATGGTTAGTTTCCCATGAGCTCACAATACATTATTTCAGCCATTATTAATTTACCATTGCTTCCATTATGCTGCGTAAAAAGTGGAGGAATCCTGCCAAGGTGCATTTATATCGGGACGGAACAGCGCGGCTTTAACGGGCAATCGTGAATAAAGCCTGTTTTTACCTCTTCCTCTCATCTCTGTTGACTCACTCACTTCCAGCCGTTACTGTTGTCAAGGAATACGATGTTATGTCTGAGTGCCGTTGTGGCATTGCGACGACATAAAAAGCAACAAAAAAAAAAAATTGCAGGGGGACTTTCGTTCTTTCCAGATCAATGCAAAGCAACAGCAGCACGTTTGCCGTCATTGTCAAGTAACAAACAGCTGCTTCATGTTAATTTAATCCAACCGCACAAGACCTAAAGAGCCCGGCTTACAGGACAGCAAGTAAACAGTCCATCTCTTGATCTCTGTATACAGGATTTGATGTTCAGCTTTCCAAATAACAACTGCGAAGAACACTCACTCAAGGCAGAGAGTGCATCATTAAAATCAGAAGTTAGTTGCGGTGGGGGGAAGATGCAACTTCTCCACACCACTGCCTCCTTTGAAACTGTAGCCTACTGGGCAGCACAAGCCTTCACGCTGGGCAGAGCCGTGTCTATTACTACAGATTGGCTCTGCAAATCTCTTGGCTGGGATCATAAAAATAATAAAAAAAAAAAAAGGGAAGATGGAGGTGAGGGAGAGAAGGAGAGATGGTAATAAAACCTCAACAATTTCTGTGTGTGACAACATGAAAGCGGGAGGGGCCGCCTGCTGTGAAAATATGGCTTATCATAGTCTTGTCCCCCAAACCACCTTAAAGGTTTGAAGATAACCGCATGAGGCTACGTGCCTCTTGCAGCAGATGCTTCGCTACCTGCCCGTCAATCTGCAAACACTCTATTACTCACGTACAAATTTTCTACATTATTTCAATTCCATCAATGAATGTCACCCAAAATTTGTCAGAGAAAAAAATAACGCTTGTTTATTTCTTTAATAAAGTCATGCCAGACTCATTTCAGCTGTATAAAAAGCGACTCGTCCTCACGCTGGGTAACTGATTACAGCACATTTAGCAGCAGCTAAACACTCTTGATGGATGAATCGGTCCTTCCCAGATGCACGGGGTAATTTAGTCCACTCTTCATGGAGAAACTCTGCTGCGTATGGGCATGTGTAGATTTTCAGTATCAACCGTTTGTAAAGTTAGTCTTTAAGCTCATCTGTCCTGGGAGAGTTCCGCCAGATGTGCTTTCTCCTAAACTTGACACTAGCATTGATCCCACTGTCTCATAATGTAATGACTGCAGATTAAAGTCATCATTTTCTGGTTTTATAAATGTTCTTGGGATTTCCTGGATTACATGCTCTGATATCTCTTCCTTCTTCTTCTTTTTTTGGGTGTTCCCTTTAGGGGTCACCATAGCGGCTCATCTGCATCCAAGTCACCTCATCCCAAGCATCCCGTTCCCTCTATCTCTTGAAGATAGTTAGTGTCAGCAGCCGCGTTACGGTGGGTCAATTATCAATAGCACTTCCATGCTGTCCATATTTGAATAAAACTACAAAAGTACAATATGCTGTGATGCGACAAAAGCAAATAAAAGGCAGCTCTGTTTTTCAGAGATATTTCACAACTCCAGCACAACCACACACATTTTCTGGGACGCTAACGCTAAGCATTAACCTGTCCAGATGAGAACAATGAAATGTGTTTGGAAGCACTACACACACACACACATTTGACAGTCCAAAGATTTAAAAGCACTTTCATTTAAAAGCTTGGGAAAATGAATTTACAAAGATAAAACAGTTAACTTAAGCCTGTGCAGTAAAGTGAAAAACACCTTTTTTCATACCTGAGCCAATGCTTGCTTGATTACCTTGCAGACGGAGGAAATGAGGAGCACTGAGCTTTTGTCAATTTGTCTCCCAGGTTCCCTCTATAAACCAACACTCTGCAGGAGGATCTGGCAATATTTAAATATGCACTGGAGAAAAGCACAGAAAATCCTTCGGCCTGTCTCTATTTATTCATATTTTACACCAACAGATTTTTGATCACATAAGACTGACTACCATATAAGGAGATGTCGATACGCTACGATGCACAGAAAACCCCTTCACTCGCCTTGACATTAAAGGTAAAAGTGTGTTACAATGAAATGTGATTTTCATACCACATAAACATAGATCAGCTAAAGCATTTTATAGTTTCTGCACCATTTCAGAAATCACAATTAGTGCTTTTAATACCTTTTTAAAAATGAAATCAATGAATATGGAAATATATAGAGCACCTTATTTCTAAATTTAAGCACTCAAAGTGCTTTCTGCTACAAGTGTCATTCACCCAATCACACATTCATTCAATGCTTTGATCTACACCTAAGTACGTTTATCTATCATTCAAATACACATCAGGGGTAACTCGGGGTTCAGTATCTGGCCCAGAGATTCTCTGGCACATGGACAGGAGGGACTGGGGACTGATTGATAGATGACCTACTCTACGACTGCTGGGCACGCAAAATAATATTGCTACTACATTAGTTTGCATATGGTTGAGGTTTACGTGGAAAGGTAAAGTTCTAGTTTTACAAGCTTGTCATCGATAATATTTGACCTTGTGCTTACTTTTCTTTTAGTTACAAAACAGTCTGTGTGGGTTTTGTCGATTAAAGGAAAGAAGACTTCAACTTAAAGCATGCCCTTTGCACTCAGCTAAGATTCGACACCTACGGTTACCATTAACCTTGCCCTTAACCAAACTCTTCCCATGCCAAATAAGACAACAGCTCACAGTAGTATACAAGTATATGCCAAGTAGGATGTTTTTTTTTCAAAAGCAAGACAAAGTGTGAACATTAGCCTTTTGCTTCTAGTTTCTAGTGGCATGCAGACTGAGTTTTCTCATCTACCACAGATTAAACTTGTGAAGAAGACAATGTCTGACATATTAAGGAGCTAACTGCTAATCACAGCGTAATTCAGGAATATTACAAACAGAAGCTAAGTTTGTTGTCTTTCTTTGGATTTATTTCACACCTGAAGCAACAGACAGCAGCAGGAGATCCCCACATGAGGGTATCCAGATGGAGAAAAAATTTGCAACAGTACTGATCCCAACAGTGTGTCCTCATCTATTCCAGTCAACACTACAGCGGTCCCTCGTTTATTGCGGGAGTTACGTTCCAAAAATAACCCGCGATAGGTGAAATCCACGAAGTAGCCAACTTTATTTTTTACAACTATTATAGATGTTTTAAGGCTGTAAACCCCAAAACGTTTCGTCGACATGTTGTGTTTGTTGGGGGAGAAAACTTAAAAGCATACATTACAGCACTTCAGAGTCACACTGTTAGCGATCGAAGATTTATGTAAATTTGACAAGCTGAATGCATTCTGTACTGTACAGGAGACACGGCACGAGATTGATTGACAGTGGTCTACAGCCAATCAAGACGCAGAACACAATGTGCTGTACAAAAAAAAAAAAAAAAACATGGAAAATTGCGCACAAAACAAATCAGCGAAAACAGCGAGGCCATGAAAGGTAAACCGCGTTATAGTGATGGAGCACTGTGTACGTGGTGTAAAGGACGGATGTAGCTACAAAGGTCTCATCCGTTGTTTCCTGAAATCCTGTTTTGGAGTCGTTACCTTGGTATCAAAAACCCAAGGATGGGTGGGTGTGACTAACATTACTCGTTCGCTGGCTAACGACTTATAATTGACAAGTCACAAGTGCCACAGATAGTTCTCCTTTTTGAAACACAGTATGTCTCACAAAGGAGGCTTAATTTGGAGTGACTGAGTCCATAAACATATCAGGAAAGTTTTCCCATAGACCTCTACAGGAGTCGGAGTGTTTCTGGTAGCCTCCACATTTTAATGGCACGTCAACATTGGCTTAATATTTCTGACCCAGCCATGTTTTACTCCCATCCATGGTACTGTGCAAGTACTTTCATTGGTATCAGCATCACGTTTGAATTTCTAGTATTGCAACAACTAAAATAATAATAATAATGGATTGGATTTATATAGCGCTTTTCAAGACACCCAAAGCGCTTTACAATGCCACTATTCATTCACTCTCACATTCACACACTGGTGGAGGCAGCTACGGTTGTAGCCACAGCTGCCCTGGGGCAGACTGACAGAAGCGAGGCTGCCATATCGCGCCATCGGCCTCTCTGGCCAACACCAGTAGGCGGTAGGGTAAAGTGTCTTGCCCAAGGACACAACGACCAGGACAGAGAGCCCAGGGATCGAACCGGCGACCTTCCGGTTACAGATACGCTCCCCAAAATAAGAGTAAATTCATTAATTACTTATTAATGTGAAACAACTAAAGGATGACTAGAGAGCTGTTGTTTATGAGCTACTGTTTCTTAATTCTCTTATCTGTTAATTAAAGTATAGAAACACAGTAGATACATTGTATATTACTGAAACTACTTATTGAGGTTTCACTGTGAGATTAATGAAGAAAAAAGTAGGTATTGTACCATGTTTTGCACACAATCCCATACTCCACATGTCAGTATTATTGGGCTTGGATATTTGCTTTTGTTTTCTGTGGCACAGAACAATCTTCTCCACCCTTGGGCCCAGCAGGATTGAAGAGATTAATGATTAAGATGTATAAGACACTGGTTTTATAATAAACTGGTGAATAAATCAGCGTGCCCAAATGAGAATGTGATACGTTTCTCAACTAATCTGAAAAGATGTTAATAAAAATGAATAATGTTAACAGACTGAACTGATAGGGTGGAAAAGTGATGAATATGTAGCTATTGGTACAACGCGAGGAAGCCTAATGAGTTTTTAAGGTTACATTTGACCCAGATGAACTCTGCGGTTTTGCCTTGAGTTAGTCTAATTTAATGGTCAGTGTTTATTTGTCTCAAAACCAGCCAAACACTCGGCAACATGCTGAGCATATCAGAAATGTCCTCAGCAGATTTAAAGTAGGAATCTTTCAAGCGAATAAACAAGAATTTCCAAATCAAAGTTGCTCAGCTTGCCTATTCAAGGTTAGAAAGGGGTTGAATTACTCTAGTAATAGCCAAGCACTGGAATAAACCTGCAAAAATATCTCCACTTTCCCCGGCACAGAGAGCTGACTCATGCAACTTTCTTTAAGCATTAAAAACTAACTCAAGTTAAAACAGCTCATTTCATTAAAATCTTGGCACATGCACTGCATTCCCCTTTTGAGATTTGTGTCAAGGGACTTAAAGTTGATGATGGTAAATACTTTCCCCTTCTCACTGCTTGACCTCAAATAACGTGCTCACACTTGAAGAAGAAGGAAGGAATCGAGCAGCGTTAGCAGTGGCGGTGCAGCCTGTACTCTGCGTGGCCCAATAAGAAAGGCTGTGTTTTGCCTTGTCATTGTAAAAGTGGAAGCACTTTGAGGCGAGGAAGATTCTCCTGGCTTCCGCCTCTTTTATCAGAGATGAGTGCTGATAAACAGCGGTTCTCCGTGTCACCCGATGTGTCCTGACAAGACGGCCCATGGCAGAAGCATCACGTCTGCAGTCATATGATCTGAACGTGTGCACGATCCATGGCGAGAGGTCCTGACATTTCCCATCAAAGCGTCGGGAAAAGACGAGCTGACACTGACAGCGACAACGACACGTGGGACAAGAAGCGGAGCACGACCGCAGAGCTGGCAGGAAGCAGAGGCTGAGGTCAGGAAGTTTTCTGTGTTCCTTACAAGGAGCAAGTAGCCATCTAGCTGCTGGGGATGAAGCCACTGCTTCTGAATGTGGGTCACTCTCCCTGGATTCCACTGTGCTTTCTCTCCTCGAGCCTTTATTTGGAGCCAGGGCATTTGAATACTGCATGTTATACCCAGGGCTCCGGAGTACAGCAAGGTTTCCAAGAGCCTTGTACTGTGCACATAGATGAGGATGTGTGCACTGCAATGCGTATTTGTTTATTGGGCAAGAAATGTCAGTGAGTCACCAAAATAAAAATTGGCATCTCCACATTGACTGCATTTATATGCATGCAGTGACCTCGCCGCTGTCGTATAGAATTTTAATTCAGGTTACGCAACATACGCGAATCTCTTTGCATCCTGCAACTAAGTGTCCATATGAATAAACAAATGAATAAAATATCTCTGGCTGTCCACCAGCTGCAGCTCTTGGCAAAGCAAAATGGAAATAATTATCATTTCATTAGCTATAGTTGAAATAAATTATAATACCTACCAATGTTCACAGATGGCAAACCTAACGGATACGGGGACAAAAGCCCATGATAACACACAAGCTTTTCCCAGTGTTTTCAATGATCTGTCAGAGGAATCTGCAGTTGGCTCATTGAAATTACTCATTGTGTCATTTTTAACGGAACTTTTGTGGTTTAATTGAACGTGTTCACTGCCGAGAAAAAGACTGGCTCTTTAACTACGAAATGGTCCACTGTATTCAAGGCTATTCACCAACTTTATCTGTCTACTGTGTGGTGGAGACAAAGCTTTTATGCTAAGAGCTACTCTCTGTGGTGTGTGCAAAGTGTAAAAAGAGCCGTTTTGTCAGCCAGAAATGCAAAACAATGAACGGACAGGGGTTATGTCTGTAAGCTGCAGCTTCTTTGTGGGCCAGTTACTACAAATGACACCTTTCACATTATATGCAGTCGATTCCACCATTGGACAAGTGGAAAAACTCAAGTGAACCACTGTTGTGCTCGAAACTGTTTACCACCAAAAAAAATCCACAGTAGGAAACGTCACTGTTAAATTACAGTAAAGTACTGGCATCTCGCTACAGGACTCTCAACCACGGCTCCATTTCTAGCTAAACCTTGTCACTGTTCAAACTCTAAACACAACGTAACATCACAGCACATTTACAGTTCAATGAGTCGGGTTTGTACGGTTTCCTGTTGGTTGTTTTTCTCGTGTATTTTTAAAGGCATTTGGGCTTTGTAATATTTTACTATTGATGCTGCTAAAAACATTACTTTAGTACTGTATATGATGAAGCTCCTTTCCAAAACAATGCGATGGAAAAGTCACTATCTGTGAAACGCTGTTGTGTATAACCGAAATGATGCCACTATCAATTTACGGGCGAAAAGAGAAGATACGATTTTTAAACGACACTTGAAATGAAAAGCAAACAAATCTAGAAAAGCCGTGTCAGCCCACACCGGGGCATGCTAGACAACATTACGGCTACACATACTATTATTGCATTGCCATGGTAACTAAATTTGACACACCACTACTCCCTATCCTGCTGCATGACAAACACTCACGCCGACACACACATTGCACGTTTCTGACAGCACCGCTGCGGCCGCGGGAAAACAAGGGAAGATTCCACAAGTGGCCCGTCTCTCCGCCGTCTCTCTGCCCGACATGCCATCGTTTGCAATAACAAGTCAAAGACTTTCAAAGCTGGACAAGTGAAGAGGAGAATAATTGGAAGGAGCGATGGAGTGGCTAAGGGAGAGTCAGGAGAGGAGGCCTCCTGATTCATCTTTAAAGACACTCCTTATTGCATCTTTAATAATTTTCCTTGATGCGCTGGGAAGACTCGACAGTTCACTTCCACAACTCTTGAATTTACACCCTATTGAGGCAAGTCGCTCACGAGGCTCACGCTGGGCTTTCTTCTCCAGGCCTCATCGCCTTCTTAACTCTTCTGTTTTATCACTCCTCATTTCCATCCCTGCAAGGCTCAGAGAGTCAGGCTGCCGAAGACTTGCAGATGTATATGGATGCTAACACGCTCAGCTAAATGTTTTAAGAGACAAGGGGATATGACAAAGCTTCGGCTCATATTACAAAGTCTTACTGTAACTTTGTTACACCACATCTTGAGTGAAAGTGTCCCACAGTTAGTCAGTTCTCTGAAACTGTTAATGAAACTGTTTCGTAATCCAGTAGAAGTTAGCATCATACATTTTAAAGAGAGGGGAACTTAAAGAAAGTAAGTGTTGCTCTTATGGTGTGAAGAGAAATGCTTGGAATTCCTGGGGGGGAGGTGGGACTCGAGTAAATAGCTCATTTTTGTCTGGCTACAAGAGGAGCTGTTAGCATATGTTCAGATATAGAAACCAACATCAGCTCCAAAGCCTTAAATCACAATTTGAGAATTAAACTATTCTGTTCATTTTATAAAAATATGCCAGCATCACTGGGTTCATCAGATGTCTCCCTGCAGGTTTCAAAAATCACATCAGCTGGTAGAAAGAAATTGGACAATGTGTGTGGGCCGTGGTATTTTTGCTACTGCTACCGCCATTTATACATGTGTGCTCCACAACTACAGCTATTCTAACTTTTATCCCTGTAGTGAAATGATTTTATAATTGCTTTTTGCATGTTTCCCCAAATAAAGGTCACTAAAATGATATTAAGTAGATCATTAACTGAATTTATTTAGGTAAAAATACAGATATCATAAACATACCCTAATCAGACATTTTATACAGGTGGAATTTCTGTTCCTGTCCTTTTAAAGGATTTTAAAGGATTACTGTTGCCAGTATAACAGTACTGCTTTTCACTATAGAAATGTCATCAACTGACACTGAGTCAAAAAAGACATTTTACTGTGGGAACAATCATAATTATACAAGTAATTGCGTTACTGAGGCTTAATTAATCATAGCTCATTAAAAGCAGATAGCTACCATAACGTGTTTAATATAGGTTTCACTAATCTTTAGCGTTTCGTTAACGTTCCTGTGTTCATTTCTGGTGTTCTTCGTACATACAAGTGCAAAAAAAATCCAACTTTGTCAAATGCATATAATAATATATCCTCTAATCCTGGGTACTCTGCTGATAACTGAGCAGAACTAAGAGCTACAGAGACCAGAGTCCTGCTAAGCCTCACACTCTCTCTCCACTTTTCCTGCAGGCAAATGGTGAAATTTAGAAACTTTAAGAGAGTTGAGAGTGGAAAAGCTCAAATACAGGAAGGCAGTGAGGGACACTTGTGTCATGAACTATTTAGTCCCATCACACATGCTCATCACTAACCACGGAGTTATATGAGTGGTGTATTTTTGTAACAGTAATTGTCTGAATGGCAATGTAGGACACTCAGAAGATGTGAACGGGGTCACTTGTAATGAAGCAAAAAGTTACAAATCTACACGCCCAAATATTTTTCCTTATGTTGCCTCCAACCACTTACATGTTAATAAAATGAAGGCATTAAGAATCCATTTGCAATAATAAAACGATATTATTTGCATTAACATACACGCTGACACAAAAACGTGGTTAAACATCCATTTATATATTAGTCAGTGTTTTATTCCCAGCAGTGAGCCGGACGTGTAGAATGAGTACAGTATGTGAGCATTAAATGCCATAGCAGAAGCCAAATCTGTATGTGTTCCACAGCTACAACTATTACCTGGCCTTTAAACACAAACTGCTCGGAGCAGCAGTTCACTGCAAATTATTCAGAAAAAAAGAAAAAAAGAAGAACTCTTTGGCTGGAGGCCACCATTTCTGAAGGTGAATCTTACAGTGCTGCTTAACCCTCTCTTCTTCCCTTTATCTTACCTGACTTTAATTAGTGCTGGCACATCATTTGGCTAAGTGAAGAAGAAATTAATGAGAAGGATGAAATGTGTGTTTACATCCTCGTTTGTCTCTTTAGACTTGAAATGAACATAAATGGTCATGTAACTTGTGCTTGAAGCCTGAAACAGAATATTGTGAGGATTGGAATGAGATGACTTTGGTTGCACTTCTGCGTACACGGTGATCTTATGCTGTCATTGAATGCAATTGATTCCGAGATTCGTCTAATAATGCTGCTTTGAATTAAGCTGGTTATTAAGACTGTAATGAATGAATCCATCGCTGTGGTAATTGTGTTCTATTGGACATGTAAATCCTACGTTTCCTTTAAGCCTATCCACTGATGCTCAGCATTCACACTGTAGCTTTGTTTACAGACAGTCATGCTGCCCTAAACCTAAACCTTGGACAAATTGCATATGATTCGGTGCGAGTGTTATTATAAAGAGACATATAATACGTCAATTTATGACAGGGAGGAAATTGTTGGCTGAGATATACCGGGAAGCAAGAAAATAAACTATTCATCAATAAATCTTATATGCATGACTGCATGGAGGCTGATTGAGCCTCTGCTGTGAATATAGATGTGTCAACATCACAATAAATGTGACATTCGGCATGGAAACAAGGAGTCTGAAAGCATCGGAGCACCTGAACAGATTTTAAAGGACACTTACTTGAGGGTGAACTGCTCAATAGTAGAGTTGGGCATCAGGTACAGGAAGATTTTGAGAATCTCTCCAGGCTTCAGGGGCTTCTCCGGCAGCCTGAGGAACATGTTCTTGTCTAGCTGCTTGTCCACCAGCAGCTGCTCTTCACTGGCCTGGTACAGGCTGATGCTTCCGATGCGCAGCAGGGGGTGCTGTGACAGAGGTTCTCCCCTGGAAGAACCACCACCGTGACCTGAACCCTTACTGCACTCCCCTTCCAGGTTAGGCTCGTGTAGTGTGTAGTATAGCTCAGCCTGGAGGGTCTCACTTAACCCATCCAAAAGCCCGTCACTCGAGCCTTTCCTTCGGCCCAGAGGGGCAACATTGGTGTTAAACCACGACGGAGGAAGCTCCAGTTGGGCCAAGCACTGCGCCAGGTTACCTTTCATGCGGCAGGAGGTTTTAATTTCACGGACATCCCGGAAGGCATGCAAACGGACGCAGGGTAGCTTGTCCTGAGCCTTGAAGTCGTCCCAGTCACGACCGGCGATATAGAAAAACACCTGGACTGTGGGGTTGTTGGAGAAGACCCGCGGCTGGACAATGAAGGCCCGAACCTTCCAGTTGACTGTCAGTTGGCCGGGAATATCCAGAGGACTAGCTGGCTGAAGCAACTCCTTGGACAGGGCCTGGTCCTGGGCAAAAGGCCCGAAGCTTATGTTGATGGCGGGGAGGTCTTTTGTCTGGAAAACCACAAAACTCTCAGAGCGCTGCAATGGGTTTCCACTGCTGGGACTACTGCCGCTCTTGGTGCTGCCGCCAAATGTTTGTCCTGTGATCTGAGCCTCCCTCAAAAAGAAGGCCAGTTGTGCATTGGACATTTTGAAGTTGGCAGGAAGGTACACACTGGGTGGTGAAGGACTGGCTGTCATTGCTGACGAACTCAGGGCATCAGAGCTGGTTGGAGAGATTTTACCTGCAAGAGCTGCAAGAAAGAAAGGAGAAAGGAAAGATTTAACTTTTAAATGCAGCTTCCATTTTTATAATAATAATAATAATAATGCACATTATTTATAAAACACCTTCGAAATCACAGTGTACAAAGTGCTTTCACAAGCAAGCAAAAAGGAGAATATTTAAAAGTTACTTTCAAACAAAGTGAAACAGGTAAAACTCATGAACTATAAGTGAAAGAAAACACCAGAAAAAGGGAAGATATGGTGAGTGTGTGTGTGTGTGTGTGTGTGTGTGTGTGTGTGTGTGTCAATGAATATATGGTATAATTAGGAAGAGACACAAATGTGGTCTACTGAGTCAGCTGAGGGGGCAAAAGGGGAGGAGGTCAAAACACACTAATCAGATGATAACTGGTTGCTGTCAAGCATCCGGAGCAAAGGTTATACACTGAAACATGTCGACATTAAGAAGCTGCACCCCGTGTGATCTTTGTCTCGGGCAAAACATGTTGCACCAGTGTTTGGATTCAATTAATCTGAAGCGACACCTGTGAACAAGCCAAACTCAAAACTCTTCAAGTCCCTGGAAATGAGCGAATACCTGACAAAACACCCAAGACGCCACCGCAAAATTAATCTAGGTCGAAATCACAAATAACAAAGAGAGTAAATGGGACATACTTATCAAAATCACCCAGAGCTGAGCACAGAAACATAGCTGCCTGTTACCATGGTCCAAATCAGAGATTAAAAGTCCCATATTCCAAATGGTTATATCATTGAGATTTCATCCTTTAAATGTGGGGAAAAAAGGCAGAATCAAGAGGATATTTTGGGAACTCCCCAACAGAAAAGTCTCTTCAAACAATTGTGTTGCTTGGAAGTAGTCCACAGAAGTTTCTCTTCTTTTTTGGTAGCTCCTTAGAAAGTCTTTTTCATGTGTGTTGCAAAAGAAGCCTGAATTCAAGAATAAAAAAATAAAATAAAAATAAAAACAGCAATCTGCTCCTGCAGTTCTTCACTTGGTCATGTTCTGGCTACAAAGGTTCCACCGAGCTTCTTGAACTTGTGCTTGTCTAATTCCCTGTGGCTTAGGTCTTGGTTTAAGAGTGGTTCAGCCCCACACAGCAGCTCTTAGCTCTTTCAATCTCAGACTGTGCATGGCTCCGGGACACACTCTGATAGATAGGCAGAGCCTCCTCCCGGTTGGTGGGCTGTACGGAACAAAGCCTCTGACGCCGCCCCATCTCGCCACACCTAGTCTCTAGTCTATAATCACCATTTTAGCTCCGGGTCATAGCTAAGACACACAGCCCCTCAGAGGACTCGACTTACACCACACACACACACAGAGGTGAAAGAAAAAACTCTTCAGCTCGATTCATGCTCTCTCTCTGGACTTGTTCAGGCAGACTCTTATGTGAGTGCATGCAAGTGTGTCTATAAGGACTGTGTGTGTGTGTGCGTGCGTGCGTGCGTGTGTGTGTGTGTGTGGTGGGGGATGGATGTATTGCTTGAATGCCTCTAGGCAGAGAGAGAGTGAGAGAGTAAGAAGGAGAACGGGAAAGGGAGGGATTGGGTAAAGGTTATTGATGAATTAGCCTAGCTCTGCTTCCCTTCTCCTCCTCCTTCTCCTCCCCCTCTTCCTCCCCCTCTTTTCGTCTGCTTTAGCCCCATGAGAAATCCATGAAAATGAAGGGGTACCGGCAAGAGGGGGAGGGGTATCTGGGCTGGCTCGCTGCTTCACTCACATGTGCCTGGAATTCCCATAATAAAAGAGAGAAGGATCCACGGATGTGTGTGTGTGGGCTCCATAAACTGAATGGCAAACAGTGGGGCAACAAAAGATGAAGCCACAGCCGGAGAAACATCCCGTACTTACAAATGAGCATAGAGAGGGCTGGAGGAAGTATAATGATGAGAGAAGCTACTTAGGGACTAAATCTAGTCTCTACCTCACAGGAATGCGTGTCTCACTTTTTGAGCCGCTCTTCTCTTGATCAACATTTAAAGAGACAAATGCGCACAGCAATCCGCAGACTTTCTTAAGGGCTTCTCTGATAGAGTCCCATCTGTCCGTTGTCCTGGGTCCAAACACAGAGATCTGCCAACATTTTTGTATATTTCCAGGTCACCTTATAAACTAAAATTGTCAGCTTCTACTACTGATCCTGGCCTCAGGAAAGGAATATAAAATGCGCCTCACGTATGGGGATCCACACCTAGTCTGCCTGCCAACCTTAATATCAAAGTGTATGTTTTTACCTCTCCACCGTTTAAAGCTCTATATGATTTTATTGCTGTATTTAAAAAGTAAGTAGATATTGGAACAGCATTACCCACCAGTTTGCTCCATCTATCCCACTATGTCTTGAGGCAGCATGAGCCTAGAGCTCCGAGAATCCGTGAATCCCCAGACCTGCTGGGACTTTTAATACATAACGTTCTCCACTGGATCTTAAACTACTGCTGAAGTGGCCTTGAGCAAGGCACTTAAAGAAATATGTCTCCATGTGCTCCACAAGCACCCGCTGCTGGCTAAACAGCCCAAAACAAACTGGTTTCCAGCTTGCTTTTCATTTTAATGTTTAGCTTTTAAAGTCGGTCGCTTCCGACTTGGTGCTGCTGACTGCTTCTCTCTCCAGCATCTGTTCGTTTAAATGGGGAGAGGCTGCAGGGCCTCTCCCCATTTAAATCCCCATTTACGGTAAAACTGTGACTCCAACAGCTTGCTTACATTGTGAGTGTGAGTAAGCCAATAACAACAGGGTTTGCATCCTCACAGATCGACCTGTTGGTTCAAGTCAGAAAGAGTAGGGATATTGAATCTTGTGCTTTGGCTGTTAGATGCAAGTCTTTAGTTCAGAGGTGTTTCTGATATTACCTCTAACATTTTAAAATGAGCAAAAATTGATGGTTTTATCAAATTTGGGGGATTTCCCCAACCAATTTTCTTTCAAAATTTTAATAACAACTTTCTTTGGACCACCATCTCTGTTCAGGGAAAGTCCCATTTTCACTTCATCTGCTGGGAAAAGCATTTCAAACCTGCTTTAAAACTGCGTTTTATAGAGTAAT
The DNA here is from genome assembly GCF_057381845.1 of Rhamphochromis longiceps. NCBI lineage: Eukaryota > Metazoa > Chordata > Actinopteri > Cichliformes > Cichlidae > Rhamphochromis > Rhamphochromis longiceps. Next base: position 30,587,699 of record NC_140566.1, read on the forward strand.
GCACCCACATACCATCAGAGATGCATAGCCGAACGGTCCCTCTCCTCTTTGGTCTGGGGGATGCAGCACCCATGTTTTCCAAAAAGAAACGCGAGTTTTGACTGAGTGGATCATGGTCAAAGGTCTTATGTTTTTGCATGCAGAGCTTTAACCTGCATTTGTGGATGGCACAGTGATCTGTGATTTCTGGAAGTGTTCCTGAGCCCATGCACTGGTTTCCATCACAGACATGCATCATGCCTGTTTTTAATGCAGTGCTGCCTGCAGGGCCTGAAGATCACGGGCACCTTATATTGATTTTTGGGCTTGTCCCTTGCGCACAGAGATTTCTACAGATTCCCTCAATCTTCTGATGATATTGCGTACTGTACATGATGAGATATTAAAAACTTTGAGGAACAATACTCTGTAACTCTTTCAAATTTGTAGTTTGCAGATTGGTGAAGATCTGCACATTGACAAACTCTGCCTTTGTTAGATGCTTTTGTTTTTAAACCCAATCATGTTACTGGCCTGTTTTTGCATGTAATTAATATAATTATAAGCAAAATGTTCCTGCAGCTGTTTCTTTTTAGCACCGCTTTCTTTTCCAGTTTTTCCATCTTACCTTCTTTGAGATGTGCTGCTGACATTAAATTTAAAAAAAATTTTCTCTTAAAATTGTAACATTTTTTAACTGTTGTATGGTATGGTTTTCCAAAGGCACAATGGTTTGTAGCCTCTGGCAAGCACCGTGAACCCTCCCTGACATGTTGATCATATTAGACCTGAAGGTCACCTGAATACTCCCCAGAAGCCTTATAATCTCCTTTAAATGCAATGAAACTGCACAATTGCAACACAAGGACCAAATGCCATTAAGCAAAACAAATCCTTGGCCCTTGCTCTCAACTCTGAAACCTTATGGTTTCAGTTAAGAAGGTGATTACAGCCTATGATGCATCAGGGTGTGCTTGTCTCATTTCAGCCTAACAACATCACAGGGCAGGTGGGTTTTTGAAGGGAAGCACGGACACAGATGGGCTTCCGATGTGAAACCCTATCGCTTTCCTCTATCACTTGATGTCCTATCAGACCCCAGGCCAAATTGAATTGAATTCTCTTCCTGTTGTTCTCCCATTAAGTGAAACATCTGTTCAATGTGTGTGTGAGTATCTGGGGAATGAGTGGGTTTGTAGTAAAGGGTAATTTTTTTTTGTTTTTATCTGTCAGAATATTTTGTCTTATGTCAATTAATAAAAAACAGCAGGCCATTTCAGGGCAGGGCGAGACGGACTGTTTTACTTTGTCATATCACTAACAATTTGCGCCGACACATGATTGAGGGGAAAAATAGGCAATGATTCTAGTGACAATACTGCTGATTCATCCTGCTGGATGGGTTGATCAAAAATAAACTTTTTGGTGTTTAAGATTAACTTTGAAAAATCCCCAAATGTTTTGTATTTCCCCCAGAAGCTAACACAGGAAAGCAATTTTGTCACTAATCTCACAAGACGAAAGAGCTTTAGCCTTTTAGCTACTAAAGCTAAATTCACTGGGTTGAACAGAGCCTTAGGCATAGCTCGTGGTGGTGAAAAAATCTGTGAGGCAAAATATCTTGAATACAAAAAAAAGCAGTGCATACTGTATATTCCTCAGCGTATGTTGTTATTGCACAAACAAAACCTTTTCAGCCTAATCCACTCAAACACAACTGCCTCCTCCACTTCAGCCAGGTGTGCTGCATACTGTAGGTATGCAGAATATGAAAGTGTGTTTCGTGCCAGTGTTTCATTTCCTGAAGAGCTGACTAAAGCGAGAAAAAAAAGCCCCATTCTGTAGATAAATAAAACACTTAACTGTGTTTCCCGCTGCCCATACAAAAGCTGTCAAACATAAAAGCAGTCAGCCAAGTCAAGGGGAAATACACAGAGACGACGTTATGAGGAGGGCAGACATTTGATCTTGAGAGAGAGAAGTGCATAAATGTCTCTTCAAGTAAAAGGTCGGGAGAAAATGTTGAGAAGGATTAGAGAGAGATGGAGCATCCTTACAGCATTACTAATGTTCCAGCTCGAAGGGTTTCCCTATCGATCTTCATTTTAACCCTCGTTCCCTCCCTTCTTTTACTCAGCTGTGAGCCTTACTGTACTGCTGTTATTTGGATTGGTGAAATAATACCTTTCAACTCACTCAGCTGTAAGACTTGAGCAATGCTCCACAGTCTGCATCACATTTCAGTTTGCAGTTGCTCTTAAAAACTCAATTTCTGCTAAAATTTCCACGCAAACGTCCCGTAATGTAAAATGGTTCGCGTTACCATTCATTGAGCAATGAATGCAACCTAAAGTGCAGATGAAAAGATGTGCTAGCCGGGGGATTGAAGGCTGTATTAGCACTTGAAACACTCGTGGTGTTAATCCTATTTTTGCCCCTCTCTGAGGAATGTCTATTTCCATCTCAGTCAGATTCAGATAACCTTTACCAAAGGATTGCAGCCAGATTATATCGAACACACTCGAAGTGTGTGTGGCTTCATATTTCACCAGATTTCATCTATATGCATACGGAAATCACATTCATGCTGAGCAGCTCCCTCTGCAGCTGGATCCTTAGCTTCCTGTCTGACAGACGCCAGGTGGTCAGACTGGGCAGCATCACCTCATCCCCCATCACACTGAACACTGGTGCTCCACAGGGGTGTGTACTGAGCCCTCTCCTGTACTCACTCTACACCTACGACTGCACGGCCACTAACAACTACAACATCATTGTGAAGTTTGCGGACGACACTACAGTGGTGGGTCTTATCACCAACGGTGATGAGACGGCTTACAGGGAGGAGGTCAGCGCCCTGACCCACTGGTGTCAAGACAACCATCTCACCCTCAACGTCGCAAAGACAAAGGAGTTGATAGTGGACTTCCGGAGGTGCAGAGAAGTACACACCCCCATCACCATCAACGGCGCTGCTGTGGAGAGAGTGAGCAGCTTCCGGTTCCTTGGAGTACATCTGGCTGAGGATCTTACGTGGTCAGTACACACAAACAAAACAGTGAAGAAGGCCCAGCAGCGCCTCTTCTTTCTCAGGAGACTGAAAAGATTCGGCATGAGCCCCCGCATCCTCAGGACCTTCTATCACTGTGCCATTGAGAGCATCCTCACTGGATGCATCACCACCTGGTATGGCAACAGCACCGCCTACAACTGCAAAGCTCTCCAGCGAGTAGTGCGGTGCTCTGAACGGATAATTGGAGGTGAGCTTCCCTCCCTCCAAGACATCTACAGGAAGCGGTGCCTGAGGAAAGCGGGGAGGATCATCAAGGACTCCAGTCACCCCAGCCATAAACTGTTCAGACTGCTTCCATCAGGAAGGAGGTTCTGCAGCATCCGGTCCCGTACCAGCAGACTGAGAGACAGCTTCTTCCATCAGGCCGTCAGACTGCTGAACACGTCATAGACACCTCAGCTTCACTACTGGAACTTCAACATTATGCACTCCACACTGTATATAAATGCCACTTGTTTTGCACATATTCAACTCTGTATATTTTATATATTTTATTATTATTATTATTATTATTATTTTATTTTTTTACTATTTAATTTGTAAAAATGTGTATACACACACACACACACACACACACACACACACACACACACACACACGTAGGAAAATATTTAGTATACACATCCAGAAATGCATACACTATTATATATTGTACATATATTTATTAGTTTCAGGTTGGCCATTCTTGTATTTTGCTCGTTTGTGTTGTTGTGTTTGCACATCTCTGTTGCTTGTGGGGCTCGCACACAAGAATTTCACTCGCATGTGCTGTGCCAGTGTGCCTGCACATGTGATGTGACAATAAAAAGTGATTTGATTTGATTTGATTTGCTTCAATCTCGCTGGGGAAGGTTTGCTCTGTCTGAGCGTTTGCATGAAGTCAGATCACTCTGGTGATTTAGAGTAAAGCCGAGTAAATCAGTCATTCCACGGGCTGTTTGTCATATATTTCACTGTGTTACATGTTCCCCGAGGCGTGCACACATGCCTACCATATTTCCATCAGATTAAAACTACTCTAAGATGCGAATGGCCGTGTCAGTAATCACATCATGTGCCGCCGACACTGAAATGAAACAGAAGCATGGTTATGAAGGTCAGTTATGGCCCACGCTGCAGCGCGCATGCTATTTGGCTCCACGGGGGTTAAAACATCAAATGTCCACCAGTAGCACAGTAAAAAATGAAAATGTACCGTAGAGGAGCCGTTTGGTCGAACGGTTTTATTTGAGCTTTTTCTCATTTATCAGTTATGGGTGAGGACGTTGTGCGTTATGGGCAGAGATTTGAAAAGATAAATAGGCTACAATGCTGCCAACTCCACAGAAAACACAAACAACAATCCCAACAAAAATCTATCGACTGCCAGGAAATGGATTGAAATCTACATCTCTTCGAAATCAATCTTCAAACAGCCAGGAAGTAGCTTTCAAAACGCTCTTTTATCCATTTCAAACCTTCAGACCTTTCGCTACTGCAGATGTCACGATGAATGCAGTGAATAATATTAAGAGTAATAATATAAGTACATTTACAGGTACTTTAATTACTGCTCTTGGCAAACAGGTTTTTAATTTCAATATGATGCCCTTATACCCTTTTTTTAAAGTCAACCTCCTCATGCTGGTCCTCTATGTTCTGCATTCAGATTAAATGCCAGGCTGCTGACATCACACTACATGTGGACTTGCTCTCACGCTTGATTGGCTAACCCAGAGGAATGTTCTCTTCTTAGTCTATACTAGTTCTCCTTGAGACCAAACACCAGCAAGTTCTTTTAACATCACAAACTTTCATTATGCTTCTTACAGTCACCTCCCAAGGTGCAGCCTTCTCTCTCATCTAAGCCTGATCCCAATTAAATCTGTAAAAAATGATCTTTATTTGTCTCAGATAATCATCTTTTAAGACAGCAGTAAGATCCAATGAAAATTTGACTGGCTTATAAATGAGCCTGCTCAACATCAGGGATTTGTCTTACTGATCAAATTCAAGTCTCATCTCTGTCAACTCTGCGTATTTTACCTTCTGCTTTTCCAGTGTGTCTACAGATATACTCAAACCAGGATGGAACAATTTGTCTTCGACTAATTTATTCCTTTGCTCCCCGGTTTCTCCCGAGGTGGGTAAATCATCTGCTTCTGAATGTGAATACGATCGGAGAGATTGCGATCAACTTCAGATGGTAGAGGACAAGCTACAGTACACAGCCTGCCACGTCAACAACCCGCTACAGTACAGCCTGCCACGTCAACAACCCGTGCGGGCTTTTAGGTTGAGTCCAGCATCAAAGCTGCATACAAGAAGAGCTGCATTTCCTAAAAAAGCTGAAATCACCAGTTGTGGCAAGCACAGTCTGCCTGTCTGCACTCTGCTGGGGGTGCAGCATCAGAGGTGGTGACACCAACAGACTGAAAACACCGATCGGCAAGGCCGGCTCTGTGACTGCCTGTTAAAATTTGAAGCTGTGGTGCAGAGGAGGTGGCTGAACAAACTGTTATCCAACACAGATCATCCTGAGCACCCTCTGCATCACTTCCTGGACTGGCAGCTTAGCACTTTCTCTAACAGACAGATGCAGGATACCGGAAATCTTTCAGACCTTATGCAATAACTCTTTATAAAGCAACACATCTGTCTGTCTATCAGAGTAACATCTGTTAACAGTTTACAACAACTCTGCAAACTCGCAACATTTAACACACACAACACTTTATCACACTGGAGTGTTTACTGCACCTCACACTATTATACCAAGCCACTTTACTCTGACGTTATCGGCTTTGCACATCAACTGATGAAAAGTCTAATTAGCAGTTTTGAGTTTTTAACTTTGGCTGTGGGATCTAGTTTTATCACTAGTTCAATCCTTTCCTTTAGATAAGTATTAAAGCACAAGCTTCAATGTGATGAAACTAAAGGGACAGTAAAGATGGAATATTTGATCTGTTAGTGTCTCAGTAATCTTGGCTGATAAGAGCAGTGTGTTTCCAAATGAAATGCAAAGTGCAGATTTAATGAGGCCTAATTTGCAGATTAAAAACGAAGAACATGTAACTACTGTGACACCATCAGTTGAAAATAGAGCATTTCATCATGGATCTTTTATACGCACCCATAAAATTATCCATAATTTATATTACGAGTCACCCTCACGGTCCAGGAGGCTGTTTGGATAAAGTAATAACCAAGCTGAGATACGATGTGGTGCTGCTAAGAATCATTTAGTCGTGTCGCTCTCCCTGCTGAGCAGAGCAGATACAACTGTTTGACATCAAATATTTACTAACCAGTTAGTCAAATGCTGAGGTTTAATTGCAGAGTAACAGATGATACATTTTGTCTTAAAAAAATAAAATACCATAACCCACATGGTTTTGTTACTTGCTGCTTGTTTTGATGACGAGTACTAGCGTATGTTGTGCCAGAGTAAAAGCAATATCTATCAGTGATGATGTGAGGCTTTGCAGAATTTTTAGTGCACATAATATTCCATGTGCAAACTAACAAAGAAAAGAAGTCTTTTAAAGACACAAATACGTTAATGTGTTAAGCAAAGGCATGTTAACAGAATGTAGCTCATGTTAAAGTGGATGTGGATGATGCAGAAAGCTATGGGTACGTTCCCTCAGCTAACTCCAAGAACTTACTAGAATAAAGTTAGCAAGAAATAAAAAGTACACTTCATTTGGTCATTCTTTAAAAAAACAAACAAACCCCAAAACAAACAAAAAAAGTAAGAAATTAAATTTAGAAAAAAAGGTTAAAGAATAAAGAATGAATTCAATGTGCAGAATCCAAATTACTGACTGAAACGGTGTAGGCTAAAGCTTACGTTTATTACACTGACACTTTATATATATTTAGGCATTGGCATTTATATATTCCAAATGCCAACCAAGCTACGGTAACACTTTGCTGAAGACGTTTCACTGAAACAAACGAGAGACATTATTGAAAATAATCATTAAACTAGGACAAAAGCAAATGCTTCAAAAACAATGGTAATCATTCCCTCTTTTGACATTTGTTTAACACCTGATTTCTGAACATTTTAAAATGCACACAGTCAATGACACAATGTTAAGTCCTCATCACAGTCACGCCACAACTTAACCCCCCGACACACACATTTTGTTTTTGTACATTTTTGTTCCTTCACACAAACCTCTGAGTTCAACGTTTGTCTCTAATTTCAAACAACCTCTGAACCCCTTATAATTGTACCATATAAACTGGATTAATGTTTGCTTTGTATGCGTTTCCCATTATCTCCATGTATGGAAGCTCACGTATATCATGTACGGCGTGTATGGAACTATAAGGGGACAATTTAGTAACTAGTAACCCTATTTAGTAACTTTTAATTTAAAATGTCTTCAATTTTATATAATATTGCAGTGGTTTATATGAGAACTTCAAACATGATTTACAGTCAATTATCACTCTCTCAGTGTAATCCATGATCATTTTGATTTTATTTTTTATTTGCAAGTTACTGAATATTATGAATTGCAATATCAATAACATGAGCTATTGGAGCGACCTGCATTGTTGGATTACAGTAGAATGTAAATAACTCAGAGATGTATGAATGCTTGCAACATTAGTGGCTTGTTAACACAAAGCTAGCATAAGCTCTCCAACAGAATCCATGACACAGGGAGCTCTGAGAAAGTTAAATCTAATGCTTTTAGCTAGCCACGGGCATTTTGTTATCCTTTCACACCCTCCTCTGTAGCACCTTAAAAACACACTGTGTAGCTACATTTTGGTCCACCTGACTCGACGTGCTCTAAAGTCCATTTCTGTTGTTCTGGACTGCAGCTGATTTATGTTCATTTCAGTGCTGTATGACAATCTGTTAGGACACATTTGTTACAATATCCATGACGTTGACTATAATTCAGTGCCGTATTAGGGTTCCCCCGATACCTGTTAATTGTTGGGGGGCTTTCAGTCAAAGGATAATTGAAAAATTCAAACCAATGTAACATGATACAGCTCAACATACAGTAGCTCACATGGTAATGACTTTGCAACTAAATTCAATACAGTGACTAATCTGTTCAGGGACCTGGCTGACTGTGGATGGAAAACCAGTAATGAGATAATGGATGAGAGGTTAGACACTTCTTTTTTTCCAATTCATTATTATTTTGGAAGGAGGGGTCATGATTTTTGGGGGGGGTTTCCATTGAAATTTTTTTTTAAACCATAGTTTGAAGCAGTTTTTCACGCTGAGCAGTTAGAATGCCAAACCACGGTGTGACAGCTTGTCGTGACACTCACAACGGCACCGCAATAAAAGTTCACAAGAGTTTGGTACTCATGCCAGAAATCTCGAAATGCCTCAAAGATGATCTCTGCTGTGCCTTCTTGAAGAATTTGAGAGTTTTAAACAAAGAAATCTAACACTGTCCACAATTTTCAACAGAAGATGCACTGATGGAATAAGGAATTTCTGTTGTTAAGGTCCTCTCATCACAGCAAAAACCCCCACCGTGAGTATTATTTTATTCCTATTCCTCACGGTCTGGTTTCTGTCTATCAGGAAGTCAGATTCCTAGTTAAAAAGACCTCTGAGTTTCAGCATCAGTTTGGATGGTGCAATGACAGGTAACAAAGAAGCATGCAAAGCAAGAGAGATATTATTATCTGCACATCAACTGGCCAGCAAGCTTCCATCGTGAAACGGACGCAAGTTACAGCTATAAGAAACAAATACAGGGCTAGGCAACCAAAATAGAGTGAATAATACACAAAAATCTGAAACTCTATTCAGTTTATCACAGTTTTTGTGTAACCAAGTAAAAATTCAGTCATGCAAGAACTTCAGAAATGCACAGATTCCAAACATTATATAGCTTGAGTTCTTGTTTGATCTCTTCTTGCTTTGCTTTCTTGTCTGCTTCATGTTTCTCCTCAGTACTGGTGGTGGTCTCTGTTCTAGGCGTGCTTATCTTGACACTCACACTGTTTTCTGAATACATTAGGGAAGCCAAACAGAAGTTAAAAGGAAGCTTTTAAATTCAAATTCAGCCGGCGTGGGACTCGGCAGCAACCTCGGCAAGTATGGCGAAGCGCAACATCTGTGTGAAAAGTTGAGAGGAAAACAGAGGCTGAGGGCAAAGCAGTGCCCTCCAACCAGATTCACGCACTAGAGCTGACCCATGAAGCTGCAGATGTTTATTATGTGCGGAAAGTGTGAACCTTGTTTCACTGCAGCTTCCAACATGGCCCCAGCTTTCTGTTTCCCCGCCGCCAAATGGGGCCTCGTAGGCACAACCACTGCATTAGTAGTGTATTGATGAAAGGATGCAAATGCCTCATGGCATGTGCCTCAATACGATCCAAGGCTGACGCAATCTATATGGCTCTAGACAACAGGGTTTCCCATGGGGGATACTCTGTGTGAGGTAAGCTGAGACTCATAATATTATACAGCAGCTGTTACAAATGGATTTCCTCCACAAAAGGAATTGTGCAAATGGATTTACTCTGTTATTTGATGCATTCCATTCAACATTTTCCTGCTAGTTTTATCTCAAATCAGTTACTGTGAAGATACAGATCACAATGTGCTTTTGTTGCTATGATAGTCTGCATTCCTCTATATCCCATATATCAACACATCTAGAGGTTTAGCATCTATGCAAGTTAACTATTTATAGTTCAATTAATGTATATTTTTTTCAATGTTTTTACTATTTTGTTGCTTTTTACTCTCCTGCAGAATCCTGTCCTGCAGATGCAACAGCCTAATTTCCCCATGGTGGTCAATAAACCTCCATCTTTTTTTCTCTTTATGGAGTATTATAGACATTTTAATCTAAAACGATGACATATTTTTAAATGAGCAGGCCCAGCTTCTGAAATAAGCTACATATCTATGAACATAAAAGAATGGGAAAAGGTCCTAAATGATTTGAATGAAAGAAAATATATCAAGTTGCAGCCATAAAAAAGAGAGCGTGACCTGCATTTTACTGAGTATACCTCCATCTTATGGCATCACTTTGACCGATATGTCAATGGCTAAGCCCCGAGGAGTGACACTACTACGCTGAGGCATGCAATTCGCCGAGACAAGACTCCCCTCATATTATTTGGCATATCAATCCCAGAGCAAAGTTCGCTTTCTGTTGACGGATGCTTCTTCAAAAAGTCTCAGCTCTGTATCTCCGATTTCATCCTACTCCCTGGCAAAGCCTTTCAGACTTTCAGTGTAATCACAGTGAGTCTAATTAATGTTACATTATGCTGATTTGGAGGCTATACATTGGCGGTCTTTCAATGTATTTTACCAGATTCAGCAGCACAGCTCTAATTGCAGCCCTTTGGGGATAATAAAGCTTGGCTGCACATTTTAACAGGATCCACCACTAGAAGAAAGATACTTTTAACTACCATATTTGTTTTCACCCTTCTGGTGTTAGCCACTTATATGTCATGGAAAGACTAAATGCAAGCAACATTTATTTTAAAGAAGAAATTAAAAAAAAGAAAAAAAGACTGGCCATGAAAAGCACACTCGGCGTTTCTGCTGTCGCCATCTTGGTAGGAAGGAAGGAAGGGTGGGTCTGACTGTTAAACTGCATGCTCATTGGCTGAAAGTCTTTGCGACCACAGCTATCATCATCTGATGGCCTTCAGATAGAATGCAGGCTTAAGGCACTTCAAATTGGCTTAGTTTCTCCCATGTTTTATGCTATCTATCTATCTAGTCACATGCAAACAAAGGTTTACACTCGACTCTGTGTGGTCTTGTTAAAAATTAAGTACACCCCATGATTCAGTTGCTTAAACAACACCTTGAGCAGCAATAACATGAAGTGATTGTTTTCAAGAAGTATAAGTTCACTATATGACTGTGGAGGAATTATCCCACTCTTCTTTGCTGGTTGCTTTGCAGGCATTCCATTATGCACAGCTCTTGCAAGGTCCCACCGCAGCATTTCAGTCAGGTTGGGGGTTGCAGCTTGACTGGGCCACTGCACCATCTTCTTTTTTTTCAGCCATTCTGTTGTAGATATTCTGCTGTGCTTGTGATCATTGTTCTGTTGCATGACCCAGTTTCAGCCAAGCGTTAGCACGCGGAGAGAGCTCTTCAATTTTGACTAAGTGACTGCAAAACAAGCACAAATAATCACCCCTCCATCACTGTGCTTCACAGTTGGTATGAGCCGTTTCACAGGTTCTGCTTGCTCTTCTCTAAATGTGGCCAAACATCTAGGCTTTGGTCTCTCTGGTGGAAGACCAAAGGAAATGATTCCAGAAGTCTTGTGGATTCTTTAGATGCAGCTTTGCAAACCTAAGTTGTGCTGTCATGTTCTTAGAGAGCACAGAGCTCTGTCTGGAAACTCTTCCAGACCACCCACACTTGTTTAGTGTTTTTCTAAGTGTATTCTGATGAACCTTAACATGCTAAATGAGGCCCGTAGAGTTTGAGGCACTTGGGTTTTTTGCAGTTTTTCTGAGCATTTCATGGTCTGAATTCACTGGGTTCTCCTGGAAAGATTGTGGCATTGTGTCAACACACACCTGAATACTCCAGAACAGAAAACGGTAAAAAAAAACCAAAAAACCCTCTGCTTTCATAGAGGTGCTGACACTTTGAAAGCATTTCAGTAGCAGTATTACTGTAGACCAGGGGTGGGTATCTCCAGGCCTCGAGGGCCGGTGTCCCTGCAGGTTTTAGCTGTGTCCTTGATCCAACACAGCTGATTTAAATGGCTAAATTACCTCCTCAGCATGTCCTGAAGTTCTCCAGAGACCTGAGAATGAACTAATTATGCGATTCAGGTGTGTTGACCCAGGGTGAGATCTAAAACTAACACAACACAGTGGTTAGAAAACTTTAAGGATTAATACAGACGGTTTTAACAGGAGTCGTTGGCTTTGTTCTAACAAAACATACAATATAAATCGGTCATTATCCTTAATTTATTTCAGATAATAATCTAATAAAACTACTGTTCTGAAACCTGAGAAGAATGCAGACCAGAACAACCAGAAACCTAAAGAATAGTTAATCATCATGAAAATACACGTCTTATCTTGGTTGTCAGTTTTATCTGTTATACTTCCATCTCAGTTGGCATTCACAAAGTGACAGCTGAGACGCAACGTCTGATGGGACTAAAAAAAAATCATACGCTGTCAGATAAACTGGAAACAAGTCAACAGTTTAGCCAGAATATATCAACCGCAGTCTGAGCCGCGTGTTAGCATTCGTCAGCACAAATATGGCAAAGATATAAGATCAAAGAATTGCTCTGAAAGTGTGATGGATGTTTTTGCAGATTAAGTAATATTTTTAAAGTTTGTCTTTTTGTTTGTTTTTCAATACGTTCAATAAACCTAATACCTTATGCCTAACCTGAGGTTTTCTTTATGTTTGACTACTTGTGTTTCTTTCCCATCTGTCGGTGTCATTTTATGTAACCATATTTGCTCGATTTTAAGACTTGGAATGCAAACTTTAATAACCCTGAAGTATCTTTGATTATTATTTAAGGGTCACCGCTAAAGCTGTGAGACGTACATTTAAACGTCTCATAGCAAATATATGAAAAAAGCACCTCGCTTATAATTGGAACATTCGCCTGCTCCTTGCACTGCCGGTGATCTGATGGAATTATTTTTCAGGTAGTTAAACTAATTTTCTGTGAAGGACAGCTCAGTGGCTTGCTCCTCTGCCACACACAGCTACACCCCTACAAAGAGGTCCCTCTCCAATCACAAAAGAGCGCTTAATTATCAGGGGGGAAAAATAAGTGCTGACCACGTTGGCGAGATGACCTTTGCTTTTGGAAAGATCCACTGACAGATGCGTTTCATTCCCTTCACTTTGTTCTTGTTTCTTGGATGATTAAGAGCAGCTTTGAATTTGAATAATTTAGCGCTCATGGATATCAAATGAAAAGTAAAAAATAAATAAATTAGGAAAACGATAACCTTGTCAAACGTTGACCAGACATGCCTGCTGGATTCTGGAGGATCCATTTGGTAAATTGATTTCAGACCTAATTTGTTTGACATTCGTGCCTTTGTGGATTAATTAGGTTGCAATGATGAGGTCACACAACTGTTGCATTCAATTTTTAGTAAAAATGAACTTTAATTTATGGGCGATCAGCTAAACCTTCCAAAGCTTTGTCTGATTATCTCGTCATCCTTTTTTTTCCTCCAATGACAAAATGAAAATGAGACCTCGTTTTGGCTCCTCGGGAAAAGCTGCGATGAGGAAATGAGACTGGTTTGCAGACATGCATGTTATTTGCCAACGGGCTGTAAGGCAACATCGGGGTGGATATTTCCTCCCCTGCTTTTGATTTCCCTGCCTCTGATCATTAAATTTAATTGCCGGTGGGGATACTCTTCATCCCTTCGCTGGTATGCATTTCATTTAGTCATGGTATTAACATTTGTGAAACCTTTGTTTGTTCAAGAAAGCTATTAGCGAGCCGGAATAGTTTAAACCACATCCTGCTTTACACCTGAGAGGCAGCAAGTGTGACTGCAATCATTTTGGCTTCTTGCTTGAGGCCCCTCCAAAGTGCTTGCTTTGAAAGGAAGATGGAGAGGGAGAGTCCTTGGGATCTTCCATCTGGGTTTTACCTCTAACTCTTACCTGAAGGTATGTATTGCTCGTGCTTCCACTGGTTTTGAAAGCCGTATTTCATTTCCTTGTTGGCAAAATATTTTTGTTTGGAAGCCCTTGCGGCTTCTCTTCCCACTCTTTTAAGCTCTGCTCACACAGATGCACTCTGCATTTTAGCTCAAGGCCATTTCAGGTTCATTGTGAGAGAAACATTCAAATGACCTCTTTAACAGGGGAACTTAGGTTATAGAAATAGTAACTGTCGAATACACCGATTTAAAATCTTTTTTTTTTCTTGCTTCACTTGAACTTTAGAGTCCATTTTTGTATTTTGTGCTGCATTTATGTAAATACTTGTTGTTGAATGGCAGCAAGAAGGAGACGAGTTGCCACGACTAGCAGACGAAACCTGCAAGTTTGTTAGTTATGTTTTTCAAATGAATGCAATTATCCTCAGTGTGTATAAACCATGTGACTGGGTGATTGGCCTAAGCAGAAATGCACAAGCTGCCATTAGTGCCAGTGGGAGAGGCCTCCTTTCAGCTCGTCACACACGGACCTCTTGGCATTACATAAAGACACTGGACAAACAAACCAGTCTCATCCTAAACCAAGCAGTGATGGAGGTGAAAATCAAAGTGGGTAAGTTCAAACAAAGAGAAATAAAGTAAGTGGGACACAAACCTATAACTTAATCAGGTCCCAATCAGGCCAAAATAGCAAAGAGAAATTAAAAGTGCATGCCATGAAAGAGTTCGGGTCTTAGGAGGATATTTCCTTTATTTTTTGTAATTTACTGGTTAAAAATAAATTGTGCAATTTATTTATGTTTTTGAGCGGGGAATAAAAATCCCACTGATGATGTGGAGGTGTCAAAATCTCACAGAAACTCATTAATTATGATATACCAGGTATTAAGGGGTTAAATGACAGAGTCTACAACATGCCAGATGTGACTGCCACATTCTCTTATCCATTATCTGCTATCATACTTGGGAAAAGACAGACAGTAAACACGGAGACAGTGGAAATGAGCGGAGACGTGGGTACAGCTGACTTAATACCTAAAGGCCACAATTTTAAGATTAGTATAAGATGCAATCAAGATGACATATGGTCAGATAGCAATTCTCCTATTTTAGCAGACCTTTTTGATACAGCCGCAAATGTCCGTTTCCATTCATGCCCACATATTTGTTCAAAGGGTACAAAGACACCTCAGTAGAGTCTCTAGTGTAAAATATATTCGCATGACATCAAATATCCTTTATTTTCAGGTCAAGAGGCTCTAACTAAATCAACACTGCTATTTCCCCCTCACAGGATACACACATGACATCTTGGTTTCACAGCTCATTCACTGCTTGCAATGCATTTCAAATAAAACAACAACAGCAGCAGCAGCCTTTGGTCTATTGTTGCAGAGGTCTATTGTATGGCAGGCCTTCATAGTGTCATGGCCACCCCCAAAGCCTTCTGAATGGAGAGGCTCGGTGCTCGAGGGAAGGAGAAAAGGATATCTTTGTTTCAGATTTCCTTCATATCACTGTCACACAAGCACGCAGCTTTTACTTATGTTACTATGGTGATGGGTTACACAACTCTCTCCCAAATCACCATAACAACAAACTAGAAAAAGGGATGTTGAGAAGAAACACTTGCTGCACTTGGACAAGCAGTGGCCTAGGGTGCAAGAGCTTCATAGCGGCAAAGTAGTGCAGTCTCTTCTCTGTGGTGGTAGATTAAAGAATTTGTAACACAAATGTTTAGTCATTAAGAGAAGAGACTGGAGGCTAAGAAGACCAACACAAATCACATCTGCTACTTTGATAAAACACTGGCAAAGAGCAAGAAAGTAAAGCATCTTTGAAGAATTCTAAACAATTAAATAGCAATTGCAAGAACTGTAATGATGACACGCCTTAAGGACTATCTAAAACTAAATATTTGCAAGTTAAAATGTTGTAGCAACTCCACTTACTGAAAATACTATAATATGATGTAAGTACTATGAATACAATAGAGACTGCACCAGCAGTCGTCTATACACAGACGGTTCTGATACCAAGAGTCAGTATCTGAGTTAGATCAGTAACTGTTTGGCCATTATCATCCATTTGCACTGTGAGCAGCCATACAAGCTAGGGCTGTGCGATATGACCAAAATCTCATATCCCGATATAAAACATCTATCGTCCGATAACGATATAAATCACAAAAATGTAACATTTTCTTTAAATTCTGTGAATCTCGGGTAGCTGAAGTGTTTCCAGCTGGGCGTCGTGTATCTGGAGTCGAGTGTTTTACCGATGCATGAAACTACACATTTTTAGACATAGGTTGTAACAGCCGCCGTTTTCTTTGCGACGTGCTGCAGGGAAAAGCCTGTTCTAACATTTGAGTCTAAGGTTTATTTTTTAGCACCGGACGACTCTTTTTTGCTTCTCATCGGTAAACACTCTGCATACTCTTTTATTTTGAAAAGTCTCAAGAGGATCTTGAGCTTTATTGTGAAAGGTTTATGTGAAAAATAAACAAGCGGACACGTGATGGTTTTACCATCGTTGTTGCTAACAACAACGCATAAAAACAGGCGCTTGTCCGTCCGTAGTGTGGTTATATTAAATATAAGAGAAATAGAGAACTTTAAAAAATTAATATAGCCACTACAGTGACCATCAAAACGATGAAAACAGTTACTTTGCAACACCACGAAACAAACGATAGCGTAAAATGGAACGATAGATGTTTTTATATCGTCATCCGATATATATCGTTATAACGAACAGCCCTAATACAAGACTCCACCATAATACTGGTTCTACCATGGCTGATGGTGAAGGGACAGATGATGATATATTCTTTCGATAATCTGTCCCCAGATCGTTTTTTCTTCAGAAACGGTGAAATTTTTCAGATATTCCCTGCATAATCAGATCCTCCTGCTCTTCAGTGTAACCAGCAGTTTTGATCGTGTTGTAAACTCTTTGCATTCAGTGTACATTCATGAAGACACCTCTTGATTTTACACTTTCACAGTGACAAGCCTACAAGCCTTGCTGCTCATTTCTGCTTTTGTTACTGACTGAAAGTCAAGCTTTGGCTGCTTTGATGGGTCAGCATACATTTAACTTTAATATCATTCTTGTTAGGAGTTCTTCACTTGGAAGCTGCGTGTTAGCATCATGAATTGTGCATATAAAAAGGTCAGGGTGTTGTGTTTGCAAGTGCTCCGACAGCTTTAATGTTTGAAAGGATAGTTGTTTCTGGTCTGGAGATGGTTTGCACTTTATCTTCAGAATTACTTTTCAAAAAGATGCTTTTTCCCCCTTCATGTGAAATTAAGTCAGCTGATAGTTGTACAAGTTCTCAGGTAAAGAGCACATTTAATGATTGTTTTTTCCATCTGCCCATTGTAGAGAGAACTAAACACCTTATGCAGTGCCACAATGGTTAAAGGTAAAAGATTTGTTTCAGTGGAATGATTGTGTATTCTTAAACATCACTTTCATAAAACCAAATCAAACCAAAATGATCTGCATGATTAGATAATAAAACAAGCTGTCACAAAAACCAACTTATGTTCAAGAGTATCTACAGAAAAACACTTCTGCTTCACTTCACAAGTTTGTTGAAACTAAAGTGTCACAGATTAATAAAACACTGACAAGTCGCAAATTAGTTGAACATAACAGTTGTGTTCACTTACAGGAGACCCAACATGCTTATTCACAATAAGCCCTTTCCTTTTACGTTGTATCAGTTATTTTGTTTCATGTACACGTTCGTGGGATAGAAACGTTCCATTCATCCGGTGCACTGGATCCGTACGAGACACGTGAAATCTGGAGTTTTTCATTACATTTATTTTTACATTTTGTCTAAATGGAGCTGAAAACTGCAATTTCTCATTTCTTTTTAAAAGCTTAAAAAGGGCATTCAGTGAAGACAAAGCCGATTTATTATGTGCATAATATCACACACACTCTCCAAATCTGTAAACACTTTTGAATTCATCTGTTGTGACACTCTGAATGAGTCTAGCAGAGATATCATCTGGATGCCATTTATTCCTCGTAGTGTTAAATACACAGTACCTCAGTGAAAATGATGAAAAACAAATAGTTTGCAGGTTATTTTGAGTGTAAAGATTTAGTCTTTATCTAAAGACAAAACAGGAATTTGAGCTCTTTGCATGTAATTGATCTGTTTGTTCATTTCGATGGAGGCTTTGTCAGCTATTGATTTCCAGCACTTTTCATCAAAACTACAATGTCACTGCATTACTCTGTGAGATCAGAAAGCATTCAAGGAAGAAGACAAATCATGAATAAACAAAGAAGCCAAACACCAATTTATGCAGATTGGATAATGAATTCAATAATGTGTGCAAAGATAAAGACAACAATAATTATTTAGGACAAATGACAACAGATCCATTGCCTTAATTAACAGTGATTGGCAATCTCTTTTCCATTAATGTGACTAAAACAGAGGGCTGTTAAATTCCTATCAGCAAGGTACAATGACAAGATGCACTCGGTCCCAGAAGTGTGAGAGTGGGACATCATAATAGTTTTAATGGGTCTAAAGGCTTTGTGTCGAAGTTGATTACTGGGTGTGGTGATGTGAAGAAAACACTCAGAGAGGGAAAAATATCCATAAAATCTTTAGTGCAATTAAACAGATTGTTTTAAAGATTTTGAGGCCGAGAGAAAAAGGTGCTTTTCGTCTGGCTTGTACTGCAAAAAGAAGCAGAATTATAATTGTTTGCAGAACAGAGTTTTTAAAAAATGAAATCATAATCATAATCAAATCTGCAGTAAATGAAACAGAATATCTTCTGTGTAAAAACAGATGTTTTTTTCTGGAATAGTGTTCAGATGCAAAATGAAAGAATGACATCAACGCTCTCAGTGCGTAGAATAAGATAATCAAATCTCACTAAATCCCGTGCCGAGCTTCTTCCAAATCACGGTTTGTTAGCAGAAACCACTAAATCAGGGATGGATAACTCATTTTCCCAAGCAGCCACATGAGAAACTGGGACTGTTTTGGAGGGCCAATAGCTTATAAAGAGATAATCTTAATAATCTGTTAATACTAAGAAGAGCTGAGTTAACCTTATCGCTGTGGCCCCACAACATTCTCAGTTCCTCATGTGGCCACCTCGGGGAAAATGAATAACCCACCCTGCTCTAAATGCTAGTTTCCCTTGTTAGCAAAAGCTTAAAACATCCACAGGCCCACCAATCAGAAGACGCAAACATGCTGCTTTTATCAGATTCTTCAGTATCTTATTATGTTGTTTGCCAGCTCCATATACTCATTTGCACAATAATTTGCTTTACATAACAACAGTACATTGATAGTTATTTATTTTTGATACATCATATTATTTTATGTAAATGTTATACTTATCTTCATTCATTTTGAGACAATTGCATATTTTTTTCTTCTGTTTATTCTGCTATTGTTTGGCAATGAAGTGTGCCGAGTGAGTCATTTTGTGTCATTGCATGAGGTTGTAATGTGCAATTATGGATGATCAGTGTTTCATTTTGAATTCTTTCATTATTTTCAAAGCTTCTAGTCGTATTTTTTGTGATTTTGCAGCTGTTTTCTAAGACGTGGGAGAAAAAAGAGAAAGAGTACAAGGACATTGTGAATTTTGCTGCAAAAGAAAACCAAAATTTATTATGTTGGAAAATAAGACATTTAACTCAGTAACTATTAACATTTTCATTGATATTAAAGTGAACTTACCGAATCAGAATACAGGATTTTAAAAAATGCTTATTTTAAACAAAAAGTGTCAGAAAGCTTTTTGCCATTTTCTCAAAGCCCCAAAATTCCTGAACCAACAGCAATCTAACAGTTTTACAGCCACTGCAACAAAAACAACGCCATAACGTAACAGATACCTCAAAACTACATCAACCCATGAAAACCAATAACATGTGACTTGATCAACAAACCAACAATCACATTTAAATCCCTTGCTCTTCTGCAGAACCTTGGGTCTACTCATGTGGATGCTGCGTTGACAACTGCAAACCGCCTCAGCATTGCTGTAGACCACCAACCTAACACCCTTCAACACTCCACAATGGCAGTGGTCTCCCACAGCAAGGTAACGTGGTTCACCACATAGTAAGGACTGCTCAGAAACCATTTGAAGAACAAAGGTGAGGTCCTGGCCTCCAACTCCTCAGATTCACATGTGTGTCAATCTAGGTCCTAATAACAAACCCAGGACCACTGTCAATGTCCCAGTGCCAAACACAGAACATCCCAATCCAAGCATTTCCCAGTGGATCAGAGCTGCTTTGGCCTTAACAGGTGAACCTATACAATATTAGGTTTTATTTTTTAGAACATTTTTGATTCGTAATCAAATGCATAAAGGTTTTAAGCCTTCCATATGAATAATTGCAGCACATTTCAGCATACACCAATAAGGCACAACAATAATCAGAATCAGAATACTTTATTGATCCCTGGGGGAAATTATTTTTTTGTTACAGTGCTCCATGTTGGTTTAAAATGGAGCACTGTAACAAAAAATAATTTCCCCCAGGGATCAATAAAGTATTCTGATTCTGATTCTGATTATTGTTGTGCCTTATTGGTGTATGCTGAAATGTGCTGCAATTATTCATATGGAAGGCTTAAAACCTTTATGCATTTGATTACGAATCAAAAATGTTCTTCATTTACTTTACAATACTACCGTAATTGTCGGGCTATAAGCCGCTACTTTTTGCACAAGCTTTGAACCCTGCGGCTTTTAGTCAGGTGCGGCTTTTCTATGGATTGTCCATGATTTTTGTCACATTGTAAGACGATTTGTTTTGTTTGTTCCGCTGTTGTACGGCACTACGTTGCCTGGCGGAAGGATCGGGGTTCAAGAGTGGTATGTTAGTCACATGTCCGTCCGCCAGGCAACGTAGTGCCGTACGAACTAGCGCGAAAAACAAACTTCAAAGTAGCGCTACGCGTTCAGCGGGAGTCGTGGATGATGAGCGGCGATAAACTTGCGAAAAGCAAGTTATGCCCAACTCCACCGGTGGATTCTGACAGCGTGGAAAAGTGTGAAAACATCCACGATCACCAACGGATTTTGAAGGGCTGGACTGCTGCATGATGGAGAGGAGGACACCGCCACGGCCCTTCTGAGGGTGTTCAACTCTGACACTGACAACGAGGATTTCTTTGGTTTTGAAAGTGACAACGAAGGAGAGAAGCGGAGAGTGGATGACGAAGCGATCCTGAGCCTGTTTGTATCCGACACTGGAGGAGAGGACTTTGGTGGTTTTAGTGCGCAGGAAGAAGAGGAAGATGGTGGTGAATGACTGACTTTTCTTCTTGTTAAAGCTGTGTCACTGCACCTGAGCATAAAAGGTAGTCCGAATCTATTTTTCTGGTATGCTATAGGTTACTGTTATGTACTACATGTGCAAATATGTACCCATAACTTGTTTTTCAAAATATTAATAAAAGTGATGTCTCCAAACAGCCATCTCTTTCCTGACAATTCCCTTTGTGCATATTCTCTTACATATGATAAGTCAACATTGAAACACCTGCGGCTTTTGGTCAGGTGCGGCTAATGTATGTACAAAGCAGGATTTTCCCCTGATTTTAGCTTGTGCGGCTAATATTCAGGTGCGCTTTGTAGTCCGGGAAATACGGTAATCACTATACTATTGACTTTATGTCAATATCAGTATAATATAATAAAAAAGATTTTTTAATTCTGATCCTAAATATGTGACCCTCATTTGCATCAATTCTGTAATTATGAGATATTAACAACAATACATGTGAGCCAAAACATAAGACGGGAATGGTTTGTGAGCAGAAATGTGCCTCACATGAAAAAAAGCACCTTGATGTGGGCTTTTCTAGTCCCTTTGTGATTTTAAGTTTACTGTTTCCTGTCTTCAAATGGAGCATATAAAAGGAAACAATTCAAAGTCACTGACAAGAAAAGATATCCTGATCCTTCTGTAGTGAATTGGCAGATAAAAGCAGCGAGATTAAATATTCACAAAACCCTGACACGTGAAGGCACATATTTTATTGATTGAAAGAACAATAGTCTCAGATTCTTGACTTTAAAAGCACTCAGGAACTTTACCCCACTGAAGAACCACGGTGAATGCAGGAAACAACCATCCCTCCAGAGCCATTTTCCTGCTATGCTACAAAGGCGAAGGTTAACGCTTTGCTCGTGTGGCTAATGGAAAGCGCCGGAGCTCACCGCTTAGAAGCATATATGGGGTAGCGCTTGCTGTCTGGGGAGATATTATGGCTGTGGGTTTGAAAAATGAATGGGAGGGTAAGGAGAATGTTTGTTTATGGATCAAATAGCCGAGACAAAAGGACTAGGTGGATGACAAAGAACGTTGCCAACGTAGACGCTGGTTAAGTGGATGTTGTGAATGTCAGATTGAGCATTGTTCTCTAATGGCCCTTGAGAGGGAAGAAGTCTGTGCTTTTGTTTTCAGACCATTAAACGGGGCAGAGGCCTACTTGAGTTGCTTCGAAGGAGACTGCAAAGACACTAATGGTTACTTTGTAGGGGAAAAAGGCATCGGGGAATTCAGGTATAGAGTACAAGACTGCTCTAACTCACAATTTAGTATGGAATAATATTACTTTTTTAGTACTAGGCCTATGTGATAGACGTTTATGTGTTCTCCCAGTGCACTAGTTTCCTGCCAGAGTCCAAAGACTAAGCTAAATGGTGATTCTGAATGAGCTAAAACCGCTACATCAAAAAGAGCTGGTTGAAGTGGCTTGGGCATCTCCTAAGCAAGCTTCCTGGGCACCTCATTGGTGAGGTGAGTCCCACCCCGGAGGTCCCGGGGCAGACCCAGGACATGCTGGCGAGATTACATCTTTTGGCTAGCTTGGAAACACCTCTGCTGCTACCACAACCCAGTCCTAGATAAATGTAAAAAAAAATGTATGGCTAGATGATGGATGGATGGATTAATGAATGGATGGATAGTAGGGCTGCCACAAACGATTATTTTGATAGTCGACTAGTCACCGATTATTTTTGCGATTAGTCGACTAATCAGATCATCATCCATTGGACGTACAGCGTACAGCTTATTGCACCAGCAGCATCTGGTCTTATATAACTATCATTAGCTTACAGCTTGAAGTGTTTGTGCTAACTAAAAATAAAGACAAGATGGTAGTTTATTAATTTTTAATGAAATTTGCAGATTGTTTCGGTGAAGTTTAATAAACTCCTTGCTATCTAAAATATAACAGGACACCGGAGTATATTCTCCAGCGTCTCACACTTCTGATAATCAGCTGTCTGCTTGACAGTTTTAGCTGTGCAAAAACTATAACTTTAATCTCAGCCAAACCGATTTACTCAGGAACAAATAAAATACTAAAGAAAGCCAAACAATAACATTTTTAAGTTATCTAAGTGACTTATATATATGTTTAACCTGACTAGCAAAAGACGGCGGTGGGTTTGAAAACGATTTGCCGGGAGTCCGGTGTTCTCACGGCTCTAGTTAGCCTTGCCCCCGGCTAGCTAACGAGCTAGTGGGTAACAGACGTCTCCGAAAACGTCGGAGCGCTTTTGAAAATATGTGGTGTCTTGATAAACTGAGCAGATATTTGAGGTTTACACAGCTACATTCTCGCCTGAAAATATGTTAAACGTTTATTTTGTGACCCAGAAAGAATAATAAGAGTAAAGTTAAAACTAACTAGCTGCCGCCATTGTTGACAGCTGCGCTATGAATTCTGGGACACAGCTTCTTCTTCTTCGGGGTTTAACGGCAGCTGGCATCCTTGTACATGCAGTGCTGCCATCTTCTGTTTCAGTCCGTTATTACACTCTTAAATCCTACTACTCATTCCTGCGTCCTTTGTGATCTTACAAAGCTTCAAACGATGCGTCGACTATTAAATTAGTCGTCGACGATTTTAATAGTCGACATAATCGTGACTAGTCGACTAAATTGGCAGCCCTAATGGATAGATGGATGGGTAAATGTCACAGTGTTTTGTTGCCTGATCTCTACTGGGATAGGCTGCAGTGCCATTGGAGGAATAAACTATTAAGTAACAAACTATTTGACATCAAGAAAAAATAAACCCTATCTGAACCTCAACACGTGGCACTGGATGAAGATATTTCAAACCAAGTTGACAACACTCTGCCAAACACTGGTGCACCACTGTAAAAGCCAAGGCTAAAAAAAAATGTCAAGGCTGCTGTTCCCAGAAATGTGTCCAGGTTGCCAGTTTATGCTTTCTATTCTAGATATGACGCCTCTCCTCTGTGCTGCAGTCAAAGGCATTGAATAAACACTGCTTGCAATTTTGTCAAAAGGATTACTCAGCCTACAGAGTGCACTATCACAACTCCCTCTCTGTCACGGTGATAAAACATGGGAATGGGAGATTAGCGGTGGCAGTGTTACTTGTCCTCAGCCATCTAAGAGAGCTGGCAAAAGGAAAGGAGACTGACAGAATAGCCAGACACAGTAAACACATCGAGGAATGGTTAAAGTGAGACCCGAGGATATCAGACCTCATCACAAGACTGTAGCACCCACTTTTCATTTAACTGTGGCATAAGACCTTTGTCCTTTTTACAGCCTGCACTGAAATGCCAAAATGCAAATGAAGAATATCGAGATGTAGTGATGTAAGTGTTATATATATTGGCAGTATGAAAGTCTCCCTGTCATTTCACTCCGATTGGGCTCTTATAAAATCAAATTAACCACTTATCTACCTCAGGGTTGCTGGTGGGCCAGAGCCCATTGCAACTGTTACAGGGCGGGAGGTGGGGTGCATCCTGCACAGGTTACCAGCAAATCACAAGACTAATGGCTCAGTCGCAATCGAATGAAAATAGGATGTCAACCTCCTTGCAATTAGGAAAAAAAGTTGTTGCCCAGTGACTGAACTGAACGTTGAAGATGGCTGCCAACTTTGAGTGTTTGCAGAACAGCTCATTGCACACTGTCACAACACTTCTGTTTGTGTTGCAGTCTGCAACCACTGTGGCTGCAGTGTAACATAAGGCCAGTTCATAATCACCAGTAAACCTAACAAGCACATCTTTGGACTGGAGAAAAGCAACGTCTAGCAATTAATCCTTTTGCTCTGATGTAACAGTACTAACAACTGCACCAAGATCTAGAATAGCTCAGTGCATGCCTCACTATTCCTATAGAAGGGACAAATAACAGAGACACAGGGGAAAATATCAGGTATGGTCACCTGACTGTGACTGGATTTTAAAAAAAAAAACGTTATTATGATGTTTTTCCAGTTCCCTCGTTATCTGAATGTGTTGAAGCATTTTAGATTTCAGCAGACAAGCATTATTAGTACATAAAAATTGAACTGTGACATAAAACTGAGGAGGATTATACTGATATTTTTGTTAAGAAATTGTATAATAACAATGATAACAATCAAATTAAATGATACTATTGTTGATTCTTGATCAATTTTCTGCACTGGAAAAAGTAGACCCGCACAGGTTTTAATCACCACAATTATTGTATTTGCGAGTCTGAAAATAAAAGAAAAAAAGGTTCGCATGTGACTCAGATGTGCTACAGCTCTGTTGCTACTGGTTTGACGTAACTGTTGTTGCAATGTGCTGCATGCCAGCACAGCTTAAAGAAACCGATATGCTCAAAACAGTCTTATTACCACATTGGAGTTTCCATTAGTTCATTCATTTTCAGTGCCTGTATATGAGACAATGCCTATATATAGACTGACTGTGCTGTAGTTGTTTTAGAATTATAAATTCTAGAACACACAATTGTAGTCCAAAGTGACTGTACTATGGAGATATGTATGCACATTTGGGTCTCCATAACATAAATCAGGCTGACACTGAACCTATCAAAGTAGTAAAAAAATGGTTATTAGTCAGAAAAAAACTGCATTAAGTGAAGATCATTCCACTAATTTAATGACTAAATAAAGTAAAGCTTCTGTTCACAGCCTTTTTTTCCCTTCATGGCTTGCCTATGTGGGACTTCTACTGTGATAGAAGTGTTGTGACCCACTGAAAACTATAATAAAACATCAAAATACTGAGAGTCAAACTGCAGCTTAAGCTGACAAAGTCCATTTGAGGAGCGTTGATGGATGGAAGTATCAAGACGTAAGAGGCTGGCAAGCTGAGTCCGACTCTAATATCCCCATAGTACAGAGGATAAACCTTTTGATTTAGACAACAACATGACTGTTCCTCTAATATCATTCTCATTTTTCATCTTTCCAACAATTGCATTTCCTCAGACATGCTGAACATTACAGTCGCAGGGCTTTCAGTGTGGCTTGCATCTGAGTAACAAAGACAGAAACTTTTCATTGCCTAAATGAACCCCGGTGCCTTGTGATGTTGTGCATTTTTTTGAGAAAACACTGACACGTAACGGGTTTAGTTTAAATGGTCAAATTGTTAGTTAAATAACAAATTACATTAAATTGGAAAAATTACTATTGGTGCATCTCAATCATTTAGGTCTATCTTTATAGTAAAGCTGCTCTATCATCACACGGGTTAGTTTTTGTTGTGGCTACAAAAACTGTGCAGGACTGATTTACAATACGAGGGAAAAGTGTATTAGCTCAGTGCTGCTATCAGGGAACCACATAAACAGATAATTCAAGATCATGCAGAGTGTCCTCTTGCCTGAAGCAACTGTTGTTGTAGATGACACAGTCCTGAGATAATTAGGGGCACCATCAGGTCCATTATCACTTATTGTGTAGTCAAAAAAAAAACTGATTAAATCAACTGCATGCCTGCTATCGTACAAAAAGCACTGGTCTGTTTGTCAAAATCTTTTGTCCGCACTAAAAAAAACAAATGTGGATTCCATCCCAACATAATTTTGCCTCACAGATCAATTAGTCAGACACACACTCTGAGATTGCACCAGAGGGCGAGTGAGTAATACTCAGCACAAGGTCAGGATGCTGTTGCTTTAGCACTTTGCAAACAATAAATCCGCTCCTGTTATACAAAAAAAACCTGCTGCTTAATCTATTTGGTCATGGAAAGATTAGCTTCTGCTTCTCCCCTGCTCGCAATAATGAAAACTGTAACACCAGGCAAGCAGGCAACACTGAATGCAAGATGAGAAAGCACTGTTGAGAAGACTGACCCAAATTTGTCCCCTTATGAACCAATCTAGGGCCCAGTAAACAACTTCTCTCTCTACACTGTTATCTTTAATTGCATTTAATTCCAATTTTTCAGATTTCATTGCAGCAATTCTTCCTCTTCTGTATACAAACGCTTGCAACAGTGAGACTACCACTAGTCTGCGGCGCAGTGAGTTTGGAACATAGAGAACCTGATTACTATTCTGATTAATTGGGTGCCTGATTTAATGCAGGCACACGTCCAGCATTTTATCTACTTCAGAACTGAGGAGTCGTTTTGGCTGCTTAACTCTGGTGCTTTTACTCCTCAGCTGGACTTTTTTTCCTCCCTTAACTTATTTACATAATTTTTTTTACCACATTGCACTCTTTGAAACATACTTTAAATTTATTTAGGAGACTGAGTTAGGAGATTTATGTTTCTCAAGGTTAGTAATGCAAAAATCGACAGTACAGTATAGACAGTTTCCCAGGATAATCAAGAGAAGCAAGCACATTATGGGCTTTTATAGAGATACTGGCTTACTGATTTAAAGATCTACAAAATTAGTGCTAAAGCCAAGTTATGGAGACCTATAGGTGGACCTGTGGTAGGTGCTACAGAGGACGCTATGCCAAAACAAGCATCTGTTTCTTTCCTTCGTCACTCTGATAACCAATTAGAACAATCACATAGTGTCTGTGGGCGTTCTAATTGGTTAGAACACTCACAGACATCCATCACTCCTGCTGCTGAATCAAAGTGTGCTGTGTATAGTGATTTATTGCACATATCCATCTATAGCATCTTTCTTCTTATTGAAGTATGCAGAGGTTGTACTTTAAAACTCACAGTCTGATCTGCTGCAGAGATGGATCGGAAACAAAACACCTCAAATTCCTACACTTCCTAAAGCTCCTTTTAATCCAGCCCGTTCTCACTCCTGAGGTGTAATATAGTAACGATTTGTCAAGTCCCGAGACGTTGCTTCCGTGTTCTTATGTTATGCGCCGGGTTAAATCCAGTAGAATGATGCTCCTGCAGTAATACACGTTCCAGCCATGTATTCCAGCCCTAACCCTAACCTTATCCCTAACCAGCACTTTAGTGACGTTAGATCAGGGTTGGGGAAGTCCAGGCCTCGAGGGCCGGTGTCCCTGCAGGTTTTAGATGTGTCCTTGAACCAACACAGCTGATTTAAATGGCTAAATTACCTCCTCAACGTGTCCTGAAGTTCTCCAGAGGCCTGGTAACGAACTAATCATGTGATTCAGGTGTGTTGACCCAAGGTGAGATCTAAAACCTGCAGGACACCGGCCCTCGAGGCCTGGAATTGCCCACCCCTGTGTTAGATAGTGTTTTCCAAAGTGATTTAAGTAAAACGAACGTACATGTGCAGATTCATTCCAAACGGTTCTCATGTTTCCTCATTTTTCCGATCTCGTAATATAGGGACGTGTTGGGTGCCAGAAGCGTAATATACTGACGATTTGTCACCTAGCGTAAAATGTTACGCTTTGGGAATGAGAGCGTGCTGTTTAATCATATGACTGTAACTATTTTCTAACAACTCCTATTTGCGATGGCGATCTGAAATGATTCATACAAGAGCTCCAGAATTAGCCAAATTAGCCACATGCAGATGCTTATTAAAAGTCAATGGCATTTAAACAAACTGAATGCCAATAAGTGTAAATTTTTAATATGTAGGGTTGAGCCAAGTTAAATACAGCTCAGCATTAAGTAAAATGAAACAGTCCTCTGACTCTATAGGACACCTTGTGTTTCTGTGTGTGTTTCTTTGTAATGACATCAGGTTTTTGATGCCCCGGGGCTTAGCAGGACTGGCTCCTTGGTTAGATTTTAGAAAAGGTCATGGTTTGGGTTGAACTACACCTTTTACACCTGTAAGAAATGTGTTTGTTTTTTTTATGTTTTCAGGGTTTTGCAGATTTATTCTGTTTAAAGGTGAGACCCCAAAGTAAACATTATATATTTATTTGGTCATGGGGTAGTGATTTAAACGGTCACAATAACAGCTTGCACAAATGAGTTTTTTTCTGCAGGGGGCACAGTCTCCACTTTCCATAAAATCCCCTGCAATAGACAGGACAATTACAATCCTTCACCTTCGCCACAGTTAAACATCTGCTGAATTGTCTCAAGAGTAAAAAATACCTAACGTGTCTCCATCTCTCAGAAGTTTATCTCCATATTGATCTTTGCAAACCAGCCTCAGCTGCAGGTAGATAGCATAAAGCTGTCAGCTGTAGGATATTAACACGACCAGGAGGAAACAGTGTTGATGGCGCTCCAGGTGGGACAGGTGCAGACGGTGCAGCTGGAAGTGTCTGCTTCAGTCTGTCCTCACATCAACATGACAGAGACCCTCGCTGCTCCAGCCTCTACGCCGAGCAGATGGGAACAAAAGAGGTAGCTGTTTTTTGGAATTACAGAGGAGCTCTCATTGATAATCTCCCAGGATGAAGAAGTTAGAGGCAGGGCTGAAGGAGGACAGGAGCATCAATAATTTATGAAAACAGCATCAAATAGGTACAGAAGGGAATTCCTTATTGGGAGTGTCTGTGAGCATCTGCAGGCAGTGTTCAGCTGTGACTTTATGTGTTAAAAAGCCATCAGAACTAAATTTAATCAGTGCGAGAAAATATTGCAAAAGTGTAATCATGCTACAGTCGCAATCTCGGAGATGATCATTATCGCGAGGTACGTCACGATCATTCAGCATCCTGCTGGATGCAAATGACTGCCGCTCTGATCACTTTTACAGAAAGGCTGCTGCTCATCGACGGGGCACAAACAGGAAGATCAGATTAGATAACAGCCGAATTTAGTGAGGCTCATGGCAACACATCTGATGGTAATGGCTTTGAGATTATAGTAAAATGTCTCGTCCTACCCAGTTATCAGATACAATGTTATAAAACAGTGATGCTGGAATCAGTGAACACGAGGTGTTTCTTTTTTGTTTTCCTTAAAAAGGGTGGAAACATGAGTGCAGTATGATTGGCTCGTCTCTGTAACTGAATCCGCAAGTGTAATCTTGACACAGCACACGAGGAAGACTGTCTGGACGAGGATGACAAGCTTCAGTATGGACAATAACATCAGAAAAGAGCCCAGACCACCTCTGTTCTCTCAAAACCTAATTGTGGAGGCAATGCGCAGCCACAGAGCACTAACACAGCATCCTGGATATAATTATATAGAAAGACCAGAGAATTGTTTGTATTCTTAAATGAGATTAAGTATTTGAAAAATCTAATAGTTTAATCGTGGCAATATCTACAAAAACCTTCATATTAAGTTTAGAGTAAGGTATACTGAGGTCGGCAACCAGTGACTCTGTCGCCACTCAGCTGTAGCTCCCACAAGCTCGGAAAAAACAAATCTATATGAAAAAGAGGACTAATTTTAACTCATTCATCCCCTCCCAGTTACATCCATCCACTGTCCAGTTGTTCTACAGTTGTTTGGTAGGAGATGGTAAAATGGCTCTTTAACCTAGAAGGTTGCCGAGCCCCAACTTAGGCATCTTTTAAAAATAGTTTGGTCACCCATTGGTTTGTAAAGTCGTTTGAAGCCTCGACTTTGAGCTTTTCATGCTGCCCTCCTTTGGGTGCTCTGAAACCAGACGTTAGGCTCAAGGATTGAATTTGACTGGGGAACTGAGGGACCTGTGCGATTCATGCTGCAGGTACTTGTCAGTCACAGTATTAATTGTCTATTTCCTTTTAAAAGAGATCAAAATGATCAAAAATTGACATTACGCTCATGTGAATGAAGTGAGTCAATCGACAGATCAAAAAGTTGCTGATTTGTCTTTCAGAGTCATCAAAAAAGCAAAAATTGTAGTCTCTATTCCAAAGGTTGGTTTAAATAGTATAAACCAACAGCCTCTTTTGATATATTAAAAAGTATATCACTGGTTTGTAGATTTTAGAGCTGAAAAAAACAACAACCCTATAACCGCAAAACAAAGTTTTCCCTGCGTCTGCATGCATCTGATGTGCATACTTTACAAGTATAGCTCCAGTGCACTGTCCACATGAAGACAAGTGGGTTTATTTAACGACTCAGAACTCGTTCCAGCGTGCCCAAATTGCCGGGAATGTCAAAAGCACGCAAACATTTTACTGCGAGTTAACACGCTACCACAGCTCTGGGCACTTAAGCCTTGCTGATTTGGTTTGGCCGTGTATGAGCAGTTTCCTTCTAAACACAAAAGGTCATTTTTAAATTATTTATTTGTTTAGCAATCCAGCATTTTCAAAAGCACCAACTGCCTCCACCATCCAGGCCAGTGCTCTTCCACGAAGACAGACGGGACATTCAAGGACCAGATCAAAATCCCGTGCAAAGATCTGCCACTCCATCTGTCAGAGTGGAAGACGTGGTCACAATTTATTATGGTTGGCAGCATATCTGTCAAGATACAGTCCAGCACTTGAGGAAAGACAGAAGCAGGAGGAAGCCTACGCTGGCTCGTCTTACAACACTGACCTAGTTGTAGGCTGAATATAAAATCCGTCAGTCTGAATCCTTCTAAGTTATTATTCCCCTTTTAGCATATATTTAATCCTGCACTACAATACAAGGTAAATCAATATAAGCAACATACTATGAATTCCCATCAGTAATGACCTTTAAAGGCACACAGTTTGGTAGGTATCATAACCACATAAGAGGGACTGGGGAATGGTGTGGGGGAGGAAGACTGTTTGTAAATGCCTTATGAATAAAAGAATAAACGTTTAAAATGCAGTCCGTACAAGAGATGATATGAATGAATCCACATGTGCATTTAAGGCCTGTAAATATACACAAGTGTGCATATATCTGCATGCATATATCAAGACATACCGACACAGCCTTCTTTTTTGGGAGTGACACAGATGCGTCGAATGGCACTTGCGCTCTCACCGCTCGTTCACGAGGCCGCGTCTCATTTAAATTACTGACAGACGCACATATCTATCCACCCATCCCTCCCAGCTTCCCTCCACCTCTACCTCCCCTCTCCCTCAGGCTGTGTGTTTGTTACAGCGCCAACACATTAAGATTCCTGTTAATTAACTGCAGGAGTGTTGCCACTTCAAGCTAATTTTTTTTCTCTAGCGTTCCCAAACAGCTTGCTGTTGTGAGTGCCGCCATAAGGGCTGATGAAGAAGGTGTCCCTCGCCTATAGGGCTGCCCAGCGTAACAGCACTTACACTAATAAAAACACTGTCATCGGTGAGACGCACCGTTCGGCATTTCCTGGCACGCTGGGGTTTATGGAACGTATGAATTTAAAGGCTAAGTGGTATTAATGTTAATACTTGTAGAGGCATCCGTGATTCAAGTATTACTGACTCTAATCTCCATTCTAGTTACTGCCATTTCGAGGCTGGCAGTGTGGAATTGCAAATTATTATATTATTCGTATTAATGCCCACATTAATCTGCACCAGTATTAGATTTCATTCAAACTGGAATACCATCCCAAATCCTGCTAAAGGTTTGCTGCCACCGCAACGAGCAAGCCACATTTAATCAGGACTTTGGCAGCTTGCGGTTCCAGACTTGCAGGTGGCACTTGGAATAATTTGACCAAAAGGGCAAGTGCGCCCTTCTTGAACTGAGAATAAAGCCTGTTTGTTTTAAACAAGCTGTTTTAGTCCAGATTCACATAATGCTGGGTTGTTTAATTTTGAAATGGATCATGAGATCTGCAAAGAGGATGCAGCAGTAAAGTGATTATATACAGTACTTAAAATTTAAGGAATTGTGACCACATAAAGGGATTAGGATATTTAATGTTCGCTGTATTGATTTTAGAAGGAGAATTAATTTTGCTCATGACTAGCACTGCTCAGTCTGTAAAAACAGTTGCATAACGTGCTGCTGCTGCTGCTTCTCTGGAGGAGCCTTGTAAATTCTTGATACAGAAAATGTTCATTTGACAAAATATTCTTGCCTCAAGGTCCACTCTGTGGGTCGTCATCAAAGACAAGTAAGCCATTTTCATGACAGCCAAGCAAAGTGGTGGTTAAAAGCCTAAGAAACCTAGTAATTGGATCTTGAGTTAAAGCCATTTTCAAAGCCTGTTGATAACATAAGACCGCAGATTCTTAACAGAAAATGTGTTTTAAAAAGCGAAGGAGAGGACACTGATCAAAGGAACACTACAGAGTTTGGAATTTCTCGAGTTTTACCATATGACTGGCAGAGCCACTGTTTTGTTAAGCCCCAGTGTTTTGCTGTAACAACATTTGGACGAGACTATGGAGTTATAGGTTAGTGCTAGCAAGCTGTAGGAGCAAGGTGCATTTGTCGCTATATTTAGCGAGTTTTCAGACCCCCTTAGTGACCAAAAGCGACTAGAGACAAATCTGGCGACTTTTTCTGTTGTTATTGGAGACTTATGACAACTTTTTGACGTGAAAGCACGTATTGCTCTTACAAGCAGCGGGTGCTGCCGTGGACACCTCGCCCATACCAAAGCGCTCACAGGCGGCGGATAGTCCTCATGCAGCAGTCGCCCCCAGCTGCTGTCAGAGCAGGAGATGTTCACCCCGACTGCAAACTGCACATGAATCACGCATGAGAATTGTGACATTAAAAAAAACAATAATTGCTAAAAGAAATTGAATTTGTAGTTCTAAATATATTCTAAATGCTTTTAGGGTGTTTTTACTCACTTTGTTTCTTCCACAATCTTATTTCTCTCTCCTACATAAACATGACCAATTATGCAAATAAGGCGATGACGTCATTTAGCGACTTCTAGCGACTTTTAGCGATATTCCTTGCTGAGGAGTTGGCAACACTGGGTGCTTCCATAGGTGCTAGACTTTCACTTACCACAACTTGAGGGCAGATGTCTACAGTTAACTGAATTTCTCAGGCAACTGCAACACCACCAACATGGCTGAGAGGTCTGGATCCATGGCTTGAACGAGTGGTGGTGAAGCCTAGCTTACAAACAACAGCTCCAGCCATTTGTTTTGGTGTCCACCTCTCAGTCAAAGCTGCCATCCCCCAAGTTTAAGTCTGAAAGTTAGAGTGTCACTGCGAGATGTCGGTAGATTGCGGCCAACTGAGTTCTGCTCTCTTACCTCTCCCACCTCAAGTCCATAATCCTAGCTACAGTAGGGCAAACAACTACAGCTGCTGTTCATGTGCCGTAAGTGTAGGTCAGGTAAGGGTCAGTCTGCTGTTTACCTCAGCTGGTGTCCACAGCTATTTACTCTGAAGAAGAAACTGTGTGAAAGGAGTTGATGAGTCAGTCAAGCTTGCTTCTGACCGATGACAGCGATGCTGAGGTGAGCTTTCGAGGATATCCTGAACTTTTATTTTTGCTTCTGTTGGTCTCTTAGCTGCTTTTAGCCAGGCTTAAGAAAGTCATTTTTGATAACGTTGTTCTGGGACATTTAATGAATAAACTCTCATACGATGGGAGAATGCAATTAATTTATTTATCAGAGGGAATGACTGTTTTGATAATATTAGCTGTCATAACATTAGCTCATAATTAGCTGTTATTGTTGTTTAGCTGACTCATTGTTAGCTAGATGGGGAGGTGTCATGTCTAATCTGCTGACAACTGTGACAATACTGGGAATAAGTAGGGATGTTGATGCATGTTTGCTTGCATCACAGCCCTGACTACAAGTTTGGGAGCTATTTGATTATTCATGTTGTTAATCCACATTTTAGAAAATCCCAAACTTAATGGAAGGACAGTAACTGCTTGAGCATGTTTCTAACTTTTTGCAAGTAAGAATAAATAAAGCTATTTTAAGAACATGATGCTATCCTGTATTTCCTGTAGCAGGGTCTGCATTCAGCTGATGTGGTGGGTACTTTGCTGCTGGGCACATTACAGGAAATGCATTATCTATAAACACCAATAAACTCATTTTTTAAAACCCTGCTTTACAGTCTGCTAATTTTCAACTTGACATTAGCTTACATGTCCAATGTGTATTATTCTTTTTTCAAGGGCTGTTAGTGGCTCTCATAATTCATGCTCGTCACAACAAACATGTTGCCAGCGAGGGAGATAATATCCGTTCTCAAACAGCAAGAGGGGGCTTTTAGGGAATATGATTCGAATTTTCCACATGCTGCTGCATGCGGTTGATACCTAATGCACTTGCAAGCTGGGTCTCTCTGTTTATGTTCATAGCATTAATTGGAACTGTTTAATAGTGATGCATTCAAAGTCACGTTTGTAGGAGTTTGCGGGAAAGAGAGTAACTGTAAAAAATACGGATTTACTTGATGATGCAAGATCGCCACTCTAGTGAGTTTATCCTGACTTGTCGATGCTGCACATTGCTGTTCCATGGCAGTTATTAATTAGTTAGTTTAAATAAGATATATTCACACATAGCAAACAACAGTAATGTCCTGTAAATATAGGTCCTGGTGACATTTCAAGAGCCCCATTATCCGCAGTCACCGTAAAGAATGCCCTGTTGGATATTAATGCTAAAATATGAAAATTGAGAGTACTGCCCTCTGGACACCCAATATGCACCTAAAAATTGAAACATGACTGTGTTTGGCTTTCACACTTAAAAGGCTTTGCATACATATGCAACTCTCTTTGTAAGTACCTTGCGGCATTCCACCACTTCAATTTGGGATTCTGGGGAGCTCAGCTTGAGAAAGACAACACTTTAAGAGGGGCTCTGAAAATAAACACCTATGTTAATAAAGCTCTTACATGATTGCTTAGTTTTATCTTAATGATCAAATTAGGCAGCGGTACTCCCCCAAGAGAAAGGCAAAACGGATTAGCAAGACTAGCTTTATTATGTGGATGTTTTTCTTTATACAATAACAAAAAAATTATGTTTAGAATAACTTTTCAGTTTAGAGGCAGCTTTGGGTGGATTTTGGATATAAAGGTAATAACAGCTGATGGCAATCTACAGTTCAAACTATGCTATCTATTGTGAATATGATTAAAGTAGTAATGCAAACTATAAAACAACATTATACTCACACACACACACACACACACACACACACACACACACAATATCAAAATATCAGAGCGCTCTATAAATACGCTCGTTCCAAGTACATATTGTGAATGCTTCAAAATTAAATGTGTTAGGCTGTCATCAGTAAACCTTGATCACGATGACTGAAAATGAACCGATGCCTGGGGGTGAACTTAAATAACTTAAAAAGGAAATGAAAATGAGAGAAGTTAATTAATTCCACAGCCAAAACAAAGTCACAAATTAAAAGTGGGGGGGCCCCAACAGCTCACCTAGCAGACTACGTGCACCATGCACAAAGGCCGAGTCCTTCCTCCTGCCATCCAAACACAATTACGCCCCAGGCCCTTTCTCTGCATTTCACCCTCCCTCTCTCTAACCGCTTTCATGTCTTTCTTAAGCAATCTCTATCAAATAAAAGCAGAAAGCCAAAATAAAAGCGAGCCAATCATTTCACTTTGCATTATTCTTTTTCTTCCTCTTTAACATTTTGCTCTCTAAAGCCTTGTAATTGCTCATGCTTGCTAATTTAAGTCAAATAAAGCTCCAGACAATCGATGCCTAGCCTGTTCACAGCACTCAAATGCACCACATTGCAGGAAGCGGTGGCAAAGCCAACGCTTTCTTTCTGCAGACAAGGTGGACTCGTATGTGCAGCTCTGCGCTGCCAAGGACAACAACATCCTGGGAAAAGCTGTCAGAAAAGTGCCAGGAAATCATGGGCTGCCACCA